>NC_092323.1:24538897-24841928 GCF_036785885.1 Coffea arabica | reverse complement strand
GAGAAGAAAAGGGAAACAATAGCTGGACAAGGACCGAGAATGCCACTTGTACTTAGGAATGTAATTGACCCATTGTATTGCCCGATAGTCTAGCATCTGAGTTCCAGCAACTCCGTACGATGACACATTGGGTTGATACGTATCAAGAAATCGCGGTTCTCCGAGACGAAATAGAGGTTCAAAGGAGGCTAACCGAGTACTAGGAAGGGCGATGGAAGCAAGAGTATTCGGAGAAACTTGAGCTCTTACACCAAAACATGGAGCTAAAGAGGAAATACGAAGAGATTTCCAAGGAGACAGTAGCAATGGCACAAAGCAATACTTTTATGGGGATTCCAGAGGAAGCTCAAAAGACAGGAATTGCAAGGCCACAACTGAAGATCTTCCATGCAAAGAAAAAGGGTAAAGTTGGAAGGCCATTTGTTAAGAGGGGCCGTGGAGCGAGTGGTGTGAAAAATTGTAGTTATTGTAGAAAATCCAATCATATTGAAGTAGATTGTTGGATAAAGGGGGAGAAGATGTCTATGTTATGGGAGCGCCGAGCATCTGATTGCTAATTGCCCGGGTTTAGTGCCCGAAAAGAAGGGAACCCAGCAGCCAACCAAGACCGACCCTGGACCGTCAAGTGGAGAAGGGACTGGAATGAAGAACCTCGTTTCTTCTGACTCTGAAGACGGAGAAGGTACAGGCCATTGGTTACTTTAAATTTTGAAGGAAAAATTTCGAGGGCGAAATTTCCTTAAGGGGGAGAGAGTGTGAGAACCCGTAATTTTTCCATTTTCTAGGTTTTATTATATTTCTAGGTTTTCTTATCTTCAATGGTTTGTTTTCTGCACTTTCTGTATCCGGAAAATTTTCTAGATAATTTTTATGAGTAAATATAGTTTTTAGATGATTTTTCTAATATCGAATAGATTTTGAGAAATTAAGAGCGTATACCGGACGTGGGACCCACAAGTGCGAAAAGTTCGGAAAAATTCGGCCAACTAGGTTAAGTTTTGGATACTGGAATTAAATTATCGGGTGTTATGAGATATTTAGAGGTTGCCGAGTGGATAGGTGTGAGAGAGACAAAAGTTAGGCAAACCATTAATGCAAGTGACATGTGTCACTTAGAGATTAAATTCTACTTTTGACTTACTATTCATGCTTTTACCATTTTACCAAAATAACTCAAAAATTTGACCCAAAAATCCCCACAAATATCAAGCTCATAGTCGGCCCTCATTAGAGAGAAAAGAAAAGAAAAGCTCTTCCAAAATTGGATCCAAACTTGCTCAATCTTCCACTCCTACCGTTTAATTTTGGTTTTGCTCCACAAAACTCCTCCACTTGGTGATTTTAAAGTGATTGGTGAAGTTGTTTGGAAAGTTAAGGTGACCAATAGCTCTCTCTCTCTTGTTTCTAAGGTAAGTTGTGAAGAACCACCCTCCTCCTTTAATTGATGCTTAAATCATGCTTAGTGGTTGTATGAGATGCAAATTTATGGGTAATTTCTTGATTTGTGGTTGAAATGATGAAGTTTTATTATTTTTGGGATTTTACTGTTTTAATATAAGCATGATTGTGTGGCTATCTATGATGATTGGAAATGGTCTATATTGACTCTAGGAGGTGGAAAAAGTGATTAATTGCAACCGATTTCTGTTTTGGAAGAAAATTGAAAAACCTAGGGTTCTTAAGAGAGCATTATGTACGAATTTTTAGGTCCTAGATAGAGGCCGAAATGGCCTTAGCTCAAAACATGAAAGTTGTAGGGAATGACATTTTAGAGGTGCCTACAAAATTTCAGGTCAATCGGAGTAGTGTATAATGAGATAAGTCGAAATTACTATTGCTGTTCTGGTTTTACCCGAAATTGAGAACTGCGCCTGTAATTGGTTGTTTTGGCTGGAATTGCTTCCGCATTGGTTGTTGAGGCCTTCTGATGAAATTTATCCCTGTTTCTTAGATTTCAGCTGGTTTTGGAATTTCTAGATTTGGACTTGGAGAGCCTGAGTTATGATGTTTCCGCTAGAATGCGTTTTGGTGAATCTGTTTTACGTTTTGATGTAGAATCTTGCATTTTTGACCTGTTTACACTCAAAACTGGGTTGAGTGACCTTCTGTGATGTTGTAGCCCTGTCTTTTAGCTTCGAAATGGTGGGTCTTGTACCCTCATCAAATAATCGTAGTGAAATTGGTGCCATTACCGCAAAATGAGGTCAAAAACTATTTTTTCAGGGCTAAAACTAATTCCATTTCCGGATTTTTCTGGTTTCCTCTAATGCTTATATATGCTTATGGAACCCTATTGTGATCGTGTTGGCATCGGTTTATGACTTGTAATCGAGTCTTCTTGTGCTTATTGGAATATTCTAGGGCTTGACTTTTATTTCCGGTCATTTTCCTAGCTAACTTTTGTACTTGGATAACCTTGAGCCTATTGAACGGCTGTGGTGATGAATGTATATTGAGTATGACTTTGGGAGTTGATTGAGGAAAATAATGAAACCGTGATGGCTGGAAAAGTAAGAAATGTAGGGGAGGTGCTGTCCAATTTTTCTAGGCCGATTGGTTCCTTTAAGTTTGAATTGGCTTGTGATAGAAAGGAAGGGCTTTTGGGTTGTTGAACCTAGGTCTTCATGTTACCTTTTTGTTCCCAAAAATCATGTTTTGTACCCTTGCATTAGTAATTATTTGGCGAGGCATACGACTAGTAGTCGAGCCTCACATGTGCATTTTGTTGACTCGATTCTGGATGTGAAACCTTCAATTGGTTTACTTTGATTATTTTAGGGTTTCTTGGCGATTAAAGCCAATCCGAAGTGAAAACTTTTGAGGTATCTGTACTTGAACCGGTGAGTGTTCCACTACCTGCTATCCGTTATGTGAAATATCTGAATATCTGAATACTTGATTTATGACTATTGAAGCCAAATACTGTTTTGATAAAATGGAGGCGAGGGTGTACTTTATCACACTCGTTCTCTGGTCTGTTCATATGCCAATTTTGAACGCGTATCTGAATCTGCTATCTGTATCTGTATCTGTATATGTTATCTGTATCTAGATCTGTATCTGTTCTGACGTCGTTTGGAAGCTTGTGTCCAACGACCTTTCCGTGACCTCTGAGTTCAAATCCTGTGGCTAAGTTATTCGAGTCGAGCCGGCAAGGGCCTGGACGATTAGATAACGAACCACGGTAGTATGTTTTGGGATCTTTGGGTATTGAGACCCTTGATTCCGGGTATACTCGAGTATTACCATTTCTGTTTCTGTTGAGGTGAGCGGGCCCGGTAAAGGGGTGTTTGGTGGACGGAATTTGGTGTAAAGTGGGGTCTACGGACGTGTTGGTTCTATATACGTTGACGGAGAGTCAACCGGCTTGGATCAAGTACTGCGCTGGAAAGCTGGCTCCTGAGAGCCACCTGTATCCTTCTGATTTGAATCATTGGTTCCTTTACTTTACGTCTGGCATGTGTACCTGATTTGTTAAATGTGAAATGCCATGATTTTACTGCTATATGTTTGGTACCTCATTGAGCGCAAGCTCACCCCTTTCTGTTCCTTTTTGTTTTCCTTACAGGAAAATAAATACTTTTGGACTGGATTTGACAATTGGCTGCCAAATTGAGCTAGTTGAACATATCTTTTGTATCGCTCATGTATTGAAACCCTAAATGTACTTTTGGGACCGTTTCCCTTTTTACTTGGCAAACCAGACATGTATCCACTGTTGAATACTTTTGTATGCCACTTTGGCTTGTAAATGCTAAGTTCAAGATGTGAATGTTTGCTTGATATTTGGTTGGGTTCTGACGGGTCGGTTACTATTCATAGCCGACTTCGGTTTCATTTTTTTTTATTTTGATATTTTGATTTGTTTACCGCGTTGGTAAGTTCCGGAATGCATTAGCTCGCTCTATCCCGAACCGTTAGTCCTGGCGAGAGCTGGGCAGGCGGTCCGCCGAACCCTTTGGTTCGCCTTAGGGGGAGGTGGGGCTGTCACAGTTGGTATCAGAGCCAGGTTCGCGTGGTCTCTGCGCGGAGTGAGCCTGGACTAAGTGGTGAATAGGTATGAAGGATTAAGTGCTCGTTCGAGCCTAAGCTCTGAATTGTGAATGTTATAGGCCTTAACTTTTCTTGTGGTATCTGAGGATCATAGATCGGTACGTCTGGTGGGAATTTTGATTGTAGATGGTTTACTATTGGGACTGGCCAGCCCGAGAGGTGAATTGTCTTATTTCGGATTCTTGTGCCTGAGTACTCCAGAGTTGAGGCGGTGTTATGTAGGTGAGAGTTGCATTTTGGGAACATGAATAGGCTTTGTTCGACTGGAATGAGTACAAGAGGTTAATGGATATTTCATTTGTATAATAGGTGATGTGAGAGACCGGACGGGGTTATTTTAGCAAGGTTTGGGACGATATATCCCTTTTCTTTTGATTCGCTCGTATATTGTTACTACATGCCGTCGGTTGTATAATTGTGTACATGAATAATTGCCTGATTTGATACGTATTTATATGTTTGATCATTTGTTTCCTTGATATGTGGAGTGTTATGTGCATATATGTTTATTTGTGTAATTGGTGGCCTCAATTTTAGATGCTTTAGTCAATTTCCTATTGCTATGTTTATTTACTAAAGTATCTTTGGGGGGGGGGAAGAAAAGAAAAGAGAGGAAAAACAAAAATATGTATATATATATAATATCTAGCACATGGAAAGAAAACGGAGTCACGGACGTGGTCGTGGCCGTGGAACTAAGCGAGGCCAAGAACCAAGAGAAGAAAAGGGAAACAATAGCTGGACAAGGACCGAGAATGCCACTTGTACTTAGGAATGTAATTGACCCATTGTATTGCCCGATAGGCTAGCATCTGAGTTCCAGCAACTCCGTACGATGACACATTGGGTTGATACGTATCAAGAAATCGCGGTTCTCCGAGACGAAATAGAGGTTCAAAGGAGGCTAACCGAGTACTAGGAAGGGCGATGGAAGCAAGAGTATTCGGAGAAACTTGAGCTCTTACACCAAAACATGGAGCTAAAGAGGAAATACGAAGAGATTTCCAAGGAGACAGTAGCAATGGCACAAAGCAATACTTTTATGGGGATTCCAGAGGAAGCTCAAAAGACAGGAATTGCAAGGCCACAACTGAAGATCTTCCATGCAAAGAAAAAGGGTAAAGTTGGAAGGCCATTTGTTAAGAGGGGCCGTGGAGCGAGTGGTGTGAAAAATTGTAGTTATTGTAGAAAATCCAATCATATTGAAGTAGATTGTTGGATAAAGGGGGAGAAGATGTCTATGTTATGGGAGCGCCGAGCATCTGATTGCTAATTGCCCGGGTTTAGTGCCCGAAAAGAAGGGAACCCAGCAGCCAACCAAGACCGACCCTGGACCGTCAAGTGGAGAAGGGACTGGAATGAAGAACCTCGTTTCTTCTGACTCTGAAGACGGAGAAGGTACAGGCCATTGGTTACTTTAAATTTTGAAGGAAAAATTTCGAGGGCGAAATTTCCTTAAGGGGGAGAGAGTGTGAGAACCCGTAATTTTTCCATTTTCTAGGTTTTATTATATTTCTAGGTTTTCTTATCTTCAATGGTTTGTTTTCTGCACTTTCTGTATCCGGAAAATTTTCTAGATAATTTTTATGAGTAAATATAGTTTTTAGATGATTTTTCTAATATCGAATAGATTTTGAGAAATTAAGAGCGTATACCGGACGTGGGACCCACAAGTGCGAAAAGTTCGGAAAAATTCGGCCAACTAGGTTAAGTTTTGGATACTGGAATTAAATTATCGGGTGTTATGAGATATTTAGAGGTTGCCGAGTGGATAGGTGTGAGAGAGACAAAAGTTAGGCAAACCATTAATGCAAGTGACATGTGTCACTTAGAGATTAAATTCTACTTTTGACTTACTATTCATGCTTTTACCATTTTACCAAAATAACTCAAAAATTTGACCCAAAAATCCCCACAAATATCAAGCTCATAGTCGGCCCTCATTAGAGAGAAAAGAAAAGAAAAGCTCTTCCAAAATTGGATCCAAACTTGCTCAATCTTCCACTCCTACCGTTTAATTTTGGTTTTGCTCCACAAAACTCCTCCACTTGGTGATTTTAAAGTGATTGGTGAAGTTGTTTGGAAAGTTAAGGTGACCAATAGCTCTCTCTCTCTTGTTTCTAAGGTAAGTTGTGAAGAACCACCCTCCTCCTTTAATTGATGCTTAAATCATGCTTAGTGGTTGTATGAGATGCAAATTTATGGGTAATTTCTTGATTTGTGGTTGAAATGATGAAGTTTTATTATTTTTGGGATTTTACTGTTTTAATATAAGCATGATTGTGTGGCTATCTATGATGATTGGAAATGGTCTATATTGACTCTAGGAGGTGGAAAAAGTGATTAATTGCAACCGATTTCTGTTTTGGAAGAAAATTGAAAAACCTAGGGTTCTTAAGAGAGCATTATGTACGAATTTTTAGGTCCTAGATAGAGGCCGAAATGGCCTTAGCTCAAAACATGAAAGTTGTAGGGAATGACATTTTAGAGGTGCCTACAAAATTTCAGGTCAATCGGAGTAGTGTATAATGAGATAAGTCGAAATTACTATTGCTGTTCTGGTTTTACCCGAAATTGAGAACTGCGCCTGTAATTGGTTGTTTTGGCTGGAATTGCTTCCGCATTGGTTGTTGAGGCCTTCTGATGAAATTTATCCCTGTTTCTTAGATTTCAGCTGGTTTTGGAATTTCTAGATTTGGACTTGGAGAGCCTGAGTTATGATGTTTCCGCTAGAATGCGTTTTGGTGAATCTGTTTTACGTTTTGATGTAGAATCTTGCATTTTTGACCTGTTTACACTCAAAACTGGGTTGAGTGACCTTCTGTGATGTTGTAGCCCTGTCTTTTAGCTTCGAAATGGTGGGTCTTGTACCCTCATCAAATAATCGTAGTGAAATTGGTGCCATTACCGCAAAATGAGGTCAAAAACTATTTTTTCAGGGCTAAAACTAATTCCATTTCCGGATTTTTCTGGTTTCCTCTAATGCTTATATATGCTTATGGAACCCTATTGTGATCGTGTTGGCATCGGTTTATGACTTGTAATCGAGTCTTCTTGTGCTTATTGGAATATTCTAGGGCTTGACTTTTATTTCCGGTCATTTTCCTAGCTAACTTTTGTACTTGGATAACCTTGAGCCTATTGAACGGCTGTGGTGATGAATGTATATTGAGTATGACTTTGGGAGTTGATTGAGGAAAATAATGAAACCGTGATGGCTGGAAAAGTAAGAAATGTAGGGGAGGTGCTGTCCAATTTTTCTAGGCCGATTGGTTCCTTTAAGTTTGAATTGGCTTGTGATAGAAAGGAAGGGCTTTTGGGTTGTTGAACCTAGGTCTTCATGTTACCTTTTTGTTCCCAAAAATCATGTTTTGTACCCTTGCATTAGTAATTATTTGGCGAGGCATACGACTAGTAGTCGAGCCTCACATGTGCATTTTGTTGACTCGATTCTGGATGTGAAACCTTCAATTGGTTTACTTTGATTATTTTAGGGTTTCTTGGCAATTAAAGCCAATCCGAAGTGAAAACTTTTGAGGTATCTGTACTTGAACCGGTGAGTGTTCCACTACCTGCTATCCGTTATGTGAAATATCTGAATATCTGAATACTTGATTTATGACTATTGAAGCCAAATACTGTTTTGATAAAATGGAGGCGAGGGTGTACTTTATCACACTCGTTCTCTGGTCTGTTCATATGCCAATTTTGAACGCGTATCTGAATCTGCTATCTGTATCTGTATCTGTATATGTTATCTGTATCTAGATCTGTATCTGTTCTGACGTCGTTTGGAAGCTTGTGTCCAACGACCTTTCCGTGACCTCTGAGTTCAAATCCTGTGGCTAAGTTATTCGAGTCGAGCCGGCAAGGGCCTGGACGATTAGATAACGAACCACGGTAGTATGTTTTGGGATCTTTGGGTATTGAGACCCTTGATTCCGGGTATACTCGAGTATTACCATTTCTGTTTCTGTTGAGGTGAGCGGGCCCGGTAAAGGGGTGTTTGGTGGACGGAATTTGGTGTAAAGTGGGGTCTACGGACGTGTTGGTTCTATATACGTTGACGGAGAGTCAACCGGCTTGGATCAAGTACTGCGCTGGAAAGCTGGCTCCTGAGAGCCACCTGTATCCTTCTGATTTGAATCATTGGTTCCTTTACTTTACGTCTGGCATGTGTACCTGATTTGTTAAATGTGAAATGCCATGATTTTACTGCTATATGTTTGGTACCTCATTGAGCGCAAGCTCACCCCTTTCTGTTCCTTTTTGTTTTCCTTACAGGAAAATAAATACTTTTGGACTGGATTTGACAATTGGCTGCCAAATTGAGCTAGTTGAACATATCTTTTGTATCGCTCATGTATTGAAACCCTAAATGTACTTTTGGGACCGTTTCCCTTTTTACTTGGCAAACCAGACATGTATCCACTGTTGAATACTTTTGTATGCCACTTTGGCTTGTAAATGCTAAGTTCAAGATGTGAATGTTTGCTTGATATTTGGTTGGGTTCTGACGGGTCGGTTACTATTCATAGCCGACTTCGGTTTCATTTTTTTTTATTTTGATATTTTGATTTGTTTACCGCGTTGGTAAGTTCCGGAATGCATTAGCTCGCTCTATCCCGAACCGTTAGTCCTGGCGAGAGCTGGGCAGGCGGTCCGCCGAACCCTTTGGTTCGCCTTAGGGGGAGGTGGGGCTGTCACAGTTGGTATCAGAGCCAGGTTCGCGTGGTCTCTGCGCGGAGTGAGCCTGGACTAAGTGGTGAATAGGTATGAAGGATTAAGTGCTCGTTCGAGCCTAAGCTCTGAATTGTGAATGTTATAGGCCTTAACTTTTCTTGTGGTATCTGAGGATCATAGATCGGTACGTCTGGTGGGAATTTTGATTGTAGATGGTTTACTATTGGGACTGGCCAGCCCGAGAGGTGAATTGTCTTATTTCGGATTCTTGTGCCTGAGTACTCCAGAGTTGAGGCGGTGTTATGTAGGTGAGAGTTGCATTTTGGGAACATGAATAGGCTTTGTTCGACTGGAATGAGTACAAGAGGTTAATGGATATTTCATTTGTATAATAGGTGATGTGAGAGACCGGACGGGGTTATTTTAGCAAGGTTTGGGACGATATATCCCTTTTCTTTTGATTCGCTCGTATATTGTTACTACATGCCGTCGGTTGTATAATTGTGTACATGAATAATTGCCTGATTTGATACGTATTTATATGTTTGATCATTTGTTTCCTTGATATGTGGAGTGTTATGTGCATATATGTTTATTTGTGTAATTGGTGGCCTCAATTTTAGATGCTTTAGTCAATTTCCTATTGCTATGTTTATTTACTAAAGTATCTTTGGGGGGGGGGAAGAAAAGAAAAGAGAGGAAAAACAAAAATATGTATATATATATATAATATCTAGCACATGGAAAGAAAACGGAGTCACGGACGTGGTCGTGGCCGTGGAACTAAGCGAGGCCAAGAACCAAGAGAAGAAAAGGGAAACAATAGCTGGACAAGGACCGAGAATGCCACTTGTACTTAGGAATGTAATTGACCCATTGTATTGCCCGATAGTCTAGCATCTGAGTTCCAGCAACTCCGTACGATGACACATTGGGTTGATACGTATCAAGAAATCGCGGTTCTCCGAGACGAAATAGAGGTTCAAAGGAGGCTAACCGAGTACTAGGAAGGGCGATGGAAGCAAGAGTATTCGGAGAAACTTGAGCTCTTACACCAAAACATGGAGCTAAAGAGGAAATACGAAGAGATTTCCAAGGAGACAGTAGCAATGGCACAAAGCAATACTTTTATGGGGATTCCAGAGGAAGCTCAAAAGACAGGAATTGCAAGGCCACAACTGAAGATCTTCCATGCAAAGAAAAAGGGTAAAGTTGGAAGGCCATTTGCTAAGAGGGGCCGTGGAGCGAGTGGTGTGACAAATTGTAGTTATTGTAGAAAATCCAATCATATTGAAGTAGATTGTTGGATAAAGGGGGAGGAGATGTCTGTGTTATGGGAGCGCCGAGCATCTGATTGCTAATTGCCCGGGTTTAGTGCCCGAAAAGAAGGGAACCCAGCAGCCAACCAAGACCGACCCTGGACCGTCAAGTGGAGAAGGGACTGGAATGAAGAACCTCGTTTCTTCTGACTCTGAAGACGGAGAAGGTACAGGCCATTGGTTACTTTAAATTTTGAAGGAAAAATTTCGAGGGCGAAATTTCCTTAAGGGGGAGAGAGTGTGAGAACCCGTAATTTTTCCATTTTCTAGGTTTTATTATATTTCTAGGTTTTCTTATCTTCAATGGTTTGTTTTCTGCACTTTCTGTATCCGGAAAATTTTCTAGATAATTTTTATGAGTAAATATAGTTTTTAGATGATTTTTCTAATATCGAATAGATTTTGAGAAATTAAGAGCGTATACCGGACGTGGGACCCACAAGTGCGAAAAGTTCGGAAAAATTCGGCCAACTAGGTTAAGTTTTGGATACTGGAATTAAATTATCGGGTGTTATGAGATATTTAGAGGTTGCCGAGTGGATAGGTGTGAGAGAGACAAAAGTTAGGCAAACCATTAATGCAAGTGACATGTGTCACTTAGAGATTAAATTCTACTTTTGACTTACTATTCATGCTTTTACCATTTTACCAAAATAACTCAAAAATTTGACCCAAAAATCCCCACAAATATCAAGCTCATAGTCGGCCCTCATTAGAGAGAAAAGAAAAGAAAAGCTCTTCCAAAATTGGATCCAAACTTGCTCAATCTTCCACTCCTACCGTTTAATTTTGGTTTTGCTCCACAAAACTCCTCCACTTGGTGATTTTAAAGTGATTGGTGAAGTTGTTTGGAAAGTTAAGGTGACCAATAGCTCTCTCTCTCTTGTTTCTAAGGTAAGTTGTGAAGAACCACCCTCCTCCTTTAATTGATGCTTAAATCATGCTTAGTGGTTGTATGAGATGCAAATTTATGGGTTATTTCTTGATTTGTGGTTGAAATGATGAAGTTTTATTATTTTTGGGGATTTTTCTGTTTTAATATAAGCATGATTGTGTGGCTATCTATGATGATTGGAAATGGTCTATATTGACTCTAGGAGGTGGAAAAAGTGATTAATTGCAACCAATTTCTGTTTTGGAAGAAAATTGAAAAACCTAGGGTTCTTAAGGGAGCATTCTGTACGAATTTTTAGGTCCTAGATAGAGGCCGAATTGGCCTTAGCTCAAAACATGAAAGTTGTAGGGAATGACATTTTAGAGGTGCCTACAAAATTTCAGGTCAATCGGAGTAGTGTAGAATGAGATAAGTCGAAATTACTATTGCTGTTCTGGTTTTACCCGAAATTGAGAACTGCGCCTGTAATTGGTTGTTTTGGCTGGAATTACTTCCGCATTGGTTGTTGAGGCCTTCTGATGAAATTTATCCCTGTTTCTTAGCTTTCAGATGGTTTTGGAATTTCTAGATTTGGACTTGGAGAGCCTGAGTTATGATGTTTCCGCTAGAATGCGTTTTGGTGAATCTGTTTTACGTTTTGATGTAGAATCTTGCATTTTTGACCTGTTTACACTCAAAACTGGGTTGAGTGACCTTCTGTGATGTTGTAGCCCTGTCTTTTAGCTTCGAAATGGTGGGTCTTGTACCCTCATCAAATAATCGTAGTGAAATTGGTGCCATTACCGCAAAATGAGGTCAAAAACTGTTTTTTCAGGGCTAAAACTAATTCCATTTCCGGATTTTTCTGGTTTCCTCTAATGCTTATATATGCTTATGGAACCCTATTGTGATCGTGTTGGCATCGGTTTATGACTTGTAATCGAGTCTTCTTGTGCTTATTGGAATATTCTAGGGCTTGACTTTTATTTCCGGTCATTTTCCTAGCTAACTTTTGTACTTGGATAACCTTGAGCCTATTGAACGGCTGTGGTGATGAATGTATATTGAGTATGACTTTGGGAGTTGATTGAGGAAAATAATGAAACCGTGATGGCTGGAAAAGTAAGAAATGTAGGGGAGGTGCTGTCCAATTTTTCTAGGCCGATTGGTTCCTTTAAGTTTGAATTGGCTTGTGATAGAAATGAAGGGCTTTTGGGTTGTTGAACCTAGGTCTTCATGTTACCTTTTTGTTCCCAAAAATCATGTTTTGTACCCTTGCATTAGTAATTATTTGGCGAGGCATACGACTAGTAGTCGAGCCTCACATGTGCATTTTGTTTACTCGATTCTGGATGTGAAACCTTCAATTGGTTTACTTTGATTATTTTAGGGTTTCTTGGCGATTAAAGCCAATCCGAAGTGAAAACTTTTGAGGTATCTGTACTTGAACCGGTGAGTGTTCCACTACCTGCTATCCGTTATGTGAAATATCTGAATATCTGAATACTTGATTTATGACTATTGAAGCCAAATACTGTTTTGATAAAATGGAGGCGAGGGTGTACTTTATCACACTCGTTCTCTGGTCTGTTCATATGCCAATTTTGAACGCGTATCTGAATCTGCTATCTGTATCTGTATCTGTATATGTTATCTGTATCTAGATCTGTATCTGTTCTGACGTCGTTTGGAAGCTTGTGTCCAACGACCTTTCCGTGACCTATGAGTTCAAATCCTGTGGCTAAGTTATTCGAGTCGAGCCGGCAAGGGCCTGGACGATTAGATAACGAACCACGGTAGTCTGTTTTGGGATCTTTGGGTATTGAGACCCTTGATTCCGGGTATACTCGAGTATTACCATTTCCGTTTCTGTTGAGGTGAGCGGGCCCGGTAAAGGGGTGTTTGGTGGACGGAATTTGGTGTAAAGTGGGGTCTACGGACGTGTTGGTTCTATATACGTTGACGGAGAGTCAACCGGCTTGGATCAAGTACTGCGCTGGAAAGCTGGCTCCTGAGAGCCACCTGTATCCTTCTGATTTGAATCATTGGTTCCTTTACTTTACGTCTGGCATGTGTACCTGATTTGTTAAATGTGAAATGCCATGATTTTACTGCTATATGTTTGGTACCTCATTGAGCGCAAGCTCACCCCTTTCTGTTCCTTTTTGTTTTCCTTACAGGAAAATAAATACTTTTGGACTGGATTTGACAATTGGCTGCCAAATTGAGCTAGTTGAACATATCTTTTGTATCGCTCATGTATTGAAACCCTAAATGTACTTTTGGGACCGTTCCCTTTTTACTTGGCAAACCAGACATGTATCCACTGTTGAATACTTTTGTATGCCACTTTGGCTTGTAAATGCCAAGTTCAAGATGTGAATGTTTGCTTGATATTTGGTTGGGTTCTGACGGGTCGGTTACTATTCATAGCCGACTTCGATTTTTATTTTTTTTTTATTTTGACATTTTGATTTGTTTACCGCGTTGGTAAGTTCCGGAATGTATTAGCTCGCTCAATCCCGAACCGTTAGTCCTGGCGAGAGCTGGGCAGGCGGTCCCCCGAACCCTTTGGTTCGCCTTAGGGGGAGGTGGGGCTGTCACAGTTGGTATCAGAGCCAGGTTCGCGTGGTCTCTGCGCGGAGTGAGCCTGGACTAAGTGGTGAATAGGTATGAAGGATTAAGTGCTCGTTCGAGCCTAAGCTCTGAATTGTGAATGTTATAGGCCTTAACTTTTCTTGTGGTATCTGAGGATCATAGATTGGTACGTCTGGTGGGAATTTTGATTGTAGATGGTTTACTCTTGGGACTGGCCAGCCCGAGAGGTGAATTGTCTTATTTCGGATTCTTGTGCCTGAGTACTCCAGAGTTGAGGCGGTGTTATGTAGGTGAGAGTTGCATTTTGGGAACATGAATAGGCTTTGTTCGACTGGAATGAGTACAAGAGGTTAATGGATATTTCATTTGTATAATAGGTGATGTGAGAGACCGGACGGGGTTATTTTAGCAAGGTTTGGGACGATATATCCCTTTTCTTTTGATTCGCTCGTATATTGTTACTACATGCCGTCGGTTGTATAATTGTGTATATGAATAATTGCCTGATTTGATATGTATTTGTATGTTTGATCATTTGTTTCCTTGATATGTGGAGTGTTATGTGCATATATGTTTATTTGTGTAATTGGTGGCCTCAATTTTAGATGCTTTAGTCAATTTCCTATTGCTATGTTTATTTACTAAAGTATCTTTGGGGGGGGAAGAAAAGAAAAGAGAGGAAAAGCAAAAATATGTATATATATATAATATCTAGCACATGGAAAGAAAACGGAGTCACGGACGTGGTCGTGGCCGTGGAACTAAGCGAGGCCAAGAACCAAGAGAAGAAAAGGGAAACAATAGCTGGACAAGGATCGAGAATGCCACTTGTACTTAGGAATGTAATTGACCCATTGTATTGCCCGATAGGCTAGCATCTGAGTTCCAGCAACTCCGTACGATGACACATTGGGTTGATACGTATCAAGAAATCGTGGTTCTCCGAGACGAAATAGAGGTTCAAAGGAGGCTAACCGAGTACTAGGAAGGGCGATGGAAGCAAGAGTATTCGGAGAAACTTGAGCTCTTACACCAAAACATGGAGCTAAAGAGGAAATACGAAGAGATTTCCAAGGAGACAGTAGCAATGGCACAAAGCAATACTTTTATGGGGATTCCAGAGGAAGCTCAAAAGACAGGAATTGCAAGGCCACAACTGAAGATCTTCCATGCAAAGAAAAAGGGTAAAGTTGGAAGGCCATTTGCTAAGAGGGGCCGTGGAGCGAGTGGTGTGACAAATTGTAGTTATTGTAGAAAATCCAATCATATTGAAGTAGATTGTTGGATAAAGGGGGAGGAGATGTCTGTGTTATGGGAGCGCCGAGCATCTGATTGCTAATTGCCCGGGTTTAGTGCCCGAAAAGAAGGGAACCCAGCAGCCAACCAAGACCGACCCTGGACCGTCAAGTGGAGAAGGGACTGGAATGAAGAACCTCGTTTCTTCTGACTCTGAAGACGGAGAAGGTACAGGCCATTGGTTACTTTAAATTTTAAAGGAAAAATTTCGAGGGCGAAATTTCCTTAAGGGGGAGAGAGTGTGAGAACCCGTAATTTTTCCATTTTCTAGGTTTTATTATATTTCTAGGTTTTCTTATCTTCAATGGTTTGTTTTCTGCACTTTCTGTATCCGGAAAATTTTCTAGATAATTTTTATGAGTAAATATAGTTTTTAGATGATTTTTCTAATATCGAATAGATTTTGAGAAATTAAGAGCGTATACCGGACGTGGGACCCACAAGTGCGAAAAGTTCGGAAAAATTCGGCCAACTAGGTTAAGTTTTGGATACTGGAATTAAATTATCGGGTGTTATGAGATATTTAGAGGTTGCCAAGTGGATAGGTGTGAGAGAGACAAAAGTTAGGCAAACCATTAATGCCAGTGACATGTGTCACTTAGAGATTAAATTCTACTTTTGACTTACTATTCATGCTTTTACCATTTTACCAAAATAACTCAAAAATTTGACCCAAAAATCCCCACAAATATCAAGCTCATAGCCGGCCCTCATTAGAGAGAAAAGAAAAGAAAAGAAAAGCTCTTCCAAAATTGGATCCAAACTTGCTCAATCTTCCACTCCTACCGTTTAATTTTGGTTTTGCTCCACAAAACTCCTCCACTTGGTGATTTTAAAGTGATTGGTGAAGTTGCTTGGAAAGTTAAGGTGACCAATAGCTCTCTCTCTCTTGTTTCTAAGGTAAGTTGTGAAGAACCACCCTCCTCCTTTAATTGATGCTTAAATCATGCTTAGTGGTTGTATGAGATGCAAATTTATGGGTTATTTCTTGATTTGTGGTTGAAATGATGAAGTTTTATTATTTTTGGGGATTTTTCTGTTTTAATATAAGCATGATTGTGTGGCTATCTATGATGATTGGAAATGGTCTATATTGACTCTAGGAGGTGGAAAAAGTGATTAATTGCAACCAATTTCTGTTTTGGAAGAAAATTGAAAAACCTAGGGTTCTTAAGGGAGCATTCTGTACGAATTTTTAGGTCCTAGATAGAGGCCGAATTGGCCTTAGCTCAAAACATGAAAGTTGTAGGGAATGACATTTTAGAGGTGCCTACAAAATTTCAGGTCAATCGGAGTAGTGTAGAATGAGATAAGTCGAAATTACTATTGCTGTTCTGGTTTTACCCGAAATTGAGAACTGCGCCTGTAATTGGTTGTTTTGGCTGGAATTACTTCCGCATTGGTTGTTGAGGCCTTCTGATGAAATTTATCCCTGTTTCTTAGCTTTCAGCTGGTTTTGGAATTTCTAGATTTGGACTTGGAGAGCCTGAGTTATGATGTTTCCGCTAGAATGCGTTTTGGTGAATCTGTTTTACGTTTTGATGTAGAATCTTGCATTTTTGACCTGTTTACACTCAAAACTGGGTTGAGTGACCTTCTGTGATGTTGTAGCCCTGTCTTTTAGCTTCGAAATGGTGGGTCTTGTACCCTCATCAAATAATCGTAGTGAAATTGGTGCCATTACCGCAAAATGAGGTCAAAAACTGTTTTTTCAGGGCTAAAACTAATTCCATTTCCGGATTTTTCTGGTTTCCTCTAATGCTTATATATGCTTATGGAACCCTATTGTGATCGTGTTGGCATCGGTTTATGACTTGTAATCGAGTCTTCTTGTGCTTATTGGAATATTCTAGGGCTTGACTTTTATTTCCGGTCATTTTCCTAGCTAACTTTTGTACTTGGATAACCTTGAGCCTATTGAACGGCTGTGGTGATGAATGTATATTGAGTATGACTTTGGGAGTTGATTGAGGAAAATAATGAAACCGTGATGGCTGGAAAAGTAAGAAATGTAGGGGAGGTGCTGTCCAATTTTTCTAGGCCGATTGGTTCCTTTAAGTTTGAATTGGCTTGTGATAGAAATGAAGGGCTTTTGGGTTGTTGAACCTAGGTCTTCATGTTACCTTTTTGTTCCCAAAAATCATGTTTTGTACCCTTGCATTAGTAATTATTTGGCGAGGCATACGACTAGTAGTCGAGCCTCACATGTGCATTTTGTTTACTCGATTCTGGATGTGAAACCTTCAATTGGTTTACTTTGATTATTTTAGGGTTTCTTGGCGATTAAAGCCAATCCGAAGTGAAAACTTTTGAGGTATCTGTACTTGAACCGGTGAGTGTTCCACTACCTGCTATCCGTTATGTGAAATATCTGAATATCTGAATACTTGATTTATGACTATTGAAGCCAAATACTGTTTTGATAAAATGGAGGCGAGGGTGTACTTTATCACACTCGTTCTCTGGTCTGTTCATATGCCAATTTTGAACGCGTATCTGAATCTGCTATCTGTATCTGTATCTGTATATGTTATCTGTATCTAGATCTGTATCTGTTCTGACGTCGTTTGGAAGCTTGTGTCCAACGACCTTTCCGTGACCTATGAGTTCAAATCCTGTGGCTAAGTTATTCGAGTCGAGCCGGCAAGGGCCTGGACGATTAGATAACGAACCACGGTAGTCTGTTTTGGGATCTTTGGGTATTGAGACCCTTGATTCCGGGTATACTCGAGTATTACCATTTCCGTTTCTGTTGAGGTGAGCGGGCCCGGTAAAGGGGTGTTTGGTGGACGGAATTTGGTGTAAAGTGGGGTCTACGGACGTGTTGGTTCTATATACGTTGACGGAGAGTCAACCGGCTTGGATCAAGTACTGCGCTGGAAAGCTGGCTCCTGAGAGCCACCTGTATCCTTCTGATTTGAATCATTGGTTCCTTTACTTTACGTCTGGCATGTGTACCTGATTTGTTAAATGTGAAATGCCATGATTTTACTGCTATATGTTTGGTACCTCATTGAGCGCAAGCTCACCCCTTTCTGTTCCTTTTTGTTTTCCTTACAGGAAAATAAATACTTTTGGACTGGATTTGACAATTGGCTGCCAAATTGAGCTAGTTGAACATATCTTTTGTATCGCTCATGTATTGAAACCCTAAATGTACTTTTGGGACCGTTCCCTTTTTACTTGGCAAACCAGACATGTATCCACTGTTGAATACTTTTGTATGCCACTTTGGCTTGTAAATGCCAAGTTCAAGATGTGAATGTTTGCTTGATATTTGGTTGGGTTCTGACGGGTCGGTTACTATTCATAGCCGACTTCGATTTTTATTTTTTTTTTATTTTGACATTTTGATTTGTTTACCGCGTTGGTAAGTTCCGGAATGTATTAGCTCGCTCAATCCCGAACCGTTAGTCCTGGCGAGAGCTGGGCAGGCGGTCCCCCGAACCCTTTGGTTCGCCTTAGGGGGAGGTGGGGCTGTCACAGTTGGTATCAGAGCCAGGTTCGCGTGGTCTCTGCGCGGAGTGAGCCTGGACTAAGTGGTGAATAGGTATGAAGGATTAAGTGCTCGTTCGAGCCTAAGCTCTGAATTGTGAATGTTATAGGCCTTAACTTTTCTTGTGGTATCTGAGGATCATAGATTGGTACGTCTGGTGGGAATTTTGATTGTAGATGGTTTACTCTTGGGACTGGCCAGCCCGAGAGGTGAATTGTCTTATTTCGGATTCTTGTGCCTGAGTACTCCAGAGTTGAGGCGGTGTTATGTAGGTGAGAGTTGCATTTTGGGAACATGAATAGGCTTTGTTCGACTGGAATGAGTACAAGAGGTTAATGGATATTTCATTTGTATAATAGGTGATGTGAGAGACCGGACGGGGTTATTTTAGCAAGGTTTGGGACGATATATCCCTTTTCTTTTGATTCGCTCGTATATTGTTACTACATGCCGTCGGTTGTATAATTGTGTATATGAATAATTGCCTGATTTGATATGTATTTGTATGTTTGATCATTTGTTTCCTTGATATGTGGAGTGTTATGTGCATATATGTTTATTTGTGTAATTGGTGGCCTCAATTTTAGATGCTTTAGTCAATTTCCTATTGCTATGTTTATTTACTAAAGTATCTTTGGGGGGGGAAGAAAAGAAAAGAGAGGAAAAGCAAAAATATGTATATATATATAATATCTAGCACATGGAAAGAAAACGGAGTCACGGACGTGGTCGTGGCCGTGGAACTAAGCGAGGCCAAGAACCAAGAGAAGAAAAGGGAAACAATAGCTGGACAAGGACCGAGAATGCCACTTGTACTTAGGAATGTAATTGACCCATTGTATTGCCCGATAGGCTAGCATCTGAGTTCCAGCAACTCCGTACGATGACACATTGGGTTGATACGTATCAAGAAATCGCGGTTCTCCGAGACGAAATAGAGGTTCAAAGGAGGCTAACCGAGTACTAGGAAGGGCGATGGAAGCAAGAGTATTCGGAGAAACTTGAGCTCTTACACCAAAACATGGAGCTAAAGAGGAAATACGAAGAGATTTCCAAGGAGACAGTAGCAATGGCACAAAGCAATACTTTTATGGGGATTCCAGAGGAAGCTCAAAAGACAGGAATTGCAAGGCCACAACTGAAGATCTTCCATGCAAAGAAAAAGGGTAAAGTTGGAAGGCCATTTGCTAAGAGGGGCCGTGGAGCGAGTGGTGTGACAAATTGTAGTTATTGTAGAAAATCCAATCATATTGAAGTAGATTGTTGGATAAAGGGGGAGGAGATGTCTGTGTTATGGGAGCGCCGAGCATCTGATTGCTAATTGCCCGGGTTTAGTGCCCGAAAAGAAGGGAACCCAGCAGCCAACCAAGACCGACCCTGGACCGTCAAGTGGAGAAGGGACTGGAATGAAGAACCTCGTTTCTTCTGACTCTGAAGACGGAGAAGGTACAGGCCATTGGTTACTTTAAATTTTGAAGGAAAAATTTCGAGGGCGAAATTTCCTTAAGGGGGAGAGAGTGTGAGAACCCGTAATTTTTCCATTTTCTAGGTTTTATTATATTTCTAGGTTTTCTTATCTTCAATGGTTTGTTTTCTGCACTTTCTGTATCCGGAAAATTTTCTAGATAATTTTTATGAGTAAATATAGTTTTTAGATGATTTTTCTAATATCGAATAGATTTTGAGAAATTAAGAGCGTATACCGGACGTGGGACCCACAAGTGCGAAAAGTTCGGAAAAATTCGGCCAACTAGGTTAAGTTTTGGATACTGGAATTAAATTATCGGGTGTTATGAGATATTTAGAGGTTGCCAAGTGGATAGGTGTGAGAGAGACAAAAGTTAGGCAAACCATTAATGCAAGTGACATGTGTCACTTAGAGATTAAATTCTACTTTTGACTTACTATTCATGCTTTTACCATTTTACCAAAATAACTCAAAAATTTGACCCAAAAATCCCCACAAATATCAAGCTCATAGCCGGCCCTCATTAGAGAGAAAAGAAAAGAAAAGAAAAGCTCTTCCAAAATTGGATCCAAACTTGCTCAATCTTCCACTCCTACCGTTTAATTTTGGTTTTGCTCCACAAAACTCCTCCACTTGGTGATTTTAAAGTGATTGGTGAAGTTGCTTGGAAAGTTAAGGTGACCAATAGCTCTCTCTCTCTTGTTTCTAAGGTAAGTTGTGAAGAACCACCCTCCTCCTTTAATTGATGCTTAAATCATGCTTAGTGGTTGTATGAGATGCAAATTTATGGGTTATTTCTTGATTTGTGGTTGAAATGATGAAGTTTTATTATTTTTGGGGATTTTTCTGTTTTAATATAAGCATGATTGTGTGGCTATCTATGATGATTGGAAATGGTCTATATTGACTCTAGGAGGTGGAAAAAGTGATTAATTGCAACCAATTTCTGTTTTGGAAGAAAATTGAAAAACCTAGGGTTCTTAAGGGAGCATTCTGTACGAATTTTTAGGTCCTAGATAGAGGCCGAATTGGCCTTAGCTCAAAACATGAAAGTTGTAGGGAATGACATTTTAGAGGTGCCTACAAAATTTCAGGTCAATCGGAGTAGTGTAGAATGAGATAAGTCGAAATTACTATTGCTGTTCTGGTTTTACCCGAAATTGAGAACTGCGCCTGTAATTGGTTGTTTTGGCTGGAATTACTTCCGCATTGGTTGTTGAGGCCTTCTGATGAAATTTATCCCTGTTTCTTAGCTTTCAGCTGGTTTTGGAATTTCTAGATTTGGACTTGGAGAGCCTGAGTTATGATGTTTCCGCTAGAATGCGTTTTGGTGAATCTGTTTTACGTTTTGATGTAGAATCTTGCATTTTTGACCTGTTTACACTCAAAACTGGGTTGAGTGACCTTCTGTGATGTTGTAGCCCTGTCTTTTAGCTTCGAAATGGTGGGTCTTGTACCCTCATCAAATAATCGTAGTGAAATTGGTGCCATTACCGCAAAATGAGGTCAAAAACTGTTTTTTCAGGGCTAAAACTAATTCCATTTCCGGATTTTTCTGGTTTCCTCTAATGCTTATATATGCTTATGGAACCCTATTGTGATCGTGTTGGCATCGGTTTATGACTTGTAATCGAGTCTTCTTGTGCTTATTGGAATATTCTAGGGCTTGACTTTTATTTCCGGTCATTTTCCTAGCTAACTTTTGTACTTGGATAACCTTGAGCCTATTGAACGGCTGTGGTGATGAATGTATATTGAGTATGACTTTGGGAGTTGATTGAGGAAAATAATGAAACCGTGATGGCTGGAAAAGTAAGAAATGTAGGGGAGGTGCTGTCCAATTTTTCTAGGCCGATTGGTTCCTTTAAGTTTGAATTGGCTTGTGATAGAAATGAAGGGCTTTTGGGTTGTTGAACCTAGGTCTTCATGTTACCTTTTTGTTCCCAAAAATCATGTTTTGTACCCTTGCATTAGTAATTATTTGGCGAGGCATACGACTAGTAGTCGAGCCTCACATGTGCATTTTGTTTACTCGATTCTGGATGTGAAACCTTCAATTGGTTTACTTTGATTATTTTAGGGTTTCTTGGCGATTAAAGCCAATCCGAAGTGAAAACTTTTGAGGTATCTGTACTTGAACCGGTGAGTGTTCCACTACCTGCTATCCGTTATGTGAAATATCTGAATATCTGAATACTTGATTTATGACTATTGAAGCCAAATACTGTTTTGATAAAATGGAGGCGAGGGTGTACTTTATCACACTCGTTCTCTGGTCTGTTCATATGCCAATTTTGAACGCGTATCTGAATCTGCTATCTGTATCTGTATCTGTATATGTTATCTGTATCTAGATCTGTATCTGTTCTGACGTCGTTTGGAAGCTTGTGTCCAACGACCTTTCCGTGACCTATGAGTTCAAATCCTGTGGCTAAGTTATTCGAGTCGAGCCGGCAAGGGCCTGGACGATTAGATAACGAACCACGGTAGTCTGTTTTGGGATCTTTGGGTATTGAGACCCTTGATTCCGGGTATACTCGAGTATTACCATTTCCGTTTCTGTTGAGGTGAACGGGCCCGGTAAAGGGGTGTTTGGTGGACGGAATTTGGTGTAAAGTGGGGTCTACGGACGTGTTGGTTCTATATACGTTGACGGAGAGTCAACCGGCTTGGATCAAGTACTGCGCTGGAAAGCTGGCTCCTGAGAGCCACCTGTATCCTTCTGATTTGAATCATTGGTTCCTTTACTTTACGTCTGGCATGTGTACCTGATTTGTTAAATGTGAAATGCCATGATTTTACTGCTATATGTTTGGTACCTCATTGAGCGCAAGCTCACCCCTTTCTGTTCCTTTTTGTTTTCCTTACAGGAAAATAAATACTTTTGGACTGGATTTGACAATTGGCTGCCAAATTGAGCTAGTTGAACATATCTTTTGTATCGCTCATGTATTGAAACCCTAAATGTACTTTTGGGACCGTTCCCTTTTTACTTGGCAAACCAGACATGTATCCACTGTTGAATACTTTTGTATGCCACTTTGGCTTGTAAATGCCAAGTTCAAGATGTGAATGTTTGCTTGATATTTGGTTGGGTTCTGACGGGTCGGTTACTATTCATAGCCGACTTCGATTTTTATTTTTTTTTTATTTTGACATTTTGATTTGTTTACCGCGTTGGTAAGTTCCGGAATGTATTAGCTCGCTCAATCCCGAACCGTTAGTCCTGGCGAGAGCTGGGCAGGCGGTCCCCCGAACCCTTTGGTTCGCCTTAGGGGGAGGTGGGGCTGTCACAGTTGGTATCAGAGCCAGGTTCGCGTGGTCTCTGCGCGGAGTGAGCCTGGACTAAGTGGTGAATAGGTATGAAGGATTAAGTGCTCGTTCGAGCCTAAGCTCTGAATTGTGAATGTTATAGGCCTTAACTTTTCTTGTGGTATCTGAGGATCATAGATTGGTACGTCTGGTGGGAATTTTGATTGTAGATGGTTTACTCTTGGGACTGGCCAGCCCGAGAGGTGAATTGTCTTATTTCGGATTCTTGTGCCTGAGTACTCCAGAGTTGAGGCGGTGTTATGTAGGTGAGAGTTGCATTTTGGGAACATGAATAGGCTTTGTTCGACTGGAATGAGTACAAGAGGTTAATGGATATTTCATTTGTATAATAGGTGATGTGAGAGACCGGACGGGGTTATTTTAGCAAGGTTTGGGACGATATATCCCTTTTCTTTTGATTCGCTCGTATATTGTTACTACATGCCGTCGGTTGTATAATTGTGTATATGAATAATTGCCTGATTTGATATGTATTTGTATGTTTGATCATTTGTTTCCTTGATATGTGGAGTGTTATGTGCATATATGTTTATTTGTGTAATTGGTGGCCTCAATTTTAGATGCTTTAGTCAATTTCCTATTGCTATGTTTATTTACTAAAGTATCTTTGGGGGGGGAAGAAAAGAAAAGAGAGGAAAAGCAAAAATATGTATATATATATAATATCTAGCACATGGAAAGAAAACGGAGTCACGGACGTGGTCGTGGCCGTGGAACTAAGCGAGGCCAAGAACCAAGAGAAGAAAAGGGAAACAATAGCTGGACAAGGATCGAGAATGCCACTTGTACTTAGGAATGTAATTGACCCATTGTATTGCCCGATAGGCTAGCATCTGAGTTCCAGCAACTCCGTACGATGACACATTGGGTTGATACGTATCAAGAAATCGTGGTTCTCCGAGACGAAATAGAGGTTCAAAGGAGGCTAACCGAGTACTAGGAAGGGCGATGGAAGCAAGAGTATTCGGAGAAACTTGAGCTCTTACACCAAAACATGGAGCTAAAGAGGAAATACGAAGAGATTTCCAAGGAGACAGTAGCAATGGCACAAAGCAATACTTTTATGGGGATTCCAGAGGAAGCTCAAAAGACAGGAATTGCAAGGCCACAACTGAAGATCTTCCATGCAAAGAAAAAGGGTAAAGTTGGAAGGCCATTTGCTAAGAGGGGCCGTGGAGCGAGTGGTGTGACAAATTGTAGTTATTGTAGAAAATCCAATCATATTGAAGTAGATTGTTGGATAAAGGGGGAGGAGATGTCTGTGTTATGGGAGCGCCGAGCATCTGATTGCTAATTGCCCGGGTTTAGTGCCCGAAAAGAAGGGAACCCAGCAGCCAACCAAGACCGACCCTGGACCGTCAAGTGGAGAAGGGACTGGAATGAAGAACCTCGTTTCTTCTGACTCTGAAGACGGAGAAGGTACAGGCCATTGGTTACTTTAAATTTTAAAGGAAAAATTTCGAGGGCGAAATTTCCTTAAGGGGGAGAGAGTGTGAGAACCCGTAATTTTTCCATTTTCTAGGTTTTATTATATTTCTAGGTTTTCTTATCTTCAATGGTTTGTTTTCTGCACTTTCTGTATCCGGAAAATTTTCTAGATAATTTTTATGAGTAAATATAGTTTTTAGATGATTTTTCTAATATCGAATAGATTTTGAGAAATTAAGAGCGTATACCGGACGTGGGACCCACAAGTGCGAAAAGTTCGGAAAAATTCGGCCAACTAGGTTAAGTTTTGGATACTGGAATTAAATTATCGGGTGTTATGAGATATTTAGAGGTTGCCAAGTGGATAGGTGTGAGAGAGACAAAAGTTAGGCAAACCATTAATGCCAGTGACATGTGTCACTTAGAGATTAAATTCTACTTTTGACTTACTATTCATGCTTTTACCATTTTACCAAAATAACTCAAAAATTTGACCCAAAAATCCCCACAAATATCAAGCTCATAGCCGGCCCTCATTAGAGAGAAAAGAAAAGAAAAGAAAAGCTCTTCCAAAATTGGATCCAAACTTGCTCAATCTTCCACTCCTACCGTTTAATTTTGGTTTTGCTCCACAAAACTCCTCCACTTGGTGATTTTAAAGTGATTGGTGAAGTTGCTTGGAAAGTTAAGGTGACCAATAGCTCTCTCTCTCTTGTTTCTAAGGTAAGTTGTGAAGAACCACCCTCCTCCTTTAATTGATGCTTAAATCATGCTTAGTGGTTGTATGAGATGCAAATTTATGGGTTATTTCTTGATTTGTGGTTGAAATGATGAAGTTTTATTATTTTTGGGGATTTTTCTGTTTTAATATAAGCATGATTGTGTGGCTATCTATGATGATTGAAAATGGTCTATATTGACTCTAGGAGGTGGAAAAAGTGATTAATTGCAACCAATTTCTGTTTTGGAAGAAAATTGAAAAACCTAGGGTTCTTAAGGGAGCATTCTGTACGAATTTTTAGGTCCTAGATAGAGGCCGAATTGGCCTTAGCTCAAAACATGAAAGTTGTAGGGAATGACATTTTAGAGGTGCCTACAAAATTTCAGGTCAATCGGAGTAGTGTAGAATGAGATAAGTCGAAATTACTATTGCTGTTCTGGTTTTACCCGAAATTGAGAACTGCGCCTGTAATTGGTTGTTTTGGCTGGAATTGCTTCCGCATTGGTTGTTGAGGCCTTCTGATGAAATTTATCCCTGTTTCTTAGCTTTCAGCTGGTTTTGGAATTTCTAGATTTGGACTTGGAGAGCCTGAGTTATGATGTTTCCGCTAGAATGCGTTTTGGTGAATCTGTTTTACGTTTTGATGTAGAATCTTGCATTTTTGACCTGTTTACACTCAAAACTGGGTTGAGTGACCTTCTGTGATGTTGTAGCCCTGTCTTTTAGCTTCGAAATGGTGGGTCTTGTACCCTCATCAAATAATCGTAGTGAAATTGGTGCCATTACCGCAAAATGAGGTCAAAAACTGTTTTTTCAGGGCTAAAACTAATTCCATTTCCGGATTTTTCTGGTTTCCTCTAATGCTTATATATGCTTATGGAACCCTATTGTGATCGTGTTGGCATCGGTTTATGACTTGTAATCGAGTCTTCTTGTGCTTATTGGAATATTCTAGGGCTTGACTTTTATTTCCGGTCATTTTCCTAGCTAACTTTTGTACTTGGATAACCTTGAGCCTATTGAACGGCTGTGGTGATGAATGTATATTGAGTATGACTTTGGGAGTTGATTGAGGAAAATAATGAAACCGTGATGGCTGGAAAAGTAAGAAATGTAGGGGAGGTGCTGTCCAATTTTTCTAGGCCGATTGGTTCCTTTAAGTTTGAATTGGCTTGTGATAGAAATGAAGGGCTTTTGGGTTGTTGAACCTAGGTCTTCATGTTACCTTTTTGTTCCCAAAAATCATGTTTTGTACCCTTGCATTAGTAATTATTTGGCGAGGCATACGACTAGTAGTCGAGCCTCACATGTGCATTTTGTTTACTCGATTCTGGATGTGAAACCTTCAATTGGTTTACTTTGATTATTTTAGGGTTTCTTGGCGATTAAAGCCAATCCGAAGTGAAAACTTTTGAGGTATCTGTACTTGAACCGGTGAGTGTTCCACTACCTGCTATCCGTTATGTGAAATATCTGAATATCTGAATACTTGATTTATGACTATTGAAGCCAAATACTGTTTTGATAAAATGGAGGCGAGGGTGTACTTTATCACACTCGTTCTCTGGTCTGTTCATATGCCAATTTTGAACGCGTATCTGAATCTGCTATCTGTATCTGTATCTGTATATGTTATCTGTATCTAGATCTGTATCTGTTCTGACGTCGTTTGGAAGCTTGTGTCCAACGACCTTTCCGTGACCTATGAGTTCAAATCCTGTGGCTAAGTTATTCGAGTCGAGCCGGCAAGGGCCTGGACGATTAGATAACGAACCACGGTAGTCTGTTTTGGGATCTTTGGGTATTGAGACCCTTGATTCCGGGTATACTCGAGTATTACCATTTCCGTTTCTGTTGAGGTGAGCGGGCCCGGTAAAGGGGTGTTTGGTGGACGGAATTTGGTGTAAAGTGGGGTCTACGGACGTGTTGGTTCTATATACGTTGACGGAGAGTCAACCGGCTTGGATCAAGTACTGCGCTGGAAAGCTGGCTCCTGAGAGCCACCTGTATCCTTCTGATTTGAATCATTGGTTCCTTTACTTTACGTCTGGCATGTGTACCTGATTTGTTAAATGTGAAATGCCATGATTTTACTGCTATATGTTTGGTACCTCATTGAGCGCAAGCTCACCCCTTTCTGTTCCTTTTTGTTTTCCTTACAGGAAAATAAATACTTTTGGACTGGATTTGACAATTGGCTGCCAAATTGAGCTAGTTGAACATATCTTTTGTATCGCTCATGTATTGAAACCCTAAATGTACTTTTGGGACCGTTCCCTTTTTACTTGGCAAACCAGACATGTATCCACTGTTGAATACTTTTGTATGCCACTTTGGCTTGTAAATGCCAAGTTCAAGATGTGAATGTTTGCTTGATATTTGGTTGGGTTCTGACGGGTCGGTTACTATTCATAGCCGACTTCGATTTTTATTTTTTTTTTATTTTGACATTTTGATTTGTTTACCGCGTTGGTAAGTTCCGGAATGTATTAGCTCGCTCAATCCCGAACCGTTAGTCCTGGCGAGAGCTGGGCAGGCGGTCCCCCGAACCCTTTGGTTCGCCTTAGGGGGAGGTGGGGCTGTCACAGTTGGTATCAGAGCCAGGTTCGCGTGGTCTCTGCGCGGAGTGAGCCTGGACTAAGTGGTGAATAGGTATGAAGGATTAAGTGCTCGTTCGAGCCTAAGCTCTGAATTGTGAATGTTATAGGCCTTAACTTTTCTTGTGGTATCTGAGGATCATAGATTGGTACGTCTGGTGGGAATTTTGATTGTAGATGGTTTACTCTTGGGACTGGCCAGCCCGAGAGGTGAATTGTCTTATTTCGGATTCTTGTGCCTGAGTACTCCAGAGTTGAGGCGGTGTTATGTAGGTGAGAGTTGCATTTTGGGAACATGAATAGGCTTTGTTCGACTGGAATGAGTACAAGAGGTTAATGGATATTTCATTTGTATAATAGGTGATGTGAGAGACCGGACGGGGTTATTTTAGCAAGGTTTGGGACGATATATCCCTTTTCTTTTGATTCGCTCGTATATTGTTACTACATGCCGTCGGTTGTATAATTGTGTATATGAATAATTGCCTGATTTGATATGTATTTGTATGTTTGATCATTTGTTTCCTTGATATGTGGAGTGTTATGTGCATATATGTTTATTTGTGTAATTGGTGGCCTCAATTTTAGATGCTTTAGTCAATTTCCTATTGCTATGTTTATTTACTAAAGTATCTTTGGGGGGGGAAGAAAAGAAAAGAGAGGAAAAGCAAAAATATGTATATATATATAATATCTAGCACATGGAAAGAAAACGGAGTCACGGACGTGGTCGTGGCCGTGGAACTAAGCGAGGCCAAGAACCAAGAGAAGAAAAGGGAAACAATAGCTGGACAAGGATCGAGAATGCCACTTGTACTTAGGAATGTAATTGACCCATTGTATTGCCCGATAGGCTAGCATCTGAGTTCCAGCAACTCCGTACGATGACACATTGGGTTGATACGTATCAAGAAATCGTGGTTCTCCGAGACGAAATAGAGGTTCAAAGGAGGCTAACCGAGTACTAGGAAGGGCGATGGAAGCAAGAGTATTCGGAGAAACTTGAGCTCTTACACCAAAACATGGAGCTAAAGAGGAAATACGAAGAGATTTCCAAGGAGACAGTAGCAATGGCACAAAGCAATACTTTTATGGGGATTCCAGAGGAAGCTCAAAAGACAGGAATTGCAAGGCCACAACTGAAGATCTTCCATGCAAAGAAAAAGGGTAAAGTTGGAAGGCCATTTGCTAAGAGGGGCCGTGGAGCGAGTGGTGTGACAAATTGTAGTTATTGTAGAAAATCCAATCATATTGAAGTAGATTGTTGGATAAAGGGGGAGGAGATGTCTGTGTTATGGGAGCGCCGAGCATCTGATTGCTAATTGCCCGGGTTTAGTGCCCGAAAAGAAGGGAACCCAGCAGCCAACCAAGACCGACCCTGGACCGTCAAGTGGAGAAGGGACTGGAATGAAGAACCTCGTTTCTTCTGACTCTGAAGACGGAGAAGGTACAGGCCATTGGTTACTTTAAATTTTAAAGGAAAAATTTCGAGGGCGAAATTTCCTTAAGGGGGAGAGAGTGTGAGAACCCGTAATTTTTCCATTTTCTAGGTTTTATTATATTTCTAGGTTTTCTTATCTTCAATGGTTTGTTTTCTGCACTTTCTGTATCCGGAAAATTTTCTAGATAATTTTTATGAGTAAATATAGTTTTTAGATGATTTTTCTAATATCGAATAGATTTTGAGAAATTAAGAGCGTATACCGGACGTGGGACCCACAAGTGCGAAAAGTTCGGAAAAATTCGGCCAACTAGGTTAAGTTTTGGATACTGGAATTAAATTATCGGGTGTTATGAGATATTTAGAGGTTGCCAAGTGGATAGGTGTGAGAGAGACAAAAGTTAGGCAAACCATTAATGCCAGTGACATGTGTCACTTAGAGATTAAATTCTACTTTTGACTTACTATTCATGCTTTTACCATTTTACCAAAATAACTCAAAAATTTGACCCAAAAATCCCCACAAATATCAAGCTCATAGCCGGCCCTCATTAGAGAGAAAAGAAAAGAAAAGAAAAGCTCTTCCAAAATTGGATCCAAACTTGCTCAATCTTCCACTCCTACCGTTTAATTTTGGTTTTGCTCCACAAAACTCCTCCACTTGGTGATTTTAAAGTGATTGGTGAAGTTGCTTGGAAAGTTAAGGTGACCAATAGCTCTCTCTCTCTTGTTTCTAAGGTAAGTTGTGAAGAACCACCCTCCTCCTTTAATTGATGCTTAAATCATGCTTAGTGGTTGTATGAGATGCAAATTTATGGGTTATTTCTTGATTTGTGGTTGAAATGATGAAGTTTTATTATTTTTGGGGATTTTTCTGTTTTAATATAAGCATGATTGTGTGGCTATCTATGATGATTGAAAATGGTCTATATTGACTCTAGGAGGTGGAAAAAGTGATTAATTGCAACCAATTTCTGTTTTGGAAGAAAATTGAAAAACCTAGGGTTCTTAAGGGAGCATTCTGTACGAATTTTTAGGTCCTAGATAGAGGCCGAATTGGCCTTAGCTCAAAACATGAAAGTTGTAGGGAATGACATTTTAGAGGTGCCTACAAAATTTCAGGTCAATCGGAGTAGTGTAGAATGAGATAAGTCGAAATTACTATTGCTGTTCTGGTTTTACCCGAAATTGAGAACTGCGCCTGTAATTGGTTGTTTTGGCTGGAATTACTTCCGCATTGGTTGTTGAGGCCTTCTGATGAAATTTATCCCTGTTTCTTAGCTTTCAGCTGGTTTTGGAATTTCTAGATTTGGACTTGGAGAGCCTGAGTTATGATGTTTCCGCTAGAATGCGTTTTGGTGAATCTGTTTTACGTTTTGATGTAGAATCTTGCATTTTTGACCTGTTTACACTCAAAACTGGGTTGAGTGACCTTCTGTGATGTTGTAGCCCTGTCTTTTAGCTTCGAAATGGTGGGTCTTGTACCCTCATCAAATAATCGTAGTGAAATTGGTGCCATTACCGCAAAATGAGGTCAAAAACTGTTTTTTCAGGGCTAAAACTAATTCCATTTCCGGATTTTTCTGGTTTCCTCTAATGCTTATATATGCTTATGGAACCCTATTGTGATCGTGTTGGCATCGGTTTATGACTTGTAATCGAGTCTTCTTGTGCTTATTGGAATATTCTAGGGCTTGACTTTTATTTCCGGTCATTTTCCTAGCTAACTTTTGTACTTGGATAACCTTGAGCCTATTGAACGGCTGTGGTGATGAATGTATATTGAGTATGACTTTGGGAGTTGATTGAGGAAAATAATGAAACCGTGATGGCTGGAAAAGTAAGAAATGTAGGGGAGGTGCTGTCCAATTTTTCTAGGCCGATTGGTTCCTTTAAGTTTGAATTGGCTTGTGATAGAAATGAAGGGCTTTTGGGTTGTTGAACCTAGGTCTTCATGTTACCTTTTTGTTCCCAAAAATCATGTTTTGTACCCTTGCATTAGTAATTATTTGGCGAGGCATACGACTAGTAGTCGAGCCTCACATGTGCATTTTGTTTACTCGATTCTGGATGTGAAACCTTCAATTGGTTTACTTTGATTATTTTAGGGTTTCTTGGCGATTAAAGCCAATCCGAAGTGAAAACTTTTGAGGTATCTGTACTTGAACCGGTGAGTGTTCCACTACCTGCTATCCGTTATGTGAAATATCTGAATATCTGAATACTTGATTTATGACTATTGAAGCCAAATACTGTTTTGATAAAATGGAGGCGAGGGTGTACTTTATCACACTCGTTCTCTGGTCTGTTCATATGCCAATTTTGAACGCGTATCTGAATCTGCTATCTGTATCTGTATCTGTATATGTTATCTGTATCTAGATCTGTATCTGTTCTGACGTCGTTTGGAAGCTTGTGTCCAACGACCTTTCCGTGACCTATGAGTTCAAATCCTGTGGCTAAGTTATTCGAGTCGAGCCGGCAAGGGCCTGGACGATTAGATAACGAACCACGGTAGTCTGTTTTGGGATCTTTGGGTATTGAGACCCTTGATTCCGGGTATACTCGAGTATTACCATTTCCGTTTCTGTTGAGGTGAGCGGGCCCGGTAAAGGGGTGTTTGGTGGACGGAATTTGGTGTAAAGTGGGGTCTACGGACGTGTTGGTTCTATATACGTTGACGGAGAGTCAACCGGCTTGGATCAAGTACTGCGCTGGAAAGCTGGCTCCTGAGAGCCACCTGTATCCTTCTGATTTGAATCATTGGTTCCTTTACTTTACGTCTGGCATGTGTACCTGATTTGTTAAATGTGAAATGCCATGATTTTACTGCTATATGTTTGGTACCTCATTGAGCGCAAGCTCACCCCTTTCTGTTCCTTTTTGTTTTCCTTACAGGAAAATAAATACTTTTGGACTGGATTTGACAATTGGCTGCCAAATTGAGCTAGTTGAACATATCTTTTGTATCGCTCATGTATTGAAACCCTAAATGTACTTTTGGGACCGTTCCCTTTTTACTTGGCAAACCAGACATGTATCCACTGTTGAATACTTTTGTATGCCACTTTGGCTTGTAAATGCCAAGTTCAAGATGTGAATGTTTGCTTGATATTTGGTTGGGTTCTGACGGGTCGGTTACTATTCATAGCCGACTTCGATTTTTATTTTTTTTTTATTTTGACATTTTGATTTGTTTACCGCGTTGGTAAGTTCCGGAATGTATTAGCTCGCTCAATCCCGAACCGTTAGTCCTGGCGAGAGCTGGGCAGGCGGTCCCCCGAACCCTTTGGTTCGCCTTAGGGGGAGGTGGGGCTGTCACAGTTGGTATCAGAGCCAGGTTCGCGTGGTCTCTGCGCGGAGTGAGCCTGGACTAAGTGGTGAATAGGTATGAAGGATTAAGTGCTCGTTCGAGCCTAAGCTCTGAATTGTGAATGTTATAGGCCTTAACTTTTCTTGTGGTATCTGAGGATCATAGATTGGTACGTCTGGTGGGAATTTTGATTGTAGATGGTTTACTCTTGGGACTGGCCAGCCCGAGAGGTGAATTGTCTTATTTCGGATTCTTGTGCCTGAGTACTCCAGAGTTGAGGCGGTGTTATGTAGGTGAGAGTTGCATTTTGGGAACATGAATAGGCTTTGTTCGACTGGAATGAGTACAAGAGGTTAATGGATATTTCATTTGTATAATAGGTGATGTGAGAGACCGGACGGGGTTATTTTAGCAAGGTTTGGGACGATATATCCCTTTTCTTTTGATTCGCTCGTATATTGTTACTACATGCCGTCGGTTGTATAATTGTGTATATGAATAATTGCCTGATTTGATATGTATTTGTATGTTTGATCATTTGTTTCCTTGATATGTGGAGTGTTATGTGCATATATGTTTATTTGTGTAATTGGTGGCCTCAATTTTAGATGCTTTAGTCAATTTCCTATTGCTATGTTTATTTACTAAAGTATCTTTGGGGGGGGAAGAAAAGAAAAGAGAGGAAAAGCAAAAATATGTATATATATATAATATCTAGCACATGGAAAGAAAACGGAGTCACGGACGTGGTCGTGGCCGTGGAACTAAGCGAGGCCAAGAACCAAGAGAAGAAAAGGGAAACAATAGCTGGACAAGGATCGAGAATGCCACTTGTACTTAGGAATGTAATTGACCCATTGTATTGCCCGATAGGCTAGCATCTGAGTTCCAGCAACTCCGTACGATGACACATTGGGTTGATACGTATCAAGAAATCGTGGTTCTCCGAGACGAAATAGAGGTTCAAAGGAGGCTAACCGAGTACTAGGAAGGGCGATGGAAGCAAGAGTATTCGGAGAAACTTGAGCTCTTACACCAAAACATGGAGCTAAAGAGGAAATACGAAGAGATTTCCAAGGAGACAGTAGCAATGGCACAAAGCAATACTTTTATGGGGATTCCAGAGGAAGCTCAAAAGACAGGAATTGCAAGGCCACAACTGAAGATCTTCCATGCAAAGAAAAAGGGTAAAGTTGGAAGGCCATTTGCTAAGAGGGGCCGTGGAGCGAGTGGTGTGACAAATTGTAGTTATTGTAGAAAATCCAATCATATTGAAGTAGATTGTTGGATAAAGGGGGAGGAGATGTCTGTGTTATGGGAGCGCCGAGCATCTGATTGCTAATTGCCCGGGTTTAGTGCCCGAAAAGAAGGGAACCCAGCAGCCAACCAAGACCGACCCTGGACCGTCAAGTGGAGAAGGGACTGGAATGAAGAACCTCGTTTCTTCTGACTCTGAAGACGGAGAAGGTACAGGCCATTGGTTACTTTAAATTTTAAAGGAAAAATTTCGAGGGCGAAATTTCCTTAAGGGGGAGAGAGTGTGAGAACCCGTAATTTTTCCATTTTCTAGGTTTTATTATATTTCTAGGTTTTCTTATCTTCAATGGTTTGTTTTCTGCACTTTCTGTATCCGGAAAATTTTCTAGATAATTTTTATGAGTAAATATAGTTTTTAGATGATTTTTCTAATATCGAATAGATTTTGAGAAATTAAGAGCGTATACCGGACGTGGGACCCACAAGTGCGAAAAGTTCGGAAAAATTCGGCCAACTAGGTTAAGTTTTGGATACTGGAATTAAATTATCGGGTGTTATGAGATATTTAGAGGTTGCCAAGTGGATAGGTGTGAGAGAGACAAAAGTTAGGCAAACCATTAATGCCAGTGACATGTGTCACTTAGAGATTAAATTCTACTTTTGACTTACTATTCATGCTTTTACCATTTTACCAAAATAACTCAAAAATTTGACCCAAAAATCCCCACAAATATCAAGCTCATAGCCGGCCCTCATTAGAGAGAAAAGAAAAGAAAAGAAAAGCTCTTCCAAAATTGGATCCAAACTTGCTCAATCTTCCACTCCTACCGTTTAATTTTGGTTTTGCTCCACAAAACTCCTCCACTTGGTGATTTTAAAGTGATTGGTGAAGTTGCTTGGAAAGTTAAGGTGACCAATAGCTCTCTCTCTCTTGTTTCTAAGGTAAGTTGTGAAGAACCACCCTCCTCCTTTAATTGATGCTTAAATCATGCTTAGTGGTTGTATGAGATGCAAATTTATGGGTTATTTCTTGATTTGTGGTTGAAATGATGAAGTTTTATTATTTTTGGGGATTTTTCTGTTTTAATATAAGCATGATTGTGTGGCTATCTATGATGATTGAAAATGGTCTATATTGACTCTAGGAGGTGGAAAAAGTGATTAATTGCAACCAATTTCTGTTTTGGAAGAAAATTGAAAAACCTAGGGTTCTTAAGGGAGCATTCTGTACGAATTTTTAGGTCCTAGATAGAGGCCGAATTGGCCTTAGCTCAAAACATGAAAGTTGTAGGGAATGACATTTTAGAGGTGCCTACAAAATTTCAGGTCAATCGGAGTAGTGTAGAATGAGATAAGTCGAAATTACTATTGCTGTTCTGGTTTTACCCGAAATTGAGAACTGCGCCTGTAATTGGTTGTTTTGGCTGGAATTACTTCCGCATTGGTTGTTGAGGCCTTCTGATGAAATTTATCCCTGTTTCTTAGCTTTCAGCTGGTTTTGGAATTTCTAGATTTGGACTTGGAGAGCCTGAGTTATGATGTTTCCGCTAGAATGCGTTTTGGTGAATCTGTTTTACGTTTTGATGTAGAATCTTGCATTTTTGACCTGTTTACACTCAAAACTGGGTTGAGTGACCTTCTGTGATGTTGTAGCCCTGTCTTTTAGCTTCGAAATGGTGGGTCTTGTACCCTCATCAAATAATCGTAGTGAAATTGGTGCCATTACCGCAAAATGAGGTCAAAAACTGTTTTTTCAGGGCTAAAACTAATTCCATTTCCGGATTTTTCTGGTTTCCTCTAATGCTTATATATGCTTATGGAACCCTATTGTGATCGTGTTGGCATCGGTTTATGACTTGTAATCGAGTCTTCTTGTGCTTATTGGAATATTCTAGGGCTTGACTTTTATTTCCGGTCATTTTCCTAGCTAACTTTTGTACTTGGATAACCTTGAGCCTATTGAACGGCTGTGGTGATGAATGTATATTGAGTATGACTTTGGGAGTTGATTGAGGAAAATAATGAAACCGTGATGGCTGGAAAAGTAAGAAATGTAGGGGAGGTGCTGTCCAATTTTTCTAGGCCGATTGGTTCCTTTAAGTTTGAATTGGCTTGTGATAGAAATGAAGGGCTTTTGGGTTGTTGAACCTAGGTCTTCATGTTACCTTTTTGTTCCCAAAAATCATGTTTTGTACCCTTGCATTAGTAATTATTTGGCGAGGCATACGACTAGTAGTCGAGCCTCACATGTGCATTTTGTTTACTCGATTCTGGATGTGAAACCTTCAATTGGTTTACTTTGATTATTTTAGGGTTTCTTGGCGATTAAAGCCAATCCGAAGTGAAAACTTTTGAGGTATCTGTACTTGAACCGGTGAGTGTTCCACTACCTGCTATCCGTTATGTGAAATATCTGAATATCTGAATACTTGATTTATGACTATTGAAGCCAAATACTGTTTTGATAAAATGGAGGCGAGGGTGTACTTTATCACACTCGTTCTCTGGTCTGTTCATATGCCAATTTTGAACGCGTATCTGAATCTGCTATCTGTATCTGTATCTGTATATGTTATCTGTATCTAGATCTGTATCTGTTCTGACGTCGTTTGGAAGCTTGTGTCCAACGACCTTTCCGTGACCTATGAGTTCAAATCCTGTGGCTAAGTTATTCGAGTCGAGCCGGCAAGGGCCTGGACGATTAGATAACGAACCACGGTAGTCTGTTTTGGGATCTTTGGGTATTGAGACCCTTGATTCCGGGTATACTCGAGTATTACCATTTCCGTTTCTGTTGAGGTGAGCGGGCCCGGTAAAGGGGTGTTTGGTGGACGGAATTTGGTGTAAAGTGGGGTCTACGGACGTGTTGGTTCTATATACGTTGACGGAGAGTCAACCGGCTTGGATCAAGTACTGCGCTGGAAAGCTGGCTCCTGAGAGCCACCTGTATCCTTCTGATTTGAATCATTGGTTCCTTTACTTTACGTCTGGCATGTGTACCTGATTTGTTAAATGTGAAATGCCATGATTTTACTGCTATATGTTTGGTACCTCATTGAGCGCAAGCTCACCCCTTTCTGTTCCTTTTTGTTTTCCTTACAGGAAAATAAATACTTTTGGACTGGATTTGACAATTGGCTGCCAAATTGAGCTAGTTGAACATATCTTTTGTATCGCTCATGTATTGAAACCCTAAATGTACTTTTGGGACCGTTCCCTTTTTACTTGGCAAACCAGACATGTATCCACTGTTGAATACTTTTGTATGCCACTTTGGCTTGTAAATGCCAAGTTCAAGATGTGAATGTTTGCTTGATATTTGGTTGGGTTCTGACGGGTCGGTTACTATTCATAGCCGACTTCGATTTTTATTTTTTTTTTATTTTGACATTTTGATTTGTTTACCGCGTTGGTAAGTTCCGGAATGTATTAGCTCGCTCAATCCCGAACCGTTAGTCCTGGCGAGAGCTGGGCAGGCGGTCCCCCGAACCCTTTGGTTCGCCTTAGGGGGAGGTGGGGCTGTCACAGTTGGTATCAGAGCCAGGTTCGCGTGGTCTCTGCGCGGAGTGAGCCTGGACTAAGTGGTGAATAGGTATGAAGGATTAAGTGCTCGTTCGAGCCTAAGCTCTGAATTGTGAATGTTATAGGCCTTAACTTTTCTTGTGGTATCTGAGGATCATAGATTGGTACGTCTGGTGGGAATTTTGATTGTAGATGGTTTACTCTTGGGACTGGCCAGCCCGAGAGGTGAATTGTCTTATTTCGGATTCTTGTGCCTGAGTACTCCAGAGTTGAGGCGGTGTTATGTAGGTGAGAGTTGCATTTTGGGAACATGAATAGGCTTTGTTCGACTGGAATGAGTACAAGAGGTTAATGGATATTTCATTTGTATAATAGGTGATGTGAGAGACCGGACGGGGTTATTTTAGCAAGGTTTGGGACGATATATCCCTTTTCTTTTGATTCGCTCGTATATTGTTACTACATGCCGTCGGTTGTATAATTGTGTATATGAATAATTGCCTGATTTGATATGTATTTGTATGTTTGATCATTTGTTTCCTTGATATGTGGAGTGTTATGTGCATATATGTTTATTTGTGTAATTGGTGGCCTCAATTTTAGATGCTTTAGTCAATTTCCTATTGCTATGTTTATTTACTAAAGTATCTTTGGGGGGGGAAGAAAAGAAAAGAGAGGAAAAGCAAAAATATGTATATATATATAATATCTAGCACATGGAAAGAAAACGGAGTCACGGACGTGGTCGTGGCCGTGGAACTAAGCGAGGCCAAGAACCAAGAGAAGAAAAGGGAAACAATAGCTGGACAAGGATCGAGAATGCCACTTGTACTTAGGAATGTAATTGACCCATTGTATTGCCCGATAGGCTAGCATCTGAGTTCCAGCAACTCCGTACGATGACACATTGGGTTGATACGTATCAAGAAATCGTGGTTCTCCGAGACGAAATAGAGGTTCAAAGGAGGCTAACCGAGTACTAGGAAGGGCGATGGAAGCAAGAGTATTCGGAGAAACTTGAGCTCTTACACCAAAACATGGAGCTAAAGAGGAAATACGAAGAGATTTCCAAGGAGACAGTAGCAATGGCACAAAGCAATACTTTTATGGGGATTCCAGAGGAAGCTCAAAAGACAGGAATTGCAAGGCCACAACTGAAGATCTTCCATGCAAAGAAAAAGGGTAAAGTTGGAAGGCCATTTGCTAAGAGGGGCCGTGGAGCGAGTGGTGTGACAAATTGTAGTTATTGTAGAAAATCCAATCATATTGAAGTAGATTGTTGGATAAAGGGGGAGGAGATGTCTGTGTTATGGGAGCGCCGAGCATCTGATTGCTAATTGCCCGGGTTTAGTGCCCGAAAAGAAGGGAACCCAGCAGCCAACCAAGACCGACCCTGGACCGTCAAGTGGAGAAGGGACTGGAATGAAGAACCTCGTTTCTTCTGACTCTGAAGACGGAGAAGGTACAGGCCATTGGTTACTTTAAATTTTAAAGGAAAAATTTCGAGGGCGAAATTTCCTTAAGGGGGAGAGAGTGTGAGAACCCGTAATTTTTCCATTTTCTAGGTTTTATTATATTTCTAGGTTTTCTTATCTTCAATGGTTTGTTTTCTGCACTTTCTGTATCCGGAAAATTTTCTAGATAATTTTTATGAGTAAATATAGTTTTTAGATGATTTTTCTAATATCGAATAGATTTTGAGAAATTAAGAGCGTATACCGGACGTGGGACCCACAAGTGCGAAAAGTTCGGAAAAATTCGGCCAACTAGGTTAAGTTTTGGATACTGGAATTAAATTATCGGGTGTTATGAGATATTTAGAGGTTGCCAAGTGGATAGGTGTGAGAGAGACAAAAGTTAGGCAAACCATTAATGCCAGTGACATGTGTCACTTAGAGATTAAATTCTACTTTTGACTTACTATTCATGCTTTTACCATTTTACCAAAATAACTCAAAAATTTGACCCAAAAATCCCCACAAATATCAAGCTCATAGCCGGCCCTCATTAGAGAGAAAAGAAAAGAAAAGAAAAGCTCTTCCAAAATTGGATCCAAACTTGCTCAATCTTCCACTCCTACCGTTTAATTTTGGTTTTGCTCCACAAAACTCCTCCACTTGGTGATTTTAAAGTGATTGGTGAAGTTGCTTGGAAAGTTAAGGTGACCAATAGCTCTCTCTCTCTTGTTTCTAAGGTAAGTTGTGAAGAACCACCCTCCTCCTTTAATTGATGCTTAAATCATGCTTAGTGGTTGTATGAGATGCAAATTTATGGGTTATTTCTTGATTTGTGGTTGAAATGATGAAGTTTTATTATTTTTGGGGATTTTTCTGTTTTAATATAAGCATGATTGTGTGGCTATCTATGATGATTGAAAATGGTCTATATTGACTCTAGGAGGTGGAAAAAGTGATTAATTGCAACCAATTTCTGTTTTGGAAGAAAATTGAAAAACCTAGGGTTCTTAAGGGAGCATTCTGTACGAATTTTTAGGTCCTAGATAGAGGCCGAATTGGCCTTAGCTCAAAACATGAAAGTTGTAGGGAATGACATTTTAGAGGTGCCTACAAAATTTCAGGTCAATCGGAGTAGTGTAGAATGAGATAAGTCGAAATTACTATTGCTGTTCTGGTTTTACCCGAAATTGAGAACTGCGCCTGTAATTGGTTGTTTTGGCTGGAATTACTTCCGCATTGGTTGTTGAGGCCTTCTGATGAAATTTATCCCTGTTTCTTAGCTTTCAGCTGGTTTTGGAATTTCTAGATTTGGACTTGGAGAGCCTGAGTTATGATGTTTCCGCTAGAATGCGTTTTGGTGAATCTGTTTTACGTTTTGATGTAGAATCTTGCATTTTTGACCTGTTTACACTCAAAACTGGGTTGAGTGACCTTCTGTGATGTTGTAGCCCTGTCTTTTAGCTTCGAAATGGTGGGTCTTGTACCCTCATCAAATAATCGTAGTGAAATTGGTGCCATTACCGCAAAATGAGGTCAAAAACTGTTTTTTCAGGGCTAAAACTAATTCCATTTCCGGATTTTTCTGGTTTCCTCTAATGCTTATATATGCTTATGGAACCCTATTGTGATCGTGTTGGCATCGGTTTATGACTTGTAATCGAGTCTTCTTGTGCTTATTGGAATATTCTAGGGCTTGACTTTTATTTCCGGTCATTTTCCTAGCTAACTTTTGTACTTGGATAACCTTGAGCCTATTGAACGGCTGTGGTGATGAATGTATATTGAGTATGACTTTGGGAGTTGATTGAGGAAAATAATGAAACCGTGATGGCTGGAAAAGTAAGAAATGTAGGGGAGGTGCTGTCCAATTTTTCTAGGCCGATTGGTTCCTTTAAGTTTGAATTGGCTTGTGATAGAAATGAAGGGCTTTTGGGTTGTTGAACCTAGGTCTTCATGTTACCTTTTTGTTCCCAAAAATCATGTTTTGTACCCTTGCATTAGTAATTATTTGGCGAGGCATACGACTAGTAGTCGAGCCTCACATGTGCATTTTGTTTACTCGATTCTGGATGTGAAACCTTCAATTGGTTTACTTTGATTATTTTAGGGTTTCTTGGCGATTAAAGCCAATCCGAAGTGAAAACTTTTGAGGTATCTGTACTTGAACCGGTGAGTGTTCCACTACCTGCTATCCGTTATGTGAAATATCTGAATATCTGAATACTTGATTTATGACTATTGAAGCCAAATACTGTTTTGATAAAATGGAGGCGAGGGTGTACTTTATCACACTCGTTCTCTGGTCTGTTCATATGCCAATTTTGAACGCGTATCTGAATCTGCTATCTGTATCTGTATCTGTATATGTTATCTGTATCTAGATCTGTATCTGTTCTGACGTCGTTTGGAAGCTTGTGTCCAACGACCTTTCCGTGACCTATGAGTTCAAATCCTGTGGCTAAGTTATTCGAGTCGAGCCGGCAAGGGCCTGGACGATTAGATAACGAACCACGGTAGTCTGTTTTGGGATCTTTGGGTATTGAGACCCTTGATTCCGGGTATACTCGAGTATTACCATTTCCGTTTCTGTTGAGGTGAGCGGGCCCGGTAAAGGGGTGTTTGGTGGACGGAATTTGGTGTAAAGTGGGGTCTACGGACGTGTTGGTTCTATATACGTTGACGGAGAGTCAACCGGCTTGGATCAAGTACTGCGCTGGAAAGCTGGCTCCTGAGAGCCACCTGTATCCTTCTGATTTGAATCATTGGTTCCTTTACTTTACGTCTGGCATGTGTACCTGATTTGTTAAATGTGAAATGCCATGATTTTACTGCTATATGTTTGGTACCTCATTGAGCGCAAGCTCACCCCTTTCTGTTCCTTTTTGTTTTCCTTACAGGAAAATAAATACTTTTGGACTGGATTTGACAATTGGCTGCCAAATTGAGCTAGTTGAACATATCTTTTGTATCGCTCATGTATTGAAACCCTAAATGTACTTTTGGGACCGTTCCCTTTTTACTTGGCAAACCAGACATGTATCCACTGTTGAATACTTTTGTATGCCACTTTGGCTTGTAAATGCCAAGTTCAAGATGTGAATGTTTGCTTGATATTTGGTTGGGTTCTGACGGGTCGGTTACTATTCATAGCCGACTTCGATTTTTATTTTTTTTTTATTTTGACATTTTGATTTGTTTACCGCGTTGGTAAGTTCCGGAATGTATTAGCTCGCTCAATCCCGAACCGTTAGTCCTGGCGAGAGCTGGGCAGGCGGTCCCCCGAACCCTTTGGTTCGCCTTAGGGGGAGGTGGGGCTGTCACAGTTGGTATCAGAGCCAGGTTCGCGTGGTCTCTGCGCGGAGTGAGCCTGGACTAAGTGGTGAATAGGTATGAAGGATTAAGTGCTCGTTCGAGCCTAAGCTCTGAATTGTGAATGTTATAGGCCTTAACTTTTCTTGTGGTATCTGAGGATCATAGATTGGTACGTCTGGTGGGAATTTTGATTGTAGATGGTTTACTCTTGGGACTGGCCAGCCCGAGAGGTGAATTGTCTTATTTCGGATTCTTGTGCCTGAGTACTCCAGAGTTGAGGCGGTGTTATGTAGGTGAGAGTTGCATTTTGGGAACATGAATAGGCTTTGTTCGACTGGAATGAGTACAAGAGGTTAATGGATATTTCATTTGTATAATAGGTGATGTGAGAGACCGGACGGGGTTATTTTAGCAAGGTTTGGGACGATATATCCCTTTTCTTTTGATTCGCTCGTATATTGTTACTACATGCCGTCGGTTGTATAATTGTGTATATGAATAATTGCCTGATTTGATATGTATTTGTATGTTTGATCATTTGTTTCCTTGATATGTGGAGTGTTATGTGCATATATGTTTATTTGTGTAATTGGTGGCCTCAATTTTAGATGCTTTAGTCAATTTCCTATTGCTATGTTTATTTACTAAAGTATCTTTGGGGGGGGAAGAAAAGAAAAGAGAGGAAAAGCAAAAATATGTATATATATATAATATCTAGCACATGGAAAGAAAACGGAGTCACGGACGTGGTCGTGGCCGTGGAACTAAGCGAGGCCAAGAACCAAGAGAAGAAAAGGGAAACAATAGCTGGACAAGGATCGAGAATGCCACTTGTACTTAGGAATGTAATTGACCCATTGTATTGCCCGATAGGCTAGCATCTGAGTTCCAGCAACTCCGTACGATGACACATTGGGTTGATACGTATCAAGAAATCGTGGTTCTCCGAGACGAAATAGAGGTTCAAAGGAGGCTAACCGAGTACTAGGAAGGGCGATGGAAGCAAGAGTATTCGGAGAAACTTGAGCTCTTACACCAAAACATGGAGCTAAAGAGGAAATACGAAGAGATTTCCAAGGAGACAGTAGCAATGGCACAAAGCAATACTTTTATGGGGATTCCAGAGGAAGCTCAAAAGACAGGAATTGCAAGGCCACAACTGAAGATCTTCCATGCAAAGAAAAAGGGTAAAGTTGGAAGGCCATTTGCTAAGAGGGGCCGTGGAGCGAGTGGTGTGACAAATTGTAGTTATTGTAGAAAATCCAATCATATTGAAGTAGATTGTTGGATAAAGGGGGAGGAGATGTCTGTGTTATGGGAGCGCCGAGCATCTGATTGCTAATTGCCCGGGTTTAGTGCCCGAAAAGAAGGGAACCCAGCAGCCAACCAAGACCGACCCTGGACCGTCAAGTGGAGAAGGGACTGGAATGAAGAACCTCGTTTCTTCTGACTCTGAAGACGGAGAAGGTACAGGCCATTGGTTACTTTAAATTTTAAAGGAAAAATTTCGAGGGCGAAATTTCCTTAAGGGGGAGAGAGTGTGAGAACCCGTAATTTTTCCATTTTCTAGGTTTTATTATATTTCTAGGTTTTCTTATCTTCAATGGTTTGTTTTCTGCACTTTCTGTATCCGGAAAATTTTCTAGATAATTTTTATGAGTAAATATAGTTTTTAGATGATTTTTCTAATATCGAATAGATTTTGAGAAATTAAGAGCGTATACCGGACGTGGGACCCACAAGTGCGAAAAGTTCGGAAAAATTCGGCCAACTAGGTTAAGTTTTGGATACTGGAATTAAATTATCGGGTGTTATGAGATATTTAGAGGTTGCCAAGTGGATAGGTGTGAGAGAGACAAAAGTTAGGCAAACCATTAATGCCAGTGACATGTGTCACTTAGAGATTAAATTCTACTTTTGACTTACTATTCATGCTTTTACCATTTTACCAAAATAACTCAAAAATTTGACCCAAAAATCCCCACAAATATCAAGCTCATAGCCGGCCCTCATTAGAGAGAAAAGAAAAGAAAAGAAAAGCTCTTCCAAAATTGGATCCAAACTTGCTCAATCTTCCACTCCTACCGTTTAATTTTGGTTTTGCTCCACAAAACTCCTCCACTTGGTGATTTTAAAGTGATTGGTGAAGTTGCTTGGAAAGTTAAGGTGACCAATAGCTCTCTCTCTCTTGTTTCTAAGGTAAGTTGTGAAGAACCACCCTCCTCCTTTAATTGATGCTTAAATCATGCTTAGTGGTTGTATGAGATGCAAATTTATGGGTTATTTCTTGATTTGTGGTTGAAATGATGAAGTTTTATTATTTTTGGGGATTTTTCTGTTTTAATATAAGCATGATTGTGTGGCTATCTATGATGATTGAAAATGGTCTATATTGACTCTAGGAGGTGGAAAAAGTGATTAATTGCAACCAATTTCTGTTTTGGAAGAAAATTGAAAAACCTAGGGTTCTTAAGGGAGCATTCTGTACGAATTTTTAGGTCCTAGATAGAGGCCGAATTGGCCTTAGCTCAAAACATGAAAGTTGTAGGGAATGACATTTTAGAGGTGCCTACAAAATTTCAGGTCAATCGGAGTAGTGTAGAATGAGATAAGTCGAAATTACTATTGCTGTTCTGGTTTTACCCGAAATTGAGAACTGCGCCTGTAATTGGTTGTTTTGGCTGGAATTGCTTCCGCATTGGTTGTTGAGGCCTTCTGATGAAATTTATACCTATTTCTTAGCTTTCAGCTGGTTTTGGAATTTCTAGATTTGGACTTGGAGAGCCTGAGTTATGATGTTTCCGCTAGAATGCGTTTTGGTGAATCTGTTTTACGTTTTGATGTAGAATCTTGCATTTTTGACCTGTTTACACTCAAAACTAGGTTGAGTGACCTTCTGTGATGTTGTAGCCCTGTCTTTTAGCTTCGAAATGGTGGGTCTTGTACCCTCATCAAATAATCGTAGTGAAATTGGTGCCATTACCGCAAAATGAGGTCAAAAACTGTTTTTTCAGGGCTAAAACTAATTCCATTTCCGGATTTTTCTGGTTTCCTCTAATGCTTATATATGCTTATGGAACCCTATTGTGATCGTGTTGGCATCGGTTTATGACTTGTAATCGAGTCTTCTTGTGCTTATTGGAATATTCTAGGGCTTGACTTTTATTTCCGGTCATTTTCCTAGCTAACTTTTGTACTTGGATAACCTTGAGCCTATTGAACGGCTGTGGTGATGAATGTATATTGAGTATGACTTTGGGAGTTGATTGAGGAAAATAATGAAACCGTGATGGCTGGAAAAGTAAGAAATGTAGGGGAGGTGCTGTCCAATTTTTCTAGGCCGATTGGTTCCTTTAAGTTTGAATTGGCTTGTGATAGAAATGAAGGGCTTTTGGGTTGTTGAACCTAGGTCTTCATGTTACCTTTTTGTTCCCAAAAATCATGTTTTGTACCCTTGCATTAGTAATTATTTGGCGAGGCATACGACTAGTAGTCGAGCCTCACATGTGCATTTTGTTTACTCGATTCTGGATGTGAAACCTTCAATTGGTTTACTTTGATTATTTTAGGGTTTCTTGGCGATTAAAGCCAATCCGAAGTGAAAACTTTTGAGGTATCTGTACTTGAACCGGTGAGTGTTCCACTACCTGCTATCCGTTATGTGAAATATCTGAATATCTGAATACTTGATTTATGACTATTGAAGCCAAATACTGTTTTGATAAAATGGAGGCGAGGGTGTACTTTATCACACTCGTTCTCTGGTCTGTTCATATGCCAATTTTGAACGCGTATCTGAATCTGCTATCTGTATCTGTATCTGTATATGTTATCTGTATCTAGATCTGTATCTGTTCTGACGTCGTTTGGAAGCTTGTGTCCAACGACCTTTCCGTGACCTATGAGTTCAAATCCTGTGGCTAAGTTATTCGAGTCGAGCCGGCAAGGGCCTGGACGATTAGATAACGAACCACGGTAGTCTGTTTTGGGATCTTTGGGTATTGAGACCCTTGATTCCGGGTATACTCGAGTATTACCATTTCCGTTTCTGTTGAGGTGAGCGGGCCCGGTAAAGGGGTGTTTGGTGGACGGAATTTGGTGTAAAGTGGGGTCTACGGACGTGTTGGTTCTATATACGTTGACGGAGAGTCAACCGGCTTGGATCAAGTACTGCGCTGGAAAGCTGGCTCCTGAGAGCCACCTGTATCCTTCTGATTTGAATCATTGGTTCCTTTACTTTACGTCTGGCATGTGTACCTGATTTGTTAAATGTGAAATGCCATGATTTTACTGCTATATGTTTGGTACCTCATTGAGCGCAAGCTCACCCCTTTCTGTTCCTTTTTGTTTTCCTTACAGGAAAATAAATACTTTTGGACTGGATTTGACAATTGGCTGCCAAATTGAGCTAGTTGAACATATCTTTTGTATCGCTCATGTATTGAAACCCTAAATGTACTTTTGGGACCGTTCCCTTTTTACTTGGCAAACCAGACATGTATCCACTGTTGAATACTTTTGTATGCCACTTTGGCTTGTAAATGCCAAGTTCAAGATGTGAATGTTTGCTTGATATTTGGTTGGGTTCTGACGGGTCGGTTACTATTCATAGCCGACTTCGATTTTTATTTTTTTTTTATTTTGACATTTTGATTTGTTTACCGCGTTGGTAAGTTCCGGAATGTATTAGCTCGCTCAATCCCGAACCGTTAGTCCTGGCGAGAGCTGGGCAGGCGGTCCCCCGAACCCTTTGGTTCGCCTTAGGGGGAGGTGGGGCTGTCACAGTTGGTATCAGAGCCAGGTTCGCGTGGTCTCTGCGCGGAGTGAGCCTGGACTAAGTGGTGAATAGGTATGAAGGATTAAGTGCTCGTTCGAGCCTAAGCTCTGAATTGTGAATGTTATAGGCCTTAACTTTTCTTGTGGTATCTGAGGATCATAGATTGGTACGTCTGGTGGGAATTTTGATTGTAGATGGTTTACTCTTGGGACTGGCCAGCCCGAGAGGTGAATTGTCTTATTTCGGATTCTTGTGCCTGAGTACTCCAGAGTTGAGGCGGTGTTATGTAGGTGAGAGTTGCATTTTGGGAACATGAATAGGCTTTGTTCGACTGGAATGAGTACAAGAGGTTAATGGATATTTCATTTGTATAATAGGTGATGTGAGAGACCGGACGGGGTTATTTTAGCAAGGTTTGGGACGATATATCCCTTTTCTTTTGATTCGCTCGTATATTGTTACTACATGCCGTCGGTTGTATAATTGTGTATATGAATAATTGCCTGATTTGATATGTATTTGTATGTTTGATCATTTGTTTCCTTGATATGTGGAGTGTTATGTGCATATATGTTTATTTGTGTAATTGGTGGCCTCAATTTTAGATGCTTTAGTCAATTTCCTATTGCTATGTTTATTTACTAAAGTATCTTTGGGGGGGGAAGAAAAGAAAAGAGAGGAAAAGCAAAAATATGTATATATATATAATATCTAGCACATGGAAAGAAAACGGAGTCACGGACGTGGTCGTGGCCGTGGAACTAAGCGAGGCCAAGAACCAAGAGAAGAAAAGGGAAACAATAGCTGGACAAGGATCGAGAATGCCACTTGTACTTAGGAATGTAATTGACCCATTGTATTGCCCGATAGGCTAGCATCTGAGTTCCAGCAACTCCGTACGATGACACATTGGGTTGATACGTATCAAGAAATCGTGGTTCTCCGAGACGAAATAGAGGTTCAAAGGAGGCTAACCGAGTACTAGGAAGGGCGATGGAAGCAAGAGTATTCGGAGAAACTTGAGCTCTTACACCAAAACATGGAGCTAAAGAGGAAATACGAAGAGATTTCCAAGGAGACAGTAGCAATGGCACAAAGCAATACTTTTATGGGGATTCCAGAGGAAGCTCAAAAGACAGGAATTGCAAGGCCACAACTGAAGATCTTCCATGCAAAGAAAAAGGGTAAAGTTGGAAGGCCATTTGCTAAGAGGGGCCGTGGAGCGAGTGGTGTGACAAATTGTAGTTATTGTAGAAAATCCAATCATATTGAAGTAGATTGTTGGATAAAGGGGGAGGAGATGTCTGTGTTATGGGAGCGCCGAGCATCTGATTGCTAATTGCCCGGGTTTAGTGCCCGAAAAGAAGGGAACCCAGCAGCCAACCAAGACCGACCCTGGACCGTCAAGTGGAGAAGGGACTGGAATGAAGAACCTCGTTTCTTCTGACTCTGAAGACGGAGAAGGTACAGGCCATTGGTTACTTTAAATTTTAAAGGAAAAATTTCGAGGGCGAAATTTCCTTAAGGGGGAGAGAGTGTGAGAACCCGTAATTTTTCCATTTTCTAGGTTTTATTATATTTCTAGGTTTTCTTATCTTCAATGGTTTGTTTTCTGCACTTTCTGTATCCGGAAAATTTTCTAGATAATTTTTATGAGTAAATATAGTTTTTAGATGATTTTTCTAATATCGAATAGATTTTGAGAAATTAAGAGCGTATACCGGACGTGGGACCCACAAGTGCGAAAAGTTCGGAAAAATTCGGCCAACTAGGTTAAGTTTTGGATACTGGAATTAAATTATCGGGTGTTATGAGATATTTAGAGGTTGCCAAGTGGATAGGTGTGAGAGAGACAAAAGTTAGGCAAACCATTAATGCCAGTGACATGTGTCACTTAGAGATTAAATTCTACTTTTGACTTACTATTCATGCTTTTACCATTTTACCAAAATAACTCAAAAATTTGACCCAAAAATCCCCACAAATATCAAGCTCATAGCCGGCCCTCATTAGAGAGAAAAGAAAAGAAAAGAAAAGCTCTTCCAAAATTGGATCCAAACTTGCTCAATCTTCCACTCCTACCGTTTAATTTTGGTTTTGCTCCACAAAACTCCTCCACTTGGTGATTTTAAAGTGATTGGTGAAGTTGCTTGGAAAGTTAAGGTGACCAATAGCTCTCTCTCTCTTGTTTCTAAGGTAAGTTGTGAAGAACCACCCTCCTCCTTTAATTGATGCTTAAATCATGCTTAGTGGTTGTATGAGATGCAAATTTATGGGTTATTTCTTGATTTGTGGTTGAAATGATGAAGTTTTATTATTTTTGGGGATTTTTCTGTTTTAATATAAGCATGATTGTGTGGCTATCTATGATGATTGAAAATGGTCTATATTGACTCTAGGAGGTGGAAAAAGTGATTAATTGCAACCAATTTCTGTTTTGGAAGAAAATTGAAAAACCTAGGGTTCTTAAGGGAGCATTCTGTACGAATTTTTAGGTCCTAGATAGAGGCCGAATTGGCCTTAGCTCAAAACATGAAAGTTGTAGGGAATGACATTTTAGAGGTGCCTACAAAATTTCAGGTCAATCGGAGTAGTGTAGAATGAGATAAGTCGAAATTACTATTGCTGTTCTGGTTTTACCCGAAATTGAGAACTGCGCCTGTAATTGGTTGTTTTGGCTGGAATTGCTTCCGCATTGGTTGTTGAGGCCTTCTGATGAAATTTATACCTATTTCTTAGCTTTCAGCTGGTTTTGGAATTTCTAGATTTGGACTTGGAGAGCCTGAGTTATGATGTTTCCGCTAGAATGCGTTTTGGTGAATCTGTTTTACGTTTTGATGTAGAATCTTGCATTTTTGACCTGTTTACACTCAAAACTAGGTTGAGTGACCTTCTGTGATGTTGTAGCCCTGTCTTTTAGCTTCGAAATGGTGGGTCTTGTACCCTCATCAAATAATCGTAGTGAAATTGGTGCCATTACCGCAAAATGAGGTCAAAAACTGTTTTTTCAGGGCTAAAACTAATTCCATTTCCGGATTTTTCTGGTTTCCTCTAATGCTTATATATGCTTATGGAACCCTATTGTGATCGTGTTGGCATCGGTTTATGACTTGTAATCGAGTCTTCTTGTGCTTATTGGAATATTCTAGGGCTTGACTTTTATTTCCGGTCATTTTCCTAGCTAACTTTTGTACTTGGATAACCTTGAGCCTATTGAACGGCTGTGGTGATGAATGTATATTGAGTATGACTTTGGGAGTTGATTGAGGAAAATAATGAAACCGTGATGGCTGGAAAAGTAAGAAATGTAGGGGAGGTGCTGTCCAATTTTTCTAGGCCGATTGGTTCCTTTAAGTTTGAATTGGCTTGTGATAGAAATGAAGGGCTTTTGGGTTGTTGAACCTAGGTCTTCATGTTACCTTTTTGTTCCCAAAAATCATGTTTTGTACCCTTGCATTAGTAATTATTTGGCGAGGCATACGACTAGTAGTCGAGCCTCACATGTGCATTTTGTTTACTCGATTCTGGATGTGAAACCTTCAATTGGTTTACTTTGATTATTTTAGGGTTTCTTGGCGATTAAAGCCAATCCGAAGTGAAAACTTTTGAGGTATCTGTACTTGAACCGGTGAGTGTTCCACTACCTGCTATCCGTTATGTGAAATATCTGAATATCTGAATACTTGATTTATGACTATTGAAGCCAAATACTGTTTTGATAAAATGGAGGCGAGGGTGTACTTTATCACACTCGTTCTCTGGTCTGTTCATATGCCAATTTTGAACGCGTATCTGAATCTGCTATCTGTATCTGTATCTGTATATGTTATCTGTATCTAGATCTGTATCTGTTCTGACGTCGTTTGGAAGCTTGTGTCCAACGACCTTTCCGTGACCTATGAGTTCAAATCCTGTGGCTAAGTTATTCGAGTCGAGCCGGCAAGGGCCTGGACGATTAGATAACGAACCACGGTAGTCTGTTTTGGGATCTTTGGGTATTGAGACCCTTGATTCCGGGTATACTCGAGTATTACCATTTCCGTTTCTGTTGAGGTGAGCGGGCCCGGTAAAGGGGTGTTTGGTGGACGGAATTTGGTGTAAAGTGGGGTCTACGGACGTGTTGGTTCTATATACGTTGACGGAGAGTCAACCGGCTTGGATCAAGTACTGCGCTGGAAAGCTGGCTCCTGAGAGCCACCTGTATCCTTCTGATTTGAATCATTGGTTCCTTTACTTTACGTCTGGCATGTGTACCTGATTTGTTAAATGTGAAATGCCATGATTTTACTGCTATATGTTTGGTACCTCATTGAGCGCAAGCTCACCCCTTTCTGTTCCTTTTTGTTTTCCTTACAGGAAAATAAATACTTTTGGACTGGATTTGACAATTGGCTGCCAAATTGAGCTAGTTGAACATATCTTTTGTATCGCTCATGTATTGAAACCCTAAATGTACTTTTGGGACCGTTCCCTTTTTACTTGGCAAACCAGACATGTATCCACTGTTGAATACTTTTGTATGCCACTTTGGCTTGTAAATGCCAAGTTCAAGATGTGAATGTTTGCTTGATATTTGGTTGGGTTCTGACGGGTCGGTTACTATTCATAGCCGACTTCGATTTTTATTTTTTTTTTATTTTGACATTTTGATTTGTTTACCGCGTTGGTAAGTTCCGGAATGTATTAGCTCGCTCAATCCCGAACCGTTAGTCCTGGCGAGAGCTGGGCAGGCGGTCCCCCGAACCCTTTGGTTCGCCTTAGGGGGAGGTGGGGCTGTCACAGTTGGTATCAGAGCCAGGTTCGCGTGGTCTCTGCGCGGAGTGAGCCTGGACTAAGTGGTGAATAGGTATGAAGGATTAAGTGCTCGTTCGAGCCTAAGCTCTGAATTGTGAATGTTATAGGCCTTAACTTTTCTTGTGGTATCTGAGGATCATAGATCGGTACGTCTGGTGGGAATTTTGATTGTAGATGGTTTACTCTTGGGACTGGCCAGCCCGAGAGGTGAATTGTCTTATTTCGGATTCTTGTGCCTGAGTACTCCAGAGTTGAGGCGGTGTTATGTAGGTGAGAGTTGCATTTTGGGAACATGAATAGGCTTTGTTCGACTGGAATGAGTACAAGAGGTTAATGGATATTTCATTTGTATAATAGGTGATGTGAGAGACCGGACGGGGTTATTTTAGCAAGGTTTGGGACGATATATCCCTTTTCTTTTGATTCGCTCGTATATTGTTACTACATGCCGTCGGTTGTATAATTGTGTATATGAATAATTGCCTGATTTGATACGTATTTGTATGTTTGATCATTTGTTTCCTTGATATGTGGAGTGTTATGTGCATATATGTTTATTTGTGTAATTGGTGGCCTCAATTTTAGATGCTTTAGTCAATTTCCTATTGCTATGTTTATTTACTAAAGTATCTTTGGGGGGGGAAGAAAAGAAAAGAGAGGAAAAGCAAAAATATGTATATATATATAATATCTAGCACATGGAAAGAAAACGGAGTCACGGACGTGGTCGTGGCCGTGGAACTAAGCGAGGCCAAGAACCAAGAGAAGAAAAGGGAAACAATAGCTGGACAAGGATCGAGAATGCCACTTGTACTTAGGAATGTAATTGACCCATTGTATTGCCCGATAGGCTAGCATCTGAGTTCCAGCAACTCCGTACGATGACACATTGGGTTGATACGTATCAAGAAATCGCGGTTCTCCGAGACGAAATAGAGGTTCAAAGGAGGCTAACCGAGTACTAGGAAGGGCGATGGAAGCAAGAGTATTCGGAGAAACTTGAGCTCTTACACCAAAACATGGAGCTAAAGAGGAAATACGAAGAGATTTCCAAGGAGACAGTAGCAATGGCACAAAGCAATACTTTTATGGGGATTCCTGAGGAAGCTCAAAAGACAGGAATTGCAAGGCCACAACTGAAGATCTTCCATGCAAAGAAAAAGGGTAAAGTTGGAAGGCCATTTGCTAAGAGGGGCCGTGGAGCGAGTGGTGTGACAAATTGTAGTTATTGTAGAAAATCCAATCATATTGAAGTAGATTGTTGGATAAAGGGGGAGGATATGTCTGTGTTATGGGAGCGCCGAGCATCTGATTGCTAATTGCCCGGGTTTAGTGCCCGAAAAGAAGGGAACCCAGCAGCCAACCAAGACCGACCCTGGACCGTCAAGTGGAGAAGGGACTGGAATGAAGAACCTCGTTTCTTCTGACTCTGAAGACGGAGAAGGTACAGGCCATTGGTTACTTTAAATTTTAAAGGAAAAATTTCGAGGGCGAAATTTCCTTAAGGGGGAGAGAGTGTGAGAACCCGTAATTTTTCCATTTTCTAGGTTTTATTATATTTCTAGGTTTTCTTATCTTCAATGGTTTGTTTTCTGCACTTTCTGTATCCGGAAAATTTTCTAGATAATTTTTATGAGTAAATATAGTTTTTAGATGATTTTTCTAATATCGAATAGATTTTGAGAAATTAAGAGCGTATACCGGACGTGGGACCCACAAGTGCGAAAAGTTCGGAAAAATTCGGCCAACTAGGTTAAGTTTTGGATACTGGAATTAAATTATCGGGTGTTATGAGATATTTAGAGGTTGCCAAGTGGATAGGTGTGAGAGAGACAAAAGTTAGGCAAACCATTAATGCCAGTGACATGTGTCACTTAGAGATTAAATTCTACTTTTGACTTACTATTCATGCTTTTACCATTTTACCAAAATAACTCAAAAATTTGACCCAAAAATCCCCACAAATATCAAGCTCATAGCCGGCCCTCATTAGAGAGAAAAGAAAAGAAAAGAAAAGCTCTTCCAAAATTGGATCCAAACTTGCTCAATCTTCCACTCCTACCGTTTAATTTTGGTTTTGCTCCACAAAACTCCTCCACTTGGTGATTTTAAAGTGATTGGTGAAGTTGCTTGGAAAGTTAAGGTGACCAATAGCTCTCTCTCTCTTGTTTCTAAGGTAAGTTGTGAAGAACCACCCTCCTCCTTTAATTGATGCTTAAATCATGCTTAGTGGTTGTATGAGATGCAAATTTATGGGTTATTTCTTGATTTGTGGTTGAAATGATGAAGTTTTATTATTTTTGGGGATTTTTCTGTTTTAATATAAGCATGATTGTGTGGCTATCTATGATGATTGAAAATGGTCTATATTGACTCTAGGAGGTGGAAAAAGTGATTAATTGCAACCAATTTCTGTTTTGGAAGAAAATTGAAAAACCTAGGGTTCTTAAGGGAGCATTCTGTACGAATTTTTAGGTCCTAGATAGAGGCCGAATTGGCCTTAGCTCAAAACATGAAAGTTGTAGGGAATGACATTTTAGAGGTGCCTACAAAATTTCAGGTCAATCGGAGTAGTGTAGAATGAGATAAGTCGAAATTACTATTGCTGTTCTGGTTTTACCCGAAATTGAGAACTGCGCCTGTAATTGGTTGTTTTGGCTGGAATTGCTTCCGCATTGGTTGTTGAGGCCTTCTGATGAAATTTATACCTATTTCTTAGCTTTCAGCTGGTTTTGGAATTTCTAGATTTGGACTTGGAGAGCCTGAGTTATGATGTTTCCGCTAGAATGCGTTTTGGTGAATCTGTTTTACGTTTTGATGTAGAATCTTGCATTTTTGACCTGTTTACACTCAAAACTAGGTTGAGTGACCTTCTGTGATGTTGTAGCCCTGTCTTTTAGCTTCGAAATGGTGGGTCTTGTACCCTCATCAAATAATCGTAGTGAAATTGGTGCCATTACCGCAAAATGAGGTCAAAAACTGTTTTTTCAGGGCTAAAACTAATTCCATTTCCGGATTTTTCTGGTTTCCTCTAATGCTTATATATGCTTATGGAACCCTATTGTGATCGTGTTGGCATCGGTTTATGACTTGTAATCGAGTCTTCTTGTGCTTATTGGAATATTCTAGGGCTTGACTTTTATTTCCGGTCATTTTCCTAGCTAACTTTTGTACTTGGATAACCTTGAGCCTATTGAACGGCTGTGGTGATGAATGTATATTGAGTATGACTTTGGGAGTTGATTGAGGAAAATAATGAAACCGTGATGGCTGGAAAAGTAAGAAATGTAGGGGAGGTGCTGTCCAATTTTTCTAGGCCGATTGGTTCCTTTAAGTTTGAATTGGCTTGTGATAGAAATGAAGGGCTTTTGGGTTGTTGAACCTAGGTCTTCATGTTACCTTTTTGTTCCCAAAAATCATGTTTTGTACCCTTGCATTAGTAATTATTTGGCGAGGCATACGACTAGTAGTCGAGCCTCACATGTGCATTTTGTTTACTCGATTCTGGATGTGAAACCTTCAATTGGTTTACTTTGATTATTTTAGGGTTTCTTGGCGATTAAAGCCAATCCGAAGTGAAAACTTTTGAGGTATCTGTACTTGAACCGGTGAGTGTTCCACTACCTGCTATCCGTTATGTGAAATATCTGAATATCTGAATACTTGATTTATGACTATTGAAGCCAAATACTGTTTTGATAAAATGGAGGCGAGTGTGTACTTTATCACACTCGTTCTCTGGTCTGTTCATATGCCAATTTTGAACGCGTATCTGAATCTGCTATCTGTATCTGTATCTGTATATGTTATCTGTATCTAGATCTGTATCTGTTCTGACGTCGTTTGGAAGCTTGTGTCCAACGACCTTTCCGTGACCTATGAGTTCAAATCCTGTGGCTAAGTTATTCGAGTCGAGCCGGCAAGGGCCTGGACGATTAGATAACGAACAACGGTAGTCTGTTTTGGGATCTTTGGGTATTCAGACCCTTGATTCCGGGTATACTCGAGTATTACCATTTCCGTTTCTGTTGAGGTGAGCGGGCCCGGTAAAGGGGTGTTTGGTGGACGGAATTTGGTGTAAAGTGGGGTCGACGGACGTGTTGGTTCTATATACGTTGACGGAGAGTCAACCGGCTTGGATCAAGTACTGCGCTGGAAAGCTGGCTCCTGAGAGCCACCTGTATCCTTCTGATTTGAATCATTGGTTCCTTTACTTTACGTCTGGCATGTGTACCTGATTTGTTAAATGTGAAATGCCATGATTTTACTGCTATATGTTTGGTACCTCATTGAGCGCAAGCTCACCCCTTTCTGTTCCTTTTTGTTTTCCTTACAGGAAAATAAATACTTTTGGACTGGATTTGACAATTGGCTGCCAAATTGAGCTAGTTGAACATATCTTTTGTATCGCTCATGTATTGAAACCCTAAATGTACTTTTGGGACCGTTCCCTTTTTACTTGGCAAACCAGACATGTATCCACTGTTGAATACTTTTGTATGCCACTTTGGCTTGTAAATGCCAAGTTCAAGATGTGAATGTTTGCTTGATATTTGGTTGGGTTCTGACGGGTCGGTTACTATTCATAGCCGACTTCGATTTTTATTTTTTTTTTATTTTGACATTTTGATTTGTTTACCGCGTTGGTAAGTTCCGGAATATATTAGCTCGCTCAATCCCGAACCGTTAGTCCTGGCGAGAGCTGGGCAGGCGGTCCCCCGAACCCTTTGGTTCGCCTTAGGGGGAGGTGGGTCTGTCACAGTTGGTATCAGAGCCAGGTTCGCGTGGTCTCTGCGCGGAGTGAGCCTGGACTAAGTGGTGAATAGGTATGAAGGATTAAGTGCTCGTTCGAGCCTAAGCTCTGAATTGTGAATGTTATAGGCCTTAACTTTTCTTGTGGTATCTGAGGATCATAGATCGGTACGTCTGGTGAGAATTTTGATTGTAGATGGTTTACTCTTGGGACTGGCCAGCCCGAGAGGTGAATTGTCTTATTTCGGATTCTTGTGCCTGAGTACTCCAGAGTTGAGGCGGTGTTATGTAGGTGAGAGTTGCATTTTGGGAACATGAATAGGCTTTGTTCGACTGGAATGAGTACAAGAGGTTAATGGATATTTCATTTGTATAATAGGTGATGTGAGAGACCGGACGGGGTTATTTTAGCAAGGTTTGGGACGATATATCCCTTTTCTTTTGATTCGCTCGTATATTGTTACTACATGCCGTCGGTTGTATAATTGTGTATATGAATAATTGCCTGATTTGATACGTATTTGTATGTTTGATCATTTGTTTCCTTGATATGTGGAGTGTTATGTGCATATATGTTTATTTGTGTAATTGGTGGCCTCAATTTTAGATGCTTTAGTCAATTTCCTATTGCTATGTTTATTTACTAAAGTATCTTTGGGGGGGGAAGAAAAGAAAAGAGAGGAAAAACAAAAATATGTATATATATATAATATCTAGCACATGGAAAGAAAACGGAGTCACGGACGTGGTCGTGGCCGTGGAACTAAGCGAGGCCAAGAACCAAGAGAAGAAAAGGGAAACAATAGCTGGACAAGGACCGAGAATGCCACTTGTACTTAGGAATGTAATTGACCCATTGTATTGCCCGATAGGCTAGCATCTGAGTTCCAGCAACTCCGTACGATGACACATTGGGTTGATACGTATCAAGAAATCGCGGTTCTCCGAGACGAAATAGAGGTTCAAAGGAGGCTAACCGAGTACTAGGAAGGGCGATGGAAGCAAGAGTATTCGGAGAAACTTGAGCTCTTACACCAAAACATGGAGCTAAAGAGGAAATACGAAGAGATTTCCAAGGAGACAGTAGCAATGGCACAAAGCAATACTTTTATGGGGATTCCTGAGGAAGCTCAAAAGACAGGAATTGCAAGGCCACAACTGAAGATCTTCCATGCAAAGAAAAAGGGTAAAGTTGGAAGGCCATTTGCTAAGAGGGGCCGTGGAGCGAGTGGTGTGACAAATTGTAGTTATTGTAGAAAATCCAATCATATTGAAGTAGATTGTTGGATAAAGGGGGAGGATATGTCTGTGTTATGGGAGCGCCGAGCATCTGATTGCTAATTGCCCGGGTTTAGTGCCCGAAAAGAAGGGAACCCAGCAGCCAACCAAGACCGACCCTGGACCGTCAAGTGGAGAAGGGACTGGAATGAAGAACCTCGTTTCTTCTGACTCTGAAGACGGAGAAGGTACAGGCCATTGGTTACTTTAAATTTTAAAGGAAAAATTTCGAGGGCGAAATTTCCTTAAGGGGGAGAGAGTGTGAGAACCCGTAATTTTTCCATTTTCTAGGTTTTATTATATTTCTAGGTTTTCTTATCTTCAATGGTTTGTTTTCTGCACTTTCTGTATCCGGAAAATTTTCTAGATAATTTTTATGAGTAAATATAGTTTTTAGATGATTTTTCTAATATCGAATAGATTTTGAGAAATTAAGAGCGTATACCGGACGTGGGACCCACAAGTGCGAAAAGTTCGGAAAAATTCGGCCAACTAGGTTAAGTTTTGGATACTGGAATTAAATTATCGGGTGTTATGAGATATTTAGAGGTTGCCAAGTGGATAGGTGTGAGAGAGACAAAAGTTAGGCAAACCATTAATGCCAGTGACATGTGTCACTTAGAGATTAAATTCTACTTTTGACTTACTATTCATGCTTTTACCATTTTACCAAAATAACTCAAAAATTTGACCCAAAAATCCCCACAAATATCAAGCTCATAGCCGGCCCTCATTAGAGAGAAAAGAAAAGAAAAGAAAAGCTCTTCCAAAATTGGATCCAAACTTGCTCAATCTTCCACTCCTACCGTTTAATTTTGGTTTTGCTCCACAAAACTCCTCCACTTGGTGATTTTAAAGTGATTGGTGAAGTTGCTTGGAAAGTTAAGGTGACCAATAGCTCTCTCTCTCTTGTTTCTAAGGTAAGTTGTGAAGAACCACCCTCCTCCTTTAATTGATGCTTAAATCATGCTTAGTGGTTGTATGAGATGCAAATTTATGGGTTATTTCTTGATTTGTGGTTGAAATGATGAAGTTTTATTATTTTTGGGGATTTTTCTGTTTTAATATAAGCATGATTGTGTGGCTATCTATGATGATTGAAAATGGTCTATATTGACTCTAGGAGGTGGAAAAAGTGATTAATTGCAACCAATTTCTGTTTTGGAAGAAAATTGAAAAACCTAGGGTTCTTAAGGGAGCATTCTGTACGAATTTTTAGGTCCTAGATAGAGGCCGAATTGGCCTTAGCTCAAAACATGAAAGTTGTAGGGAATGACATTTTAGAGGTGCCTACAAAATTTCAGGTCAATCGGAGTAGTGTAGAATGAGATAAGTCGAAATTACTATTGCTGTTCTGGTTTTACCCGAAATTGAGAACTGCGCCTGTAATTGGTTGTTTTGGCTGGAATTGCTTCCGCATTGGTTGTTGAGGCCTTCTGATGAAATTTATACCTATTTCTTAGCTTTCAGCTGGTTTTGGAATTTCTAGATTTGGACTTGGAGAGCCTGAGTTATGATGTTTCCGCTAGAATGCGTTTTGGTGAATCTGTTTTACGTTTTGATGTAGAATCTTGCATTTTTGACCTGTTTACACTCAAAACTAGGTTGAGTGACCTTCTGTGATGTTGTAGCCCTGTCTTTTAGCTTCGAAATGGTGGGTCTTGTACCCTCATCAAATAATCGTAGTGAAATTGGTGCCATTACCGCAAAATGAGGTCAAAAACTGTTTTTTCAGGGCTAAAACTAATTCCATTTCCGGATTTTTCTGGTTTCCTCTAATGCTTATATATGCTTATGGAACCCTATTGTGATCGTGTTGGCATCGGTTTATGACTTGTAATCGAGTCTTCTTGTGCTTATTGGAATATTCTAGGGCTTGACTTTTATTTCCGGTCATTTTCCTAGCTAACTTTTGTACCTGGATAACCTTGAGCCTATTGAACGGCTGTGGTGATGAATGTATATTGAGTATGACTTTGGGAGTTGATTGAGGAAAATAATGAAACCGTGATGGCTGGAAAAGTAAGAAATGTAGGGGAGGTGCTGTCCAATTTTTCTAGGCCGATTGGTTCCTTTAAGTTTGAATTGGCTTGTGATAGAAATGAAGGGCTTTTGGGTTGTTGAACCTAGGTCTTCATGTTACCTTTTTGTTCCCAAAAATCATGTTTTGTACCCTTGCATTAGTAATTATTTGGCGAGGCATACGACTAGTAGTCGAGCCTCACATGTGCATTTTGTTTACTCGATTCTGGATGTGAAACCTTCAATTGGTTTACTTTGATTATTTTAGGGTTTCTTGGCGATTAAAGCCAATCCGAAGTGAAAACTTTTGAGGTATCTGTACTTGAACCGGTGAGTGTTCCACTACCTGCTATCCGTTATGTGAAATATCTGAATATCTGAATACTTGATTTATGACTATTGAAGCCAAATACTGTTTTGATAAAATGGAGGCGAGTGTGTACTTTATCACACTCGTTCTCTGGTCTGTTCATATGCCAATTTTGAACGCGTATCTGAATCTGCTATCTGTATCTGTATCTGTATATGTTATCTGTATCTAGATCTGTATCTGTTCTAACGTCGTTTGGAAGCTTGTGTCCAACGACCTTTCCGTGACCTATGAGTTCAAATCCTGTGGCTAAGTTATTCGAGTCGAGCCGGCAAGGGCCTGGACGATTAGATAACGAACAACGGTAGTCTGTTTTGGGATCTTTGGGTATTCAGACCCTTGATTCCGGGTATACTCGAGTATTACCATTTCCGTTTCTGTTGAGGTGAGCGGGCCCGGTAAAGGGGTGTTTGGTGGACGGAATTTGGTGTAAAGTGGGGTCGACGGACGTGTTGGTTCTATATACGTTGACGGAGAGTCAACCGGCTTGGATCAAGTACTGCGCTGGAAAGCTGGCTCCTGAGAGCCACCTGTATCCTTCTGATTTGAATCATTGGTTCCTTTACTTTACGTCTGGCATGTGTACCTGATTTGTTAAATGTGAAATGCCATGATTTTACTGCTATATGTTTGGTACCTCATTGAGCGCAAGCTCACCCCTTTCTGTTCCTTTTTGTTTTCCTTACAGGAAAATAAATACTTTTGGACTGGATTTGACAATTGGCTGCCAAATTGAGCTAGTTGAACATATCTTTTGTATCGCTCATGTATTGAAACCCTAAATGTACTTTTGGGACCGTTCCCTTTTTACTTGGCAAACCAGACATGTATCCACTGTTGAATACTTTTGTATGCCACTTTGGCTTGTAAATGCCAAGTTCAAGATGTGAATGTTTGCTTGATATTTGGTTGGGTTCTGACGGGTCGGTTACTATTCATAGCCGACTTCGATTTTTATTTTTTTTTTATTTTGACATTTTGATTTGTTTACCGCGTTGGTAAGTTCCGGAATATATTAGCTCGCTCAATCCCGAACCGTTAGTCCTGGCGAGAGCTGGGCAGGCGGTCCCCCGAACCCTTTGGTTCGCCTTAGGGGGAGGTGGGTCTGTCACAGTTGGTATCAGAGCCAGGTTCGCGTGGTCTCTGCGCGGAGTGAGCCTGGACTAAGTGGTGAATAGGTATGAAGGATTAAGTGCTCGTTCGAGCCTAAGCTCTGAATTGTGAATGTTATAGGCCTTAACTTTTCTTGTGGTATCTGAGGATCATAGATCGGTACGTCTGGTGAGAATTTTGATTGTAGATGGTTTACTCTTGGGACTGGCCAGCCCGAGAGGTGAATTGTCTTATTTCGGATTCTTGTGCCTGAGTACTCCAGAGTTGAGGCGGTGTTATGTAGGTGAGAGTTGCATTTTGGGAACATGAATAGGCTTTGTTCGACTGGAATGAGTACAAGAGGTTAATGGATATTTCATTTGTATAATAGGTGATGTGAGAGACCGGACGGGGTTATTTTAGCAAGGTTTGGGACGATATATCCCTTTTCTTTTGATTCGCTCGTATATTGTTACTACATGCCGTCGGTTGTATAATTGTGTATATGAATAATTGCCTGATTTGATACGTATTTGTATGTTTGATCATTTGTTTCCTTGATATGTGGAGTGTTATGTGCATATATGTTTATTTGTGTAATTGGTGGCCTCAATTTTAGATGCTTTAGTCAATTTCCTATTGCTATGTTTATTTACTAAAGTATCTTTGGGGGGGGAAGAAAAGAAAAGAGAGGAAAAACAAAAATATGTATATATATATAATATCTAGCACATGGAAAGAAAACGGAGTCACGGACGTGGTCGTGGCCGTGGAACTAAGCGAGGCCAAGAACCAAGAGAAGAAAAGGGAAACAATAGCTGGACAAGGACCGAGAATGCCACTTGTACTTAGGAATGTAATTGACCCATTGTATTGCCCGATAGGCTAGCATCTGAGTTCCAGCAACTCCGTACGATGACACATTGGGTTGATACGTATCAAGAAATCGCGGTTCTCCGAGACGAAATAGAGGTTCAAAGGAGGCTAACCGAGTACTAGGAAGGGCGATGGAAGCAAGAGTATTCGGAGAAACTTGAGCTCTTACACCAAAACATGGAGCTAAAGAGGAAATACGAAGAGATTTCCAAGGAGACAGTAGCAATGGCACAAAGCAATACTTTTATGGGGATTCCTGAGGAAGCTCAAAAGACAGGAATTGCAAGGCCACAACTGAAGATCTTCCATGCAAAGAAAAAGGGTAAAGTTGGAAGGCCATTTGCTAAGAGGGGCCGTGGAGCGAGTGGTGTGACAAATTGTAGTTATTGTAGAAAATCCAATCATATTGAAGTAGATTGTTGGATAAAGGGGGAGGATATGTCTGTGTTATGGGAGCGCCGAGCATCTGATTGCTAATTGCCCGGGTTTAGTGCCCGAAAAGAAGGGAACCCAGCAGCCAACCAAGACCGACCCTGGACCGTCAAGTGGAGAAGGGACTGGAATGAAGAACCTCGTTTCTTCTGACTCTGAAGACGGAGAAGGTACAGGCCATTGGTTACTTTAAATTTTAAAGGAAAAATTTCGAGGGCGAAATTTCCTTAAGGGGGAGAGAGTGTGAGAACCCGTAATTTTTCCATTTTCTAGGTTTTATTATATTTCTAGGTTTTCTTATCTTCAATGGTTTGTTTTCTGCACTTTCTGTATCCGGAAAATTTTCTAGATAATTTTTATGAGTAAATATAGTTTTTAGATGATTTTTCTAATATCGAATAGATTTTGAGAAATTAAGAGCGTATACCGGACGTGGGACCCACAAGTGCGAAAAGTTCGGAAAAATTCGGCCAACTAGGTTAAGTTTTGGATACTGGAATTAAATTATCGGGTGTTATGAGATATTTAGAGGTTGCCAAGTGGATAGGTGTGAGAGAGACAAAAGTTAGGCAAACCATTAATGCCAGTGACATGTGTCACTTAGAGATTAAATTCTACTTTTGACTTACTATTCATGCTTTTACCATTTTACCAAAATAACTCAAAAATTTGACCCAAAAATCCCCACAAATATCAAGCTCATAGCCGGCCCTCATTAGAGAGAAAAGAAAAGAAAAGAAAAGCTCTTCCAAAATTGGATCCAAACTTGCTCAATCTTCCACTCCTACCGTTTAATTTTGGTTTTGCTCCACAAAACTCCTCCACTTGGTGATTTTAAAGTGATTGGTGAAGTTGCTTGGAAAGTTAAGGTGACCAATAGCTCTCTCTCTCTTGTTTCTAAGGTAAGTTGTGAAGAACCACCCTCCTCCTTTAATTGATGCTTAAATCATGCTTAGTGGTTGTATGAGATGCAAATTTATGGGTTATTTCTTGATTTGTGGTTGAAATGATGAAGTTTTATTATTTTTGGGGATTTTTCTGTTTTAATATAAGCATGATTGTGTGGCTATCTATGATGATTGAAAATGGTCTATATTGACTCTAGGAGGTGGAAAAAGTGATTAATTGCAACCAATTTCTGTTTTGGAAGAAAATTGAAAAACCTAGGGTTCTTAAGGGAGCATTCTGTACGAATTTTTAGGTCCTAGATAGAGGCCGAATTGGCCTTAGCTCAAAACATGAAAGTTGTAGGGAATGACATTTTAGAGGTGCCTACAAAATTTCAGGTCAATCGGAGTAGTGTAGAATGAGATAAGTCGAAATTACTATTGCTGTTCTGGTTTTACCCGAAATTGAGAACTGCGCCTGTAATTGGTTGTTTTGGCTGGAATTGCTTCCGCATTGGTTGTTGAGGCCTTCTGATGAAATTTATACCTATTTCTTAGCTTTCAGCTGGTTTTGGAATTTCTAGATTTGGACTTGGAGAGCCTGAGTTATGATGTTTCCGCTAGAATGCGTTTTGGTGAATCTGTTTTACGTTTTGATGTAGAATCTTGCATTTTTGACCTGTTTACACTCAAAACTAGGTTGAGTGACCTTCTGTGATGTTGTAGCCCTGTCTTTTAGCTTCGAAATGGTGGGTCTTGTACCCTCATCAAATAATCGTAGTGAAATTGGTGCCATTACCGCAAAATGAGGTCAAAAACTGTTTTTTCAGGGCTAAAACTAATTCCATTTCCGGATTTTTCTGGTTTCCTCTAATGCTTATATATGCTTATGGAACCCTATTGTGATCGTGTTGGCATCGGTTTATGACTTGTAATCGAGTCTTCTTGTGCTTATTGGAATATTCTAGGGCTTGACTTTTATTTCCGGTCATTTTCCTAGCTAACTTTTGTACCTGGATAACCTTGAGCCTATTGAACGGCTGTGGTGATGAATGTATATTGAGTATGACTTTGGGAGTTGATTGAGGAAAATAATGAAACCGTGATGGCTGGAAAAGTAAGAAATGTAGGGGAGGTGCTGTCCAATTTTTCTAGGCCGATTGGTTCCTTTAAGTTTGAATTGGCTTGTGATAGAAATGAAGGGCTTTTGGGTTGTTGAACCTAGGTCTTCATGTTACCTTTTTGTTCCCAAAAATCATGTTTTGTACCCTTGCATTAGTAATTATTTGGCGAGGCATACGACTAGTAGTCGAGCCTCACATGTGCATTTTGTTTACTCGATTCTGGATGTGAAACCTTCAATTGGTTTACTTTGATTATTTTAGGGTTTCTTGGCGATTAAAGCCAATCCGAAGTGAAAACTTTTGAGGTATCTGTACTTGAACCGGTGAGTGTTCCACTACCTGCTATCCGTTATGTGAAATATCTGAATATCTGAATACTTGATTTATGACTATTGAAGCCAAATACTGTTTTGATAAAATGGAGGCGAGTGTGTACTTTATCACACTCGTTCTCTGGTCTGTTCATATGCCAATTTTGAACGCGTATCTGAATCTGCTATCTGTATCTGTATCTGTATATGTTATCTGTATCTAGATCTGTATCTGTTCTAACGTCGTTTGGAAGCTTGTGTCCAACGACCTTTCCGTGACCTATGAGTTCAAATCCTGTGGCTAAGTTATTCGAGTCGAGCCGGCAAGGGCCTGGACGATTAGATAACGAACAACGGTAGTCTGTTTTGGGATCTTTGGGTATTCAGACCCTTGATTCCGGGTATACTCGAGTATTACCATTTCCGTTTCTGTTGAGGTGAGCGGGCCCGGTAAAGGGGTGTTTGGTGGACGGAATTTGGTGTAAAGTGGGGTCGACGGACGTGTTGGTTCTATATACGTTGACGGAGAGTCAACCGGCTTGGATCAAGTACTGCGCTGGAAAGCTGGCTCCTGAGAGCCACCTGTATCCTTCTGATTTGAATCATTGGTTCCTTTACTTTACGTCTGGCATGTGTACCTGATTTGTTAAATGTGAAATGCCATGATTTTACTGCTATATGTTTGGTACCTCATTGAGCGCAAGCTCACCCCTTTCTGTTCCTTTTTGTTTTCCTTACAGGAAAATAAATACTTTTGGACTGGATTTGACAATTGGCTGCCAAATTGAGCTAGTTGAACATATCTTTTGTATCGCTCATGTATTGAAACCCTAAATGTACTTTTGGGACCGTTCCCTTTTTACTTGGCAAACCAGACATGTATCCACTGTTGAATACTTTTGTATGCCACTTTGGCTTGTAAATGCCAAGTTCAAGATGTGAATGTTTGCTTGATATTTGGTTGGGTTCTGACGGGTCGGTTACTATTCATAGCCGACTTCGATTTTTATTTTTTTTTTATTTTGACATTTTGATTTGTTTACCGCGTTGGTAAGTTCCGGAATATATTAGCTCGCTCAATCCCGAACCGTTAGTCCTGGCGAGAGCTGGGCAGGCGGTCCCCCGAACCCTTTGGTTCGCCTTAGGGGGAGGTGGGTCTGTCACAGTTGGTATCAGAGCCAGGTTCGCGTGGTCTCTGCGCGGAGTGAGCCTGGACTAAGTGGTGAATAGGTATGAAGGATTAAGTGCTCGTTCGAGCCTAAGCTCTGAATTGTGAATGTTATAGGCCTTAACTTTTCTTGTGGTATCTGAGGATCATAGATCGGTACGTCTGGTGAGAATTTTGATTGTAGATGGTTTACTCTTGGGACTGGCCAGCCCGAGAGGTGAATTGTCTTATTTCGGATTCTTGTGCCTGAGTACTCCAGAGTTGAGGCGGTGTTATGTAGGTGAGAGTTGCATTTTGGGAACATGAATAGGCTTTGTTCGACTGGAATGAGTACAAGAGGTTAATGGATATTTCATTTGTATAATAGGTGATGTGAGAGACCGGACGGGGTTATTTTAGCAAGGTTTGGGACGATATATCCCTTTTCTTTTGATTCGCTCGTATATTGTTACTACATGCCGTCGGTTGTATAATTGTGTATATGAATAATTGCCTGATTTGATACGTATTTGTATGTTTGATCATTTGTTTCCTTGATATGTGGAGTGTTATGTGCATATATGTTTATTTGTGTAATTGGTGGCCTCAATTTTAGATGCTTTAGTCAATTTCCTATTGCTATGTTTATTTACTAAAGTATCTTTGGGGGGGGAAGAAAAGAAAAGAGAGGAAAAACAAAAATATGTATATATATATAATATCTAGCACATGGAAAGAAAACGGAGTCACGGACGTGGTCGTGGCCGTGGAACTAAGCGAGGCCAAGAACCAAGAGAAGAAAAGGGAAACAATAGCTGGACAAGGACCGAGAATGCCACTTGTACTTAGGAATGTAATTGACCCATTGTATTGCCCGATAGGCTAGCATCTGAGTTCCAGCAACTCCGTACGATGACACATTGGGTTGATACGTATCAAGAAATCGCGGTTCTCCGAGACGAAATAGAGGTTCAAAGGAGGCTAACCGAGTACTAGGAAGGGCGATGGAAGCAAGAGTATTCGGAGAAACTTGAGCTCTTACACCAAAACATGGAGCTAAAGAGGAAATACGAAGAGATTTCCAAGGAGACAGTAGCAATGGCACAAAGCAATACTTTTATGGGGATTCCTGAGGAAGCTCAAAAGACAGGAATTGCAAGGCCACAACTGAAGATCTTCCATGCAAAGAAAAAGGGTAAAGTTGGAAGGCCATTTGCTAAGAGGGGCCGTGGAGCGAGTGGTGTGACAAATTGTAGTTATTGTAGAAAATCCAATCATATTGAAGTAGATTGTTGGATAAAGGGGGAGGATATGTCTGTGTTATGGGAGCGCCGAGCATCTGATTGCTAATTGCCCGGGTTTAGTGCCCGAAAAGAAGGGAACCCAGCAGCCAACCAAGACCGACCCTGGACCGTCAAGTGGAGAAGGGACTGGAATGAAGAACCTCGTTTCTTCTGACTCTGAAGACGGAGAAGGTACAGGCCATTGGTTACTTTAAATTTTAAAGGAAAAATTTCGAGGGCGAAATTTCCTTAAGGGGGAGAGAGTGTGAGAACCCGTAATTTTTCCATTTTCTAGGTTTTATTATATTTCTAGGTTTTCTTATCTTCAATGGTTTGTTTTCTGCACTTTCTGTATCCGGAAAATTTTCTAGATAATTTTTATGAGTAAATATAGTTTTTAGATGATTTTTCTAATATCGAATAGATTTTGAGAAATTAAGAGCGTATACCGGACGTGGGACCCACAAGTGCGAAAAGTTCGGAAAAATTCGGCCAACTAGGTTAAGTTTTGGATACTGGAATTAAATTATCGGGTGTTATGAGATATTTAGAGGTTGCCAAGTGGATAGGTGTGAGAGAGACAAAAGTTAGGCAAACCATTAATGCCAGTGACATGTGTCACTTAGAGATTAAATTCTACTTTTGACTTACTATTCATGCTTTTACCATTTTACCAAAATAACTCAAAAATTTGACCCAAAAATCCCCACAAATATCAAGCTCATAGCCGGCCCTCATTAGAGAGAAAAGAAAAGAAAAGAAAAGCTCTTCCAAAATTGGATCCAAACTTGCTCAATCTTCCACTCCTACCGTTTAATTTTGGTTTTGCTCCACAAAACTCCTCCACTTGGTGATTTTAAAGTGATTGGTGAAGTTGCTTGGAAAGTTAAGGTGACCAATAGCTCTCTCTCTCTTGTTTCTAAGGTAAGTTGTGAAGAACCACCCTCCTCCTTTAATTGATGCTTAAATCATGCTTAGTGGTTGTATGAGATGCAAATTTATGGGTTATTTCTTGATTTGTGGTTGAAATGATGAAGTTTTATTATTTTTGGGGATTTTTCTGTTTTAATATAAGCATGATTGTGTGGCTATCTATGATGATTGAAAATGGTCTATATTGACTCTAGGAGGTGGAAAAAGTGATTAATTGCAACCAATTTCTGTTTTGGAAGAAAATTGAAAAACCTAGGGTTCTTAAGGGAGCATTCTGTACGAATTTTTAGGTCCTAGATAGAGGCCGAATTGGCCTTAGCTCAAAACATGAAAGTTGTAGGGAATGACATTTTAGAGGTGCCTACAAAATTTCAGGTCAATCGGAGTAGTGTAGAATGAGATAAGTCGAAATTACTATTGCTGTTCTGGTTTTACCCGAAATTGAGAACTGCGCCTGTAATTGGTTGTTTTGGCTGGAATTGCTTCCGCATTGGTTGTTGAGGCCTTCTGATGAAATTTATACCTATTTCTTAGCTTTCAGCTGGTTTTGGAATTTCTAGATTTGGACTTGGAGAGCCTGAGTTATGATGTTTCCGCTAGAATGCGTTTTGGTGAATCTGTTTTACGTTTTGATGTAGAATCTTGCATTTTTGACCTGTTTACACTCAAAACTAGGTTGAGTGACCTTCTGTGATGTTGTAGCCCTGTCTTTTAGCTTCGAAATGGTGGGTCTTGTACCCTCATCAAATAATCGTAGTGAAATTGGTGCCATTACCGCAAAATGAGGTCAAAAACTGTTTTTTCAGGGCTAAAACTAATTCCATTTCCGGATTTTTCTGGTTTCCTCTAATGCTTATATATGCTTATGGAACCCTATTGTGATCGTGTTGGCATCGGTTTATGACTTGTAATCGAGTCTTCTTGTGCTTATTGGAATATTCTAGGGCTTGACTTTTATTTCCGGTCATTTTCCTAGCTAACTTTTGTACCTGGATAACCTTGAGCCTATTGAACGGCTGTGGTGATGAATGTATATTGAGTATGACTTTGGGAGTTGATTGAGGAAAATAATGAAACCGTGATGGCTGGAAAAGTAAGAAATGTAGGGGAGGTGCTGTCCAATTTTTCTAGGCCGATTGGTTCCTTTAAGTTTGAATTGGCTTGTGATAGAAATGAAGGGCTTTTGGGTTGTTGAACCTAGGTCTTCATGTTACCTTTTTGTTCCCAAAAATCATGTTTTGTACCCTTGCATTAGTAATTATTTGGCGAGGCATACGACTAGTAGTCGAGCCTCACATGTGCATTTTGTTTACTCGATTCTGGATGTGAAACCTTCAATTGGTTTACTTTGATTATTTTAGGGTTTCTTGGCGATTAAAGCCAATCCGAAGTGAAAACTTTTGAGGTATCTGTACTTGAACCGGTGAGTGTTCCACTACCTGCTATCCGTTATGTGAAATATCTGAATATCTGAATACTTGATTTATGACTATTGAAGCCAAATACTGTTTTGATAAAATGGAGGCGAGTGTGTACTTTATCACACTCGTTCTCTGGTCTGTTCATATGCCAATTTTGAACGCGTATCTGAATCTGCTATCTGTATCTGTATCTGTATATGTTATCTGTATCTAGATCTGTATCTGTTCTAACGTCGTTTGGAAGCTTGTGTCCAACGACCTTTCCGTGACCTATGAGTTCAAATCCTGTGGCTAAGTTATTCGAGTCGAGCCGGCAAGGGCCTGGACGATTAGATAACGAACAACGGTAGTCTGTTTTGGGATCTTTGGGTATTCAGACCCTTGATTCCGGGTATACTCGAGTATTACCATTTCCGTTTCTGTTGAGGTGAGCGGGCCCGGTAAAGGGGTGTTTGGTGGACGGAATTTGGTGTAAAGTGGGGTCGACGGACGTGTTGGTTCTATATACGTTGACGGAGAGTCAACCGGCTTGGATCAAGTACTGCGCTGGAAAGCTGGCTCCTGAGAGCCACCTGTATCCTTCTGATTTGAATCATTGGTTCCTTTACTTTACGTCTGGCATGTGTACCTGATTTGTTAAATGTGAAATGCCATGATTTTACTGCTATATGTTTGGTACCTCATTGAGCGCAAGCTCACCCCTTTCTGTTCCTTTTTGTTTTCCTTACAGGAAAATAAATACTTTTGGACTGGATTTGACAATTGGCTGCCAAATTGAGCTAGTTGAACATATCTTTTGTATCGCTCATGTATTGAAACCCTAAATGTACTTTTGGGACCGTTCCCTTTTTACTTGGCAAACCAGACATGTATCCACTGTTGAATACTTTTGTATGCCACTTTGGCTTGTAAATGCCAAGTTCAAGATGTGAATGTTTGCTTGATATTTGGTTGGGTTCTGACGGGTCGGTTACTATTCATAGCCGACTTCGATTTTTATTTTTTTTTTATTTTGACATTTTGATTTGTTTACCGCGTTGGTAAGTTCCGGAATATATTAGCTCGCTCAATCCCGAACCGTTAGTCCTGGCGAGAGCTGGGCAGGCGGTCCCCCGAACCCTTTGGTTCGCCTTAGGGGGAGGTGGGTCTGTCACAGTTGGTATCAGAGCCAGGTTCGCGTGGTCTCTGCGCGGAGTGAGCCTGGACTAAGTGGTGAATAGGTATGAAGGATTAAGTGCTCGTTCGAGCCTAAGCTCTGAATTGTGAATGTTATAGGCCTTAACTTTTCTTGTGGTATCTGAGGATCATAGATCGGTACGTCTGGTGAGAATTTTGATTGTAGATGGTTTACTCTTGGGACTGGCCAGCCCGAGAGGTGAATTGTCTTATTTCGGATTCTTGTGCCTGAGTACTCCAGAGTTGAGGCGGTGTTATGTAGGTGAGAGTTGCATTTTGGGAACATGAATAGGCTTTGTTCGACTGGAATGAGTACAAGAGGTTAATGGATATTTCATTTGTATAATAGGTGATGTGAGAGACCGGACGGGGTTATTTTAGCAAGGTTTGGGACGATATATCCCTTTTCTTTTGATTCGCTCGTATATTGTTACTACATGCCGTCGGTTGTATAATTGTGTATATGAATAATTGCCTGATTTGATACGTATTTGTATGTTTGATCATTTGTTTCCTTGATATGTGGAGTGTTATGTGCATATATGTTTATTTGTGTAATTGGTGGCCTCAATTTTAGATGCTTTAGTCAATTTCCTATTGCTATGTTTATTTACTAAAGTATCTTTGGGGGGGGAAGAAAAGAAAAGAGAGGAAAAACAAAAATATGTATATATATATAATATCTAGCACATGGAAAGAAAACGGAGTCACGGACGTGGTCGTGGCCGTGGAACTAAGCGAGGCCAAGAACCAAGAGAAGAAAAGGGAAACAATAGCTGGACAAGGACCGAGAATGCCACTTGTACTTAGGAATGTAATTGACCCATTGTATTGCCCGATAGGCTAGCATCTGAGTTCCAGCAACTCCGTACGATGACACATTGGGTTGATACGTATCAAGAAATCGCGGTTCTCCGAGACGAAATAGAGGTTCAAAGGAGGCTAACCGAGTACTAGGAAGGGCGATGGAAGCAAGAGTATTCGGAGAAACTTGAGCTCTTACACCAAAACATGGAGCTAAAGAGGAAATACGAAGAGATTTCCAAGGAGACAGTAGCAATGGCACAAAGCAATACTTTTATGGGGATTCCTGAGGAAGCTCAAAAGACAGGAATTGCAAGGCCACAACTGAAGATCTTCCATGCAAAGAAAAAGGGTAAAGTTGGAAGGCCATTTGCTAAGAGGGGCCGTGGAGCGAGTGGTGTGACAAATTGTAGTTATTGTAGAAAATCCAATCATATTGAAGTAGATTGTTGGATAAAGGGGGAGGATATGTCTGTGTTATGGGAGCGCCGAGCATCTGATTGCTAATTGCCCGGGTTTAGTGCCCGAAAAGAAGGGAACCCAGCAGCCAACCAAGACCGACCCTGGACCGTCAAGTGGAGAAGGGACTGGAATGAAGAACCTCGTTTCTTCTGACTCTGAAGACGGAGAAGGTACAGGCCATTGGTTACTTTAAATTTTAAAGGAAAAATTTCGAGGGCGAAATTTCCTTAAGGGGGAGAGAGTGTGAGAACCCGTAATTTTTCCATTTTCTAGGTTTTATTATATTTCTAGGTTTTCTTATCTTCAATGGTTTGTTTTCTGCACTTTCTGTATCCGGAAAATTTTCTAGATAATTTTTATGAGTAAATATAGTTTTTAGATGATTTTTCTAATATCGAATAGATTTTGAGAAATTAAGAGCGTATACCGGACGTGGGACCCACAAGTGCGAAAAGTTCGGAAAAATTCGGCCAACTAGGTTAAGTTTTGGATACTGGAATTAAATTATCGGGTGTTATGAGATATTTAGAGGTTGCCAAGTGGATAGGTGTGAGAGAGACAAAAGTTAGGCAAACCATTAATGCCAGTGACATGTGTCACTTAGAGATTAAATTCTACTTTTGACTTACTATTCATGCTTTTACCATTTTACCAAAATAACTCAAAAATTTGACCCAAAAATCCCCACAAATATCAAGCTCATAGCCGGCCCTCATTAGAGAGAAAAGAAAAGAAAAGAAAAGCTCTTCCAAAATTGGATCCAAACTTGCTCAATCTTCCACTCCTACCGTTTAATTTTGGTTTTGCTCCACAAAACTCCTCCACTTGGTGATTTTAAAGTGATTGGTGAAGTTGCTTGGAAAGTTAAGGTGACCAATAGCTCTCTCTCTCTTGTTTCTAAGGTAAGTTGTGAAGAACCACCCTCCTCCTTTAATTGATGCTTAAATCATGCTTAGTGGTTGTATGAGATGCAAATTTATGGGTTATTTCTTGATTTGTGGTTGAAATGATGAAGTTTTATTATTTTTGGGGATTTTTCTGTTTTAATATAAGCATGATTGTGTGGCTATCTATGATGATTGAAAATGGTCTATATTGACTCTAGGAGGTGGAAAAAGTGATTAATTGCAACCAATTTCTGTTTTGGAAGAAAATTGAAAAACCTAGGGTTCTTAAGGGAGCATTCTGTACGAATTTTTAGGTCCTAGATAGAGGCCGAATTGGCCTTAGCTCAAAACATGAAAGTTGTAGGGAATGACATTTTAGAGGTGCCTACAAAATTTCAGGTCAATCGGAGTAGTGTAGAATGAGATAAGTCGAAATTACTATTGCTGTTCTGGTTTTACCCGAAATTGAGAACTGCGCCTGTAATTGGTTGTTTTGGCTGGAATTGCTTCCGCATTGGTTGTTGAGGCCTTCTGATGAAATTTATACCTATTTCTTAGCTTTCAGCTGGTTTTGGAATTTCTAGATTTGGACTTGGAGAGCCTGAGTTATGATGTTTCCGCTAGAATGCGTTTTGGTGAATCTGTTTTACGTTTTGATGTAGAATCTTGCATTTTTGACCTGTTTACACTCAAAACTAGGTTGAGTGACCTTCTGTGATGTTGTAGCCCTGTCTTTTAGCTTCGAAATGGTGGGTCTTGTACCCTCATCAAATAATCGTAGTGAAATTGGTGCCATTACCGCAAAATGAGGTCAAAAACTGTTTTTTCAGGGCTAAAACTAATTCCATTTCCGGATTTTTCTGGTTTCCTCTAATGCTTATATATGCTTATGGAACCCTATTGTGATCGTGTTGGCATCGGTTTATGACTTGTAATCGAGTCTTCTTGTGCTTATTGGAATATTCTAGGGCTTGACTTTTATTTCCGGTCATTTTCCTAGCTAACTTTTGTACCTGGATAACCTTGAGCCTATTGAACGGCTGTGGTGATGAATGTATATTGAGTATGACTTTGGGAGTTGATTGAGGAAAATAATGAAACCGTGATGGCTGGAAAAGTAAGAAATGTAGGGGAGGTGCTGTCCAATTTTTCTAGGCCGATTGGTTCCTTTAAGTTTGAATTGGCTTGTGATAGAAATGAAGGGCTTTTGGGTTGTTGAACCTAGGTCTTCATGTTACCTTTTTGTTCCCAAAAATCATGTTTTGTACCCTTGCATTAGTAATTATTTGGCGAGGCATACGACTAGTAGTCGAGCCTCACATGTGCATTTTGTTTACTCGATTCTGGATGTGAAACCTTCAATTGGTTTACTTTGATTATTTTAGGGTTTCTTGGCGATTAAAGCCAATCCGAAGTGAAAACTTTTGAGGTATCTGTACTTGAACCGGTGAGTGTTCCACTACCTGCTATCCGTTATGTGAAATATCTGAATATCTGAATACTTGATTTATGACTATTGAAGCCAAATACTGTTTTGATAAAATGGAGGCGAGTGTGTACTTTATCACACTCGTTCTCTGGTCTGTTCATATGCCAATTTTGAACGCGTATCTGAATCTGCTATCTGTATCTGTATCTGTATATGTTATCTGTATCTAGATCTGTATCTGTTCTAACGTCGTTTGGAAGCTTGTGTCCAACGACCTTTCCGTGACCTATGAGTTCAAATCCTGTGGCTAAGTTATTCGAGTCGAGCCGGCAAGGGCCTGGACGATTAGATAACGAACAACGGTAGTCTGTTTTGGGATCTTTGGGTATTCAGACCCTTGATTCCGGGTATACTCGAGTATTACCATTTCCGTTTCTGTTGAGGTGAGCGGGCCCGGTAAAGGGGTGTTTGGTGGACGGAATTTGGTGTAAAGTGGGGTCGACGGACGTGTTGGTTCTATATACGTTGACGGAGAGTCAACCGGCTTGGATCAAGTACTGCGCTGGAAAGCTGGCTCCTGAGAGCCACCTGTATCCTTCTGATTTGAATCATTGGTTCCTTTACTTTACGTCTGGCATGTGTACCTGATTTGTTAAATGTGAAATGCCATGATTTTACTGCTATATGTTTGGTACCTCATTGAGCGCAAGCTCACCCCTTTCTGTTCCTTTTTGTTTTCCTTACAGGAAAATAAATACTTTTGGACTGGATTTGACAATTGGCTGCCAAATTGAGCTAGTTGAACATATCTTTTGTATCGCTCATGTATTGAAACCCTAAATGTACTTTTGGGACCGTTCCCTTTTTACTTGGCAAACCAGACATGTATCCACTGTTGAATACTTTTGTATGCCACTTTGGCTTGTAAATGCCAAGTTCAAGATGTGAATGTTTGCTTGATATTTGGTTGGGTTCTGACGGGTCGGTTACTATTCATAGCCGACTTCGATTTTTATTTTTTTTTTATTTTGACATTTTGATTTGTTTACCGCGTTGGTAAGTTCCGGAATATATTAGCTCGCTCAATCCCGAACCGTTAGTCCTGGCGAGAGCTGGGCAGGCGGTCCCCCGAACCCTTTGGTTCGCCTTAGGGGGAGGTGGGTCTGTCACAGTTGGTATCAGAGCCAGGTTCGCGTGGTCTCTGCGCGGAGTGAGCCTGGACTAAGTGGTGAATAGGTATGAAGGATTAAGTGCTCGTTCGAGCCTAAGCTCTGAATTGTGAATGTTATAGGCCTTAACTTTTCTTGTGGTATCTGAGGATCATAGATCGGTACGTCTGGTGAGAATTTTGATTGTAGATGGTTTACTCTTGGGACTGGCCAGCCCGAGAGGTGAATTGTCTTATTTCGGATTCTTGTGCCTGAGTACTCCAGAGTTGAGGCGGTGTTATGTAGGTGAGAGTTGCATTTTGGGAACATGAATAGGCTTTGTTCGACTGGAATGAGTACAAGAGGTTAATGGATATTTCATTTGTATAATAGGTGATGTGAGAGACCGGACGGGGTTATTTTAGCAAGGTTTGGGACGATATATCCCTTTTCTTTTGATTCGCTCGTATATTGTTACTACATGCCGTCGGTTGTATAATTGTGTATATGAATAATTGCCTGATTTGATACGTATTTGTATGTTTGATCATTTGTTTCCTTGATATGTGGAGTGTTATGTGCATATATGTTTATTTGTGTAATTGGTGGCCTCAATTTTAGATGCTTTAGTCAATTTCCTATTGCTATGTTTATTTACTAAAGTATCTTTGGGGGGGGAAGAAAAGAAAAGAGAGGAAAAACAAAAATATGTATATATATATAATATCTAGCACATGGAAAGAAAACGGAGTCACGGACGTGGTCGTGGCCGTGGAACTAAGCGAGGCCAAGAACCAAGAGAAGAAAAGGGAAACAATAGCTGGACAAGGACCGAGAATGCCACTTGTACTTAGGAATGTAATTGACCCATTGTATTGCCCGATAGGCTAGCATCTGAGTTCCAGCAACTCCGTACGATGACACATTGGGTTGATACGTATCAAGAAATCGCGGTTCTCCGAGACGAAATAGAGGTTCAAAGGAGGCTAACCGAGTACTAGGAAGGGCGATGGAAGCAAGAGTATTCGGAGAAACTTGAGCTCTTACACCAAAACATGGAGCTAAAGAGGAAATACGAAGAGATTTCCAAGGAGACAGTAGCAATGGCACAAAGCAATACTTTTATGGGGATTCCTGAGGAAGCTCAAAAGACAGGAATTGCAAGGCCACAACTGAAGATCTTCCATGCAAAGAAAAAGGGTAAAGTTGGAAGGCCATTTGCTAAGAGGGGCCGTGGAGCGAGTGGTGTGACAAATTGTAGTTATTGTAGAAAATCCAATCATATTGAAGTAGATTGTTGGATAAAGGGGGAGGATATGTCTGTGTTATGGGAGCGCCGAGCATCTGATTGCTAATTGCCCGGGTTTAGTGCCCGAAAAGAAGGGAACCCAGCAGCCAACCAAGACCGACCCTGGACCGTCAAGTGGAGAAGGGACTGGAATGAAGAACCTCGTTTCTTCTGACTCTGAAGACGGAGAAGGTACAGGCCATTGGTTACTTTAAATTTTAAAGGAAAAATTTCGAGGGCGAAATTTCCTTAAGGGGGAGAGAGTGTGAGAACCCGTAATTTTTCCATTTTCTAGGTTTTATTATATTTCTAGGTTTTCTTATCTTCAATGGTTTGTTTTCTGCACTTTCTGTATCCGGAAAATTTTCTAGATAATTTTTATGAGTAAATATAGTTTTTAGATGATTTTTCTAATATCGAATAGATTTTGAGAAATTAAGAGCGTATACCGGACGTGGGACCCACAAGTGCGAAAAGTTCGGAAAAATTCGGCCAACTAGGTTAAGTTTTGGATACTGGAATTAAATTATCGGGTGTTATGAGATATTTAGAGGTTGCCAAGTGGATAGGTGTGAGAGAGACAAAAGTTAGGCAAACCATTAATGCCAGTGACATGTGTCACTTAGAGATTAAATTCTACTTTTGACTTACTATTCATGCTTTTACCATTTTACCAAAATAACTCAAAAATTTGACCCAAAAATCCCCACAAATATCAAGCTCATAGCCGGCCCTCATTAGAGAGAAAAGAAAAGAAAAGAAAAGCTCTTCCAAAATTGGATCCAAACTTGCTCAATCTTCCACTCCTACCGTTTAATTTTGGTTTTGCTCCACAAAACTCCTCCACTTGGTGATTTTAAAGTGATTGGTGAAGTTGCTTGGAAAGTTAAGGTGACCAATAGCTCTCTCTCTCTTGTTTCTAAGGTAAGTTGTGAAGAACCACCCTCCTCCTTTAATTGATGCTTAAATCATGCTTAGTGGTTGTATGAGATGCAAATTTATGGGTTATTTCTTGATTTGTGGTTGAAATGATGAAGTTTTATTATTTTTGGGGATTTTTCTGTTTTAATATAAGCATGATTGTGTGGCTATCTATGATGATTGAAAATGGTCTATATTGACTCTAGGAGGTGGAAAAAGTGATTAATTGCAACCAATTTCTGTTTTGGAAGAAAATTGAAAAACCTAGGGTTCTTAAGGGAGCATTCTGTACGAATTTTTAGGTCCTAGATAGAGGCCGAATTGGCCTTAGCTCAAAACATGAAAGTTGTAGGGAATGACATTTTAGAGGTGCCTACAAAATTTCAGGTCAATCGGAGTAGTGTAGAATGAGATAAGTCGAAATTACTATTGCTGTTCTGGTTTTACCCGAAATTGAGAACTGCGCCTGTAATTGGTTGTTTTGGCTGGAATTGCTTCCGCATTGGTTGTTGAGGCCTTCTGATGAAATTTATACCTATTTCTTAGCTTTCAGCTGGTTTTGGAATTTCTAGATTTGGACTTGGAGAGCCTGAGTTATGATGTTTCCGCTAGAATGCGTTTTGGTGAATCTGTTTTACGTTTTGATGTAGAATCTTGCATTTTTGACCTGTTTACACTCAAAACTAGGTTGAGTGACCTTCTGTGATGTTGTAGCCCTGTCTTTTAGCTTCGAAATGGTGGGTCTTGTACCCTCATCAAATAATCGTAGTGAAATTGGTGCCATTACCGCAAAATGAGGTCAAAAACTGTTTTTTCAGGGCTAAAACTAATTCCATTTCCGGATTTTTCTGGTTTCCTCTAATGCTTATATATGCTTATGGAACCCTATTGTGATCGTGTTGGCATCGGTTTATGACTTGTAATCGAGTCTTCTTGTGCTTATTGGAATATTCTAGGGCTTGACTTTTATTTCCGGTCATTTTCCTAGCTAACTTTTGTACCTGGATAACCTTGAGCCTATTGAACGGCTGTGGTGATGAATGTATATTGAGTATGACTTTGGGAGTTGATTGAGGAAAATAATGAAACCGTGATGGCTGGAAAAGTAAGAAATGTAGGGGAGGTGCTGTCCAATTTTTCTAGGCCGATTGGTTCCTTTAAGTTTGAATTGGCTTGTGATAGAAATGAAGGGCTTTTGGGTTGTTGAACCTAGGTCTTCATGTTACCTTTTTGTTCCCAAAAATCATGTTTTGTACCCTTGCATTAGTAATTATTTGGCGAGGCATACGACTAGTAGTCGAGCCTCACATGTGCATTTTGTTTACTCGATTCTGGATGTGAAACCTTCAATTGGTTTACTTTGATTATTTTAGGGTTTCTTGGCGATTAAAGCCAATCCGAAGTGAAAACTTTTGAGGTATCTGTACTTGAACCGGTGAGTGTTCCACTACCTGCTATCCGTTATGTGAAATATCTGAATATCTGAATACTTGATTTATGACTATTGAAGCCAAATACTGTTTTGATAAAATGGAGGCGAGTGTGTACTTTATCACACTCGTTCTCTGGTCTGTTCATATGCCAATTTTGAACGCGTATCTGAATCTGCTATCTGTATCTGTATCTGTATATGTTATCTGTATCTAGATCTGTATCTGTTCTAACGTCGTTTGGAAGCTTGTGTCCAACGACCTTTCCGTGACCTATGAGTTCAAATCCTGTGGCTAAGTTATTCGAGTCGAGCCGGCAAGGGCCTGGACGATTAGATAACGAACAACGGTAGTCTGTTTTGGGATCTTTGGGTATTCAGACCCTTGATTCCGGGTATACTCGAGTATTACCATTTCCGTTTCTGTTGAGGTGAGCGGGCCCGGTAAAGGGGTGTTTGGTGGACGGAATTTGGTGTAAAGTGGGGTCGACGGACGTGTTGGTTCTATATACGTTGACGGAGAGTCAACCGGCTTGGATCAAGTACTGCGCTGGAAAGCTGGCTCCTGAGAGCCACCTGTATCCTTCTGATTTGAATCATTGGTTCCTTTACTTTACGTCTGGCATGTGTACCTGATTTGTTAAATGTGAAATGCCATGATTTTACTGCTATATGTTTGGTACCTCATTGAGCGCAAGCTCACCCCTTTCTGTTCCTTTTTGTTTTCCTTACAGGAAAATAAATACTTTTGGACTGGATTTGACAATTGGCTGCCAAATTGAGCTAGTTGAACATATCTTTTGTATCGCTCATGTATTGAAACCCTAAATGTACTTTTGGGACCGTTCCCTTTTTACTTGGCAAACCAGACATGTATCCACTGTTGAATACTTTTGTATGCCACTTTGGCTTGTAAATGCCAAGTTCAAGATGTGAATGTTTGCTTGATATTTGGTTGGGTTCTGACGGGTCGGTTACTATTCATAGCCGACTTCGATTTTTATTTTTTTTTTATTTTGACATTTTGATTTGTTTACCGCGTTGGTAAGTTCCGGAATATATTAGCTCGCTCAATCCCGAACCGTTAGTCCTGGCGAGAGCTGGGCAGGCGGTCCCCCGAACCCTTTGGTTCGCCTTAGGGGGAGGTGGGTCTGTCACAGTTGGTATCAGAGCCAGGTTCGCGTGGTCTCTGCGCGGAGTGAGCCTGGACTAAGTGGTGAATAGGTATGAAGGATTAAGTGCTCGTTCGAGCCTAAGCTCTGAATTGTGAATGTTATAGGCCTTAACTTTTCTTGTGGTATCTGAGGATCATAGATCGGTACGTCTGGTGAGAATTTTGATTGTAGATGGTTTACTCTTGGGACTGGCCAGCCCGAGAGGTGAATTGTCTTATTTCGGATTCTTGTGCCTGAGTACTCCAGAGTTGAGGCGGTGTTATGTAGGTGAGAGTTGCATTTTGGGAACATGAATAGGCTTTGTTCGACTGGAATGAGTACAAGAGGTTAATGGATATTTCATTTGTATAATAGGTGATGTGAGAGACCGGACGGGGTTATTTTAGCAAGGTTTGGGACGATATATCCCTTTTCTTTTGATTCGCTCGTATATTGTTACTACATGCCGTCGGTTGTATAATTGTGTATATGAATAATTGCCTGATTTGATACGTATTTGTATGTTTGATCATTTGTTTCCTTGATATGTGGAGTGTTATGTGCATATATGTTTATTTGTGTAATTGGTGGCCTCAATTTTAGATGCTTTAGTCAATTTCCTATTGCTATGTTTATTTACTAAAGTATCTTTGGGGGGGGAAGAAAAGAAAAGAGAGGAAAAACAAAAATATGTATATATATATAATATCTAGCACATGGAAAGAAAACGGAGTCACGGACGTGGTCGTGGCCGTGGAACTAAGCGAGGCCAAGAACCAAGAGAAGAAAAGGGAAACAATAGCTGGACAAGGACCGAGAATGCCACTTGTACTTAGGAATGTAATTGACCCATTGTATTGCCCGATAGGCTAGCATCTGAGTTCCAGCAACTCCGTACGATGACACATTGGGTTGATACGTATCAAGAAATCGCGGTTCTCCGAGACGAAATAGAGGTTCAAAGGAGGCTAACCGAGTACTAGGAAGGGCGATGGAAGCAAGAGTATTCGGAGAAACTTGAGCTCTTACACCAAAACATGGAGCTAAAGAGGAAATACGAAGAGATTTCCAAGGAGACAGTAGCAATGGCACAAAGCAATACTTTTATGGGGATTCCTGAGGAAGCTCAAAAGACAGGAATTGCAAGGCCACAACTGAAGATCTTCCATGCAAAGAAAAAGGGTAAAGTTGGAAGGCCATTTGCTAAGAGGGGCCGTGGAGCGAGTGGTGTGACAAATTGTAGTTATTGTAGAAAATCCAATCATATTGAAGTAGATTGTTGGATAAAGGGGGAGGATATGTCTGTGTTATGGGAGCGCCGAGCATCTGATTGCTAATTGCCCGGGTTTAGTGCCCGAAAAGAAGGGAACCCAGCAGCCAACCAAGACCGACCCTGGACCGTCAAGTGGAGAAGGGACTGGAATGAAGAACCTCGTTTCTTCTGACTCTGAAGACGGAGAAGGTACAGGCCATTGGTTACTTTAAATTTTAAAGGAAAAATTTCGAGGGCGAAATTTCCTTAAGGGGGAGAGAGTGTGAGAACCCGTAATTTTTCCATTTTCTAGGTTTTATTATATTTCTAGGTTTTCTTATCTTCAATGGTTTGTTTTCTGCACTTTCTGTATCCGGAAAATTTTCTAGATAATTTTTATGAGTAAATATAGTTTTTAGATGATTTTTCTAATATCGAATAGATTTTGAGAAATTAAGAGCGTATACCGGACGTGGGACCCACAAGTGCGAAAAGTTCGGAAAAATTCGGCCAACTAGGTTAAGTTTTGGATACTGGAATTAAATTATCGGGTGTTATGAGATATTTAGAGGTTGCCAAGTGGATAGGTGTGAGAGAGACAAAAGTTAGGCAAACCATTAATGCCAGTGACATGTGTCACTTAGAGATTAAATTCTACTTTTGACTTACTATTCATGCTTTTACCATTTTACCAAAATAACTCAAAAATTTGACCCAAAAATCCCCACAAATATCAAGCTCATAGCCGGCCCTCATTAGAGAGAAAAGAAAAGAAAAGAAAAGCTCTTCCAAAATTGGATCCAAACTTGCTCAATCTTCCACTCCTACCGTTTAATTTTGGTTTTGCTCCACAAAACTCCTCCACTTGGTGATTTTAAAGTGATTGGTGAAGTTGCTTGGAAAGTTAAGGTGACCAATAGCTCTCTCTCTCTTGTTTCTAAGGTAAGTTGTGAAGAACCACCCTCCTCCTTTAATTGATGCTTAAATCATGCTTAGTGGTTGTATGAGATGCAAATTTATGGGTTATTTCTTGATTTGTGGTTGAAATGATGAAGTTTTATTATTTTTGGGGATTTTTCTGTTTTAATATAAGCATGATTGTGTGGCTATCTATGATGATTGAAAATGGTCTATATTGACTCTAGGAGGTGGAAAAAGTGATTAATTGCAACCAATTTCTGTTTTGGAAGAAAATTGAAAAACCTAGGGTTCTTAAGGGAGCATTCTGTACGAATTTTTAGGTCCTAGATAGAGGCCGAATTGGCCTTAGCTCAAAACATGAAAGTTGTAGGGAATGACATTTTAGAGGTGCCTACAAAATTTCAGGTCAATCGGAGTAGTGTAGAATGAGATAAGTCGAAATTACTATTGCTGTTCTGGTTTTACCCGAAATTGAGAACTGCGCCTGTAATTGGTTGTTTTGGCTGGAATTGCTTCCGCATTGGTTGTTGAGGCCTTCTGATGAAATTTATACCTATTTCTTAGCTTTCAGCTGGTTTTGGAATTTCTAGATTTGGACTTGGAGAGCCTGAGTTATGATGTTTCCGCTAGAATGCGTTTTGGTGAATCTGTTTTACGTTTTGATGTAGAATCTTGCATTTTTGACCTGTTTACACTCAAAACTAGGTTGAGTGACCTTCTGTGATGTTGTAGCCCTGTCTTTTAGCTTCGAAATGGTGGGTCTTGTACCCTCATCAAATAATCGTAGTGAAATTGGTGCCATTACCGCAAAATGAGGTCAAAAACTGTTTTTTCAGGGCTAAAACTAATTCCATTTCCGGATTTTTCTGGTTTCCTCTAATGCTTATATATGCTTATGGAACCCTATTGTGATCGTGTTGGCATCGGTTTATGACTTGTAATCGAGTCTTCTTGTGCTTATTGGAATATTCTAGGGCTTGACTTTTATTTCCGGTCATTTTCCTAGCTAACTTTTGTACCTGGATAACCTTGAGCCTATTGAACGGCTGTGGTGATGAATGTATATTGAGTATGACTTTGGGAGTTGATTGAGGAAAATAATGAAACCGTGATGGCTGGAAAAGTAAGAAATGTAGGGGAGGTGCTGTCCAATTTTTCTAGGCCGATTGGTTCCTTTAAGTTTGAATTGGCTTGTGATAGAAATGAAGGGCTTTTGGGTTGTTGAACCTAGGTCTTCATGTTACCTTTTTGTTCCCAAAAATCATGTTTTGTACCCTTGCATTAGTAATTATTTGGCGAGGCATACGACTAGTAGTCGAGCCTCACATGTGCATTTTGTTTACTCGATTCTGGATGTGAAACCTTCAATTGGTTTACTTTGATTATTTTAGGGTTTCTTGGCGATTAAAGCCAATCCGAAGTGAAAACTTTTGAGGTATCTGTACTTGAACCGGTGAGTGTTCCACTACCTGCTATCCGTTATGTGAAATATCTGAATATCTGAATACTTGATTTATGACTATTGAAGCCAAATACTGTTTTGATAAAATGGAGGCGAGTGTGTACTTTATCACACTCGTTCTCTGGTCTGTTCATATGCCAATTTTGAACGCGTATCTGAATCTGCTATCTGTATCTGTATCTGTATATGTTATCTGTATCTAGATCTGTATCTGTTCTAACGTCGTTTGGAAGCTTGTGTCCAACGACCTTTCCGTGACCTATGAGTTCAAATCCTGTGGCTAAGTTATTCGAGTCGAGCCGGCAAGGGCCTGGACGATTAGATAACGAACAACGGTAGTCTGTTTTGGGATCTTTGGGTATTCAGACCCTTGATTCCGGGTATACTCGAGTATTACCATTTCCGTTTCTGTTGAGGTGAGCGGGCCCGGTAAAGGGGTGTTTGGTGGACGGAATTTGGTGTAAAGTGGGGTCGACGGACGTGTTGGTTCTATATACGTTGACGGAGAGTCAACCGGCTTGGATCAAGTACTGCGCTGGAAAGCTGGCTCCTGAGAGCCACCTGTATCCTTCTGATTTGAATCATTGGTTCCTTTACTTTACGTCTGGCATGTGTACCTGATTTGTTAAATGTGAAATGCCATGATTTTACTGCTATATGTTTGGTACCTCATTGAGCGCAAGCTCACCCCTTTCTGTTCCTTTTTGTTTTCCTTACAGGAAAATAAATACTTTTGGACTGGATTTGACAATTGGCTGCCAAATTGAGCTAGTTGAACATATCTTTTGTATCGCTCATGTATTGAAACCCTAAATGTACTTTTGGGACCGTTCCCTTTTTACTTGGCAAACCAGACATGTATCCACTGTTGAATACTTTTGTATGCCACTTTGGCTTGTAAATGCCAAGTTCAAGATGTGAATGTTTGCTTGATATTTGGTTGGGTTCTGACGGGTCGGTTACTATTCATAGCCGACTTCGATTTTTATTTTTTTTTTATTTTGACATTTTGATTTGTTTACCGCGTTGGTAAGTTCCGGAATATATTAGCTCGCTCAATCCCGAACCGTTAGTCCTGGCGAGAGCTGGGCAGGCGGTCCCCCGAACCCTTTGGTTCGCCTTAGGGGGAGGTGGGTCTGTCACAGTTGGTATCAGAGCCAGGTTCGCGTGGTCTCTGCGCGGAGTGAGCCTGGACTAAGTGGTGAATAGGTATGAAGGATTAAGTGCTCGTTCGAGCCTAAGCTCTGAATTGTGAATGTTATAGGCCTTAACTTTTCTTGTGGTATCTGAGGATCATAGATCGGTACGTCTGGTGAGAATTTTGATTGTAGATGGTTTACTCTTGGGACTGGCCAGCCCGAGAGGTGAATTGTCTTATTTCGGATTCTTGTGCCTGAGTACTCCAGAGTTGAGGCGGTGTTATGTAGGTGAGAGTTGCATTTTGGGAACATGAATAGGCTTTGTTCGACTGGAATGAGTACAAGAGGTTAATGGATATTTCATTTGTATAATAGGTGATGTGAGAGACCGGACGGGGTTATTTTAGCAAGGTTTGGGACGATATATCCCTTTTCTTTTGATTCGCTCGTATATTGTTACTACATGCCGTCGGTTGTATAATTGTGTATATGAATAATTGCCTGATTTGATACGTATTTGTATGTTTGATCATTTGTTTCCTTGATATGTGGAGTGTTATGTGCATATATGTTTATTTGTGTAATTGGTGGCCTCAATTTTAGATGCTTTAGTCAATTTCCTATTGCTATGTTTATTTACTAAAGTATCTTTGGGGGGGGAAGAAAAGAAAAGAGAGGAAAAACAAAAATATGTATATATATATAATATCTAGCACATGGAAAGAAAACGGAGTCACGGACGTGGTCGTGGCCGTGGAACTAAGCGAGGCCAAGAACCAAGAGAAGAAAAGGGAAACAATAGCTGGACAAGGACCGAGAATGCCACTTGTACTTAGGAATGTAATTGACCCATTGTATTGCCCGATAGGCTAGCATCTGAGTTCCAGCAACTCCGTACGATGACACATTGGGTTGATACGTATCAAGAAATCGCGGTTCTCCGAGACGAAATAGAGGTTCAAAGGAGGCTAACCGAGTACTAGGAAGGGCGATGGAAGCAAGAGTATTCGGAGAAACTTGAGCTCTTACACCAAAACATGGAGCTAAAGAGGAAATACGAAGAGATTTCCAAGGAGACAGTAGCAATGGCACAAAGCAATACTTTTATGGGGATTCCTGAGGAAGCTCAAAAGACAGGAATTGCAAGGCCACAACTGAAGATCTTCCATGCAAAGAAAAAGGGTAAAGTTGGAAGGCCATTTGCTAAGAGGGGCCGTGGAGCGAGTGGTGTGACAAATTGTAGTTATTGTAGAAAATCCAATCATATTGAAGTAGATTGTTGGATAAAGGGGGAGGATATGTCTGTGTTATGGGAGCGCCGAGCATCTGATTGCTAATTGCCCGGGTTTAGTGCCCGAAAAGAAGGGAACCCAGCAGCCAACCAAGACCGACCCTGGACCGTCAAGTGGAGAAGGGACTGGAATGAAGAACCTCGTTTCTTCTGACTCTGAAGACGGAGAAGGTACAGGCCATTGGTTACTTTAAATTTTAAAGGAAAAATTTCGAGGGCGAAATTTCCTTAAGGGGGAGAGAGTGTGAGAACCCGTAATTTTTCCATTTTCTAGGTTTTATTATATTTCTAGGTTTTCTTATCTTCAATGGTTTGTTTTCTGCACTTTCTGTATCCGGAAAATTTTCTAGATAATTTTTATGAGTAAATATAGTTTTTAGATGATTTTTCTAATATCGAATAGATTTTGAGAAATTAAGAGCGTATACCGGACGTGGGACCCACAAGTGCGAAAAGTTCGGAAAAATTCGGCCAACTAGGTTAAGTTTTGGATACTGGAATTAAATTATCGGGTGTTATGAGATATTTAGAGGTTGCCAAGTGGATAGGTGTGAGAGAGACAAAAGTTAGGCAAACCATTAATGCCAGTGACATGTGTCACTTAGAGATTAAATTCTACTTTTGACTTACTATTCATGCTTTTACCATTTTACCAAAATAACTCAAAAATTTGACCCAAAAATCCCCACAAATATCAAGCTCATAGCCGGCCCTCATTAGAGAGAAAAGAAAAGAAAAGAAAAGCTCTTCCAAAATTGGATCCAAACTTGCTCAATCTTCCACTCCTACCGTTTAATTTTGGTTTTGCTCCACAAAACTCCTCCACTTGGTGATTTTAAAGTGATTGGTGAAGTTGCTTGGAAAGTTAAGGTGACCAATAGCTCTCTCTCTCTTGTTTCTAAGGTAAGTTGTGAAGAACCACCCTCCTCCTTTAATTGATGCTTAAATCATGCTTAGTGGTTGTATGAGATGCAAATTTATGGGTTATTTCTTGATTTGTGGTTGAAATGATGAAGTTTTATTATTTTTGGGGATTTTTCTGTTTTAATATAAGCATGATTGTGTGGCTATCTATGATGATTGAAAATGGTCTATATTGACTCTAGGAGGTGGAAAAAGTGATTAATTGCAACCAATTTCTGTTTTGGAAGAAAATTGAAAAACCTAGGGTTCTTAAGGGAGCATTCTGTACGAATTTTTAGGTCCTAGATAGAGGCCGAATTGGCCTTAGCTCAAAACATGAAAGTTGTAGGGAATGACATTTTAGAGGTGCCTACAAAATTTCAGGTCAATCGGAGTAGTGTAGAATGAGATAAGTCGAAATTACTATTGCTGTTCTGGTTTTACCCGAAATTGAGAACTGCGCCTGTAATTGGTTGTTTTGGCTGGAATTGCTTCCGCATTGGTTGTTGAGGCCTTCTGATGAAATTTATACCTATTTCTTAGCTTTCAGCTGGTTTTGGAATTTCTAGATTTGGACTTGGAGAGCCTGAGTTATGATGTTTCCGCTAGAATGCGTTTTGGTGAATCTGTTTTACGTTTTGATGTAGAATCTTGCATTTTTGACCTGTTTACACTCAAAACTGGGTTGAGTGACCTTCTGTGATGTTGTAGCCCTGTCTTTTAGCTTCGAAATGGTGGGTCTTGTACCCTCATCAAATAATCGTAGTGAAATTGGTGCCATTACCGCAAAATGAGGTCAAAAACTGTTTTTTCAGGGCTAAAACTAATTCCATTTCCGGATTTTTCTGGTTTCCTCTAATGCTTATATATGCTTATGGAACCCTATTGTGATCGTGTTGGCATCGGTTTATGACTTGTAATCGAGTCTTCTTGTGCTTATTGGAATATTCTAGGGCTTGACTTTTATTTCCGGTCATTTTCCTAGCTAACTTTTGTACTTGGATAACCTTGAGCCTATTGAACGGCTGTGGTGATGAATGTATATTGAGTATGACTTTGGGAGTTGATTGAGGAAAATAATGAAACCGTGATGGCTGGAAAAGTAAGAAATGTAGGGGAGGTGCTGTCCAATTTTTCTAGGCCGATTGGTTCCTTTAAGTTTGAATTGGCTTGTGATAGAAATGAAGGGCTTTTGGGTTGTTGAACCTAGGTCTTCATGTTACCTTTTTGTTCCCAAAAATCATGTTTTGTACCCTTGCATTAGTAATTATTTGGCGAGGCATACGACTAGTAGTCGAGCCTCACATGTGCATTTTGTTTACTCGATTCTGGATGTGAAACCTTCAATTGGTTTACTTTGATTATTTTAGGGTTTCTTGGCGATTAAAGCCAATCCGAAGTGAAAACTTTTGAGGTATCTGTACTTGAACCGGTGAGTGTTCCACTACCTGCTATCCGTTATGTGAAATATCTGAATATCTGAATACTTGATTTATGACTATTGAAGCCAAATACTGTTTTGATAAAATGGAGGCGAGGGTGTACTTTATCACACTCGTTCTCTGGTCTGTTCATATGCCAATTTTGAACGCGTATCTGAATCTGCTATCTGTATCTGTATCTGTATATGTTATCTGTATCTAGATCTGTATCTGTTCTGACGTCGTTTGGAAGCTTGTGTCCAACGACCTTTCCGTGACCTATGAGTTCAAATCCTGTGGCTAAGTTATTCGAGTCGAGCCGGCAAGGGCCTGGACGATTAGATAACGAACAACGGTAGTCTGTTTTGGGATCTTTGGGTATTGAGACCCTTGATTCCGGGTATACTCGAGTATTACCATTTCTGTTTCTATTGAGGTGAGCGGGCCCGGTAAAGGGGTGTTTGGTGGACGGAATTTGGTGTAAAGTGGGGTCTACGGACGTGTTGGTTCTATATACGTTGACGGAGAGTCAACCGGCTTGGATCAAGTACTGCGCTGGAAAGCTGGCTCCTGAGAGCCACCTGTATCCTTCTGATTTGAATCATTGGTTCCTTTACTTTACGTCTGGCATGTGTACCTGATTTGTTAAATGTGAAATGCCATGATTTTACTGCTATATGTTTGGTACCTCATTGAGCGCAAGCTCACCCCTTTCTGTTCCTTTTTGTTTTCCTTACAGGAAAATAAATACTTTTGGACTGGATTTGACAATTGGCTGCCAAATTGAGCTAGTTGAACATATCTTTTGTATCGCTCATGTATTGAAACCCTAAATGTACTTTTGGGACCGTTCCCTTTTTACTTGGCAAACCAGACATGTATCCACTGTTGAATACTTTTGTATGCCACTTTGGCTTGTAAATGCTAAGTTCAAGATGTGAATGTTTGCTTGATATTTGGTTGGGTTCTGACGGGTCGGTTACTATTCATAGCCGACTTCGGTTTCATTTTTTTTTTATTTTGACATTTTGATTTGTTTACCGCGTTGGTAAGTTCCGGAATGTATTAGCTCGCTCAATCCCGAACCGTTAGTCCTGGCGAGAGCTGGGCAGGCGGTCCGCCGAACCCTTTGGTTCGCCTTAGGGGGAGGTGGGGCTGTCACAGTTGGTATCAGAGCCAGGTTCGCGTGGTCTCTGCGCGGAGTGAGCCTGGACTAAGTGGTGAATAGGTATGAAGGATTAAGTGCTCGTTCGAGCCTAAGCTCTGAATTGTGAATGTTATAGGCCTTAACTTTTCTTGTGGTATCTGAGGATCATAGATCGGTACGTCTGGTGAGAATTTTGATTGTAGATGGTTTACTCTTGGGACTGGCCAGCCCGAGAGGTGAATTGTCTTATTTCGGATTCTTGTGCCTGAGTACTCCAGAGTTGAGGCGGTGTTATGTAGGTGAGAGTTGCATTTTGGGAACATGAATAGGCTTTGTTCGACTGGAATGAGTACAAGAGGTTAATGGATATTTCATTTGTATAATAGGTGATGTGAGAGACCGGACGGGGTTATTTTAGCAAGGTTTGGGACGATATATCCCTTTTCTTTTGATTCGCTCGTATATTGTTACTACATGCCGTCGGTTGTATAATTGTGTATATGAATAATTGCCTGATTTGATACGTATTTGTATGTTTGATCATTTGTTTCCTTGATATGTGGAGTGTTATGTGCATATATGTTTATTTGTGTAATTGGTGGCCTCAATTTTAGATGCTTTAGTCAATTTCCTATTGCTATGTTTATTTACTAAAGTATCTTTGGGGGGGAAGAAAAGAAAAGAGAGGAAAAACAAAAATATGTATATATATATAATATCTAGCACATGGAAAGAAAACGGAGTCACGGACGTGGTCGTGGCCGTGGAACTAAGCGAGGCCAAGAACCAAGAGAAGAAAAGGGAAACAATAGCTGGACAAGGACCGAGAATGCCACTTGTACTTAGGAATGTAATTGACCCATTGTATTGCCCGATAGGCTAGCATCTGAGTTCCAGCAACTCCGTACGATGACACATTGGGTTGATACGTATCAAGAAATCGCGGTTCTCCGAGACGAAATAGAGGTTCAAAGGAGGCTAACCGAGTACTAGGAAGGGCGATGGAAGCAAGAGTATTCGGAGAAACTTGAGCTCTTACACCAAAACATGGAGCTAAAGAGGAAATACGAAGAGATTTCCAAGGAGACAGTAGCAATGGCACAAAGCAATACTTTTATGGGGATTCCTGAGGAAGCTCAAAAGACAGGAATTGCAAGGCCACAACTGAAGATCTTCCATGCAAAGAAAAAGGGTAAAGTTGGAAGGCCATTTGCTAAGAGGGGCCGTGGAGCGAGTGGTGTGACAAATTGTAGTTATTGTAGAAAATCCAATCATATTGAAGTAGATTGTTGGATAAAGGGGGAGGAGATGTCTGTGTTATGGGAGCGCCGAGCATCTGATTGCTAATTGCCCGGGTTTAGTGCCCGAAAAGAAGGGAACCCAGCAGCCAACCAAGACCGACCCTGGACCGTCAAGTGGAGAAGGGACTGGAATGAAGAACCTCGTTTCTTCTGACTCTGAAGACGGAGAAGGTACAGGCCATTGGTTACTTTAAATTTTGAAGGAAAAATTTCGAGGGCGAAATTTCCTTAAGGGGGAGAGAGTGTGAGAACCCGTAATTTTTCCATTTTCTAGGTTTTATTATATTTCTAGGTTTTCTTATCTTCAATGGTTTGTTTTCTGCACTTTCTGTATCCGGAAAATTTTCTAGATAATTTTTATGAGTAAATATAGTTTTTAGATGATTTTTCTAATATCGAATAGATTTTGAGAAATTAAGAGCGTATACCGGACGTGGGACCCACAAGTGCGAAAAGTTCGGAAAAATTCGGCCAACTAGGTTAAGTTTTGGATACTGGAATTAAATTATCGGGTGTTATGAGATATTTAGAGGTTGCCGAGTGGATAGGTGTGAGAGAGACAAAAGTTAGGCAAACCATTAATGCAAGTGACATGTGTCACTTAGAGATTAAATTCTACTTTTGACTTACTATTCATGCTTTTACCATTTTACCAAAATAACTCAAAAATTTGACCCAAAAATCCCCACAAATATCAAGCTCATAGCCGGCCCTCATTAGAGAGAAAAGAAAAGAAAAGCTCTTCCAAAATTGGATCCAAACTTGCTCGATCTTCCACTCCTACCGTTTAATTTTGGTTTTGCTCCACAAAACTCCTCCACTTGGTGATTTTAAAGTGATTGGTGAAGTTGCTTGGAAAGTTAAGGTGACCAATAGCTCTCTCTCTCTTGTTTCTAAGGTAAGTTGTGAAGAACCACCCTCCTCCTTTAATTGATGCTTAAATCATGCTTAGTGGTTGTATGAGATGCAAATTTATGGGTTATTTCTTGATTTGTGGTTGAAATGATGAAGTTTTATTATTTTTGGGGATTTTTCTGTTTTAATATAAGCATGATTGTGTGGCTATCTATGATGATTGGAAATGGTCTATATTGACTCTAGGAGGTGGAAAAAGTGATTAATTGCAACCAATTTCTGTTTTGGAAGAAAATTGAAAAACCTAGTTTTCTTACGGGAGCATTCTGTACGAATTTTTAGGTCCCAGATAGAGGCCGAATTGGCCTTAGCTCAAAACATGAAAGTTGTAGGGAATGACATTATAGAGGTTTCTACCAAATTTCAGGTCAATCGGAGTGGTGTAGAATGAGATAAGTCGAAATTACTATTGCTATTCTGGTTTTACCCGAAATTGAGAACTGCGCCTGTAATTGGTTGTTTTGGCTGGAATTGCTTCCGCATTGGTTGTTGAGGCCTTCTGATGAAATTTATCCCTGTTTCTTAGATTTCAGCTGGTTTTGGAATCTCTAGATTTGGACTTGGAGAGCCTGAGTTATGATGTTTCCGCTAGAATGCGTTTTGGTGAATCTGTTTTACGTTTTGATGTAGTATCTTGCATTTTTGACCTGTTTACACTCAAAACTGGGTTGAGTGACCTTCTGTGATGTTGTAGCCCTGTCTTTTAGCTTCGAAATGGTGGGTCTTGTACCCTCATCAAATAATCGTAGTGAAATTGGTGCCATTACCGCAAAATGAGGTCAAAAACTATTTTTTCAGGGCTAAAGCTAATTCCATTTCCGGATTTTTCTGGTTTCCTCTAATGCTTATATATGCTTATGGAACCCTATTGTGATCGTGTTGGCATCGGTTTATGACTTGTAATCGAGTCTTCTTGTGCTTATTGGAATATTCTAGCGTTTGACTTTTATTTCCGGTCATTTTCCTAGCTAACTTTTGTACTTGGATAACCTTGAGCCTATTGAACGGCTGTGGTGATGAATGTATATTGAGTATGACTTTGGGAGTTGATTGAGGAAAATAATGAAACCGTGATGGCTGGAAAAGTAAGAAATGTAGGGGAGGTGCTGTCCAATTTTTCTAGGCCGATTGGTTCCTTTAAGTTTGAATTGGCTTGTGATAGAAATGAAGGGCTTTTGGGTTGTTGAACCTAGGTCTTCATGTTACCTTTTTGTTCCCAAAAATCATGTTTTGTACCCTTGCATTAGTAATTATTTGGCGAGGCATACGACTAGTAGTCGAGCCTCACATGTGCATTTTGTTTACTCGATTCTGGATGTGAAACCTTCAATTGGTTTACTTTGATTATTTTAGGGTTTCTTGGCGATTAAAGCCAATCCGAAGTGAAAACTTTTGAGGTATCTGTACTTGAACCGGTGAGTGTTCCACTACCTGCTATCCGTTATGTGAAATATCTGAATATCTGAATACTTGATTTATGACTATTGAAGCCAAATACTGTTTTGATAAAATGGAGGCGAGGGTGTACTTTATCACACTCGTTCTCTGGTCTGTTCATATGCCAATTTTGAACGCGTATCTGAATCTGCTATCTGTATCTGTATCTGTATATGTTATCTGTATCTAGATCTGTATCTGTTCTGACGTCGTTTGGAAGCTTGTGTCCAACGACCTTTCCGTGACCTATGAGTTCAAATCCTGTGGCTAAGTTATTCGAGTCGAGGCGGCAAGAGCCTGGACGATTAGATAACGAACCACGGTAGTCTGTTTTGGGATCTTTGGGTATTGAGACCCTTGATTCCGGGTATACTCGAGTATTACCATTTCTGTTTCTATTGAGGTGAGCGGGCCCGGTAAAGGGGTGTTTGGTGGACGGAATTTGGTGTAAAGTGGGGTCTACGGACGTGTTGGTTCTATATACGTTGACGGAGAGTCAACCGGCTTGGATCAAGTACTGCGCTGGAAAGCTGGCTCCTGAGAGCCACCTGTATCCTTCTGATTTGAATCATTGGTTCCTTTACTTTACGTCTGGCATGTGTACCTGATTTGTTAAATGTGAAATGCCATGATTTTACTGCTATATGTTTGGTACCTCATTGAGCGCAACCTCACCCCTTTCTGTTCCTTTTTGTTTTCCTTACAGGAAAATAAATACTTTTGGACTGGATTTGACAATTGGCTGCCAAATTGAGCTAGTCGAACATATCTTTTTTATCGCTCATGTATTGAACCCCTAAATGTACTTTTGGGACCGTTTCCCTTTTTACTTGGCAAACCAGACATATATCCACTGTTGAATACTTTTGTATGCCACTTTGGCTAGTAAATGCTAAGTTCAAGATGTGAATGTTTGCTTGATATTTGGTTGGGTTCTGACGGGTCGGTTACTATTCATAGCCGAATTCGGTTTCATTTTTTTTTTATTTTGACATTTTCATTTGTTTACCGCGTTGGTAAGTTCCGGAATGTATTAGCTCGCTCTATCCCTAACCATTAGTCCTGGCGAGAGCTGGGCAGGCGGTCCGCCGAACCCTTTGGTTCGCCTTAGGGGGAGGTGGGGCTGTCACAGTTGGTATCAGAGCCAGGTTCGCGTGGTCTCTGCGCGGAGTGAGCCTGGACTAAGTGGTGAATAGGTATGAAGGATTAAGTGCTCGTTCGAGCCTAAGCTCTGAATTGTGAATGTTATAGGCCTTAACTTTTCTTGTGGTATCTGAGGATCATAGATCGGTACGTCTGGTGGGAATTTTGATTGTAGATGGTTTACTCTTGGGACTGGCCAGCCCGAGAGGTGAATTGTCTTATTTCGGATTCTTGTGCCTGAGTACTCCAGAGTTGAGGCGGTGTTATGTAGGTGAGAGTTGCATTTTGGGAACATGAATAGGCTTTGTTCGACTGGAATGAGTACAAGAGTTTAATGGATATTTCATTTGTATAATAGGTGATGTGAGAGACCGGACGGGGTTATTTTAGCAAGGTTTGGGACGATATATCCCTTTTCTTTTGATTCGCTCGTATATTGTTACTACATGCCGTCGGTTGTATAATTGTGTATATGAATAATTGCCTGATTTGATACGTATTTGTATGTTTGATCATTTGTTTCCTTGATATGTGGAGTGTTATGTGCATATATGTTTATTTGTGTAATTGGTAGCCTCAATTTTAGATGCTTTAGTCAATTTCCTATTGCTATGTTTATTTACTAAAGTATCTTTGGGGGGGAAGAAAAGAAAAGAGAGGAAAAACAAAAATATGTATATATATATAATATCTAGCACATGGAAAGAAAACGGAGTCACGGACGTGGTCGTGGCCGTGGAACTAAGTGAGGCCAAGAACCAAGAGAAGAAAAGGGAAACAATAGCTGGACAAGGACCGAGAATGCCACTTGTACTTAGGAATGTAATTGACCCATTGTATTGCCCGATAGGCTAGCATCTGAGTTCCAGCAACTCCGTACGATGACACATTGGGTTGATACGTATCAAGAAATCGCGGTTCTCCGAGACGAAATAGAGGTTCAAAGGAGGCTAACCGAGTACTAGGAAGGGCGATGGAAGCAAGAGTATTCGGAGAAACTTGAGCTCTTACACCAAAACATGGAGTTAAAGAGGAAATACGAAGAGATTTCCAAGGAGACAGTAGCAATGGCACAAAGCAATACTTTTATGGGGATTACAGAGGAAGTTCAAAAGACAGGAATTGCAAGGCCACAACTGAAGATCTTCCATGCAAAGAAAAAGGGTAAAGTTTGAAGGCCATTTGCTAAGAGGGGCCGTGGAGCGAGTGGTGTGACAAATTGTAGTTATTGTAGAAAATCCAATCATATTGAAGTAGATTGTTGGATAAAGGGGGAGGAGATGTCTGTGTTATGGGAGCGCCGAGCATCTGATTGCTAATTGCCCGGGTTTAGTGCCCGAAAAGAAGGGAACCCAGCAGCCAACCAAGACCGACCCTGGACCGTCAAGTGGAGAAGGGACTGGAATGAAGAACCTCGTTTCTTCTGACTCTGAAGACGGAGAAGGTACAGGCCATTGGTTACTTTAAATTTTGAAGGAAAAATTTCGAGGGCGAAATTTCCTTAAGGGGGAGAGAGTGTGAGAACCCGTAATTTTTCCATTTTCTAGGTTTTATTATATTTCTAGGTTTTCTTATCTTCAATGGTTTGTTTTCTGCACTTTCTGTATCCGGAAAATTTTCTAGATAATTTTTATGAGTAAATATAGTTTTTAGATGATTTTTCTAATATCGAATAGATTTTGAGAAATTAAGAGCGTATACCGGACGTGGGACCCACAAGTGCGAAAAGTTCGGAAAAATTCGGCCAACTAGGTTAAGTTTTGGATACTGGAATTAAATTATCGGGTGTTATGAGATATTTAGAGGTTGCCGAGTGGATAGGTGTGAGAGAGACAAAAGTTAGGCAAACCATTAATGCAAGTGACATGTGTCACTTAGAGATTAAATTCTACTTTTGACTTACTATTCATGCTTTTACCATTTTACCAAAATAACTCAAAAATTTGACCCAAAAATCCCCACAAATATCAAGCTCATAGCCGGCCCTCATTAGAGAGAAAAGAAAAGAAAAGCTCTTCCAAAATTGGATCCAAACTTGCTCGATCTTCCACTCCTACCGTTTAATTTTGGTTTTGCTCCACAAAACTCCTCCACTTGGTGATTTTAAAGTGATTGGTGAAGTTGCTTGGAAAGTTAAGGTGACCAATAGCTCTCTCTCTCTTGTTTCTAAGGTAAGTTGTGAAGAACCACCCTCCTCCTTTAATTGATGCTTAAATCATGCTTAGTGGTTGTATGAGATGCAAATTTATGGGTTATTTCTTGATTTGTGGTTGAAATGATGAAGTTTTATTATTTTTGGGGATTTTTCTGTTTTAATATAAGCATGATTGTGTGGCTATCTATGATGATTGGAAATGGTCTATATTGACTCTAGGAGGTGGAAAAAGTGATTAATTGCAACCAATTTCTGTTTTGGAAGAAAATTGAAAAACCTAGTTTTCTTACGGGAGCATTCTGTACGAATTTTTAGGTCCCAGATAGAGGCCGAATTGGCCTTAGCTCAAAACATGAAAGTTGTAGGGAATGACATTATAGAGGTGTCTACCAAATTTCAGGTCAATCGGAGTTGTGTAGAATGAGATAAGTCGAAATTACTATTGCTATTCTGGTTTTACCCGAAATTGAGAACTGCGCCTGTAATTGGTTGTTTTGGCTGGAATTGCTTCCGCATTGGTTGTTGAGGCCTTCTGATGAAATTTATCCCTGTTTCTTAGATTTCAGCTGGTTTTGGAATCTCTAGATTTGGACTTGGAGTGCCTGAGTTATGATGTTTCCGCTAGAATACGTTTTGGTGAATCTGTTTTACGTTTTGATGTAGTATCTTGCATTTTTGACCTGTTTACACTCAAAACTGGGTTGAGTGACCTTCTGTGATGTTGTAGCCCTGTCTTTTAGCTTCGAAATGGTGGGTCTTGTACCCTCATCAAATAATCGTAGTGAAATTGGTGCCATTACCGCAAAATGAGGTCAAAATCTATTTTTTCAGGGCTAAAGCTAATTCCATTTCCGGATTTTTCTGGTTTCCTCTAATGCTTATATATGCTTATGGAACCCTATTGTGATCGTGTTGGCATCGGTTTATGACTTGTAATCGAGTCTTCTTGTGCTTATTGGAATATTCTAGCGTTTGACTTTTATTTCCGGTCATTTTCCTAGCTAACTTTTGTACTTGGATAACCTTGAGCCTATTGAACGGCTGTGGTGATGAATGTATATTGAGTATGACTTTGGGAGTTGATTGAGGAAAATAATGAAACCGTGATGGCTGGAAAAGTAAGAAATGTAGGGGAGGTGCTGTCCAATTTTTCTAGGCCGATTGGTTCCTTTAAGTTTGAATTGGCTTGTGATAGAAATGAAGGGCTTTTGGGTTGTTGAACCTAGGTCTTCATGTTACCTTTTTGTTCCCAAAAATCATGTTTTGTACCCTTGCATTAGTAATTATTTGGCGAGGCATACGACTAGTAGTCGAGCCTCACATGTGCATTTTGTTTACTCGATTCTGGATGTGAAACCTTCAATTGGTTTACTTTGATTATTTTAGGGTTTCTTGGCGATTAAAGCCAATCCGAAGTGAAAACTTTTGAGGTATCTGTACTTGAACCGGTGAGTGTTCCACTACCTGCTATCCGTTATGTGAAATATCTGAATATCTGAATACTTGATTTATGACTATTGAAGCCAAATACTGTTTTGATAAAATGGAGGCGAGGGTGTACTTTATCACACTCGTTCTCTGGTCTGTTCATATGCCAATTTTGAACGCGTATCTGAATCTGCTATCTGTATCTGTATCTGTATATGTTATCTGTATCTAGATCTGTATCTGTTCTGACGTCGTTTGGAAGCTTGTGTCCAACGACCTTTCCGTGACCTATGAGTTCAAATCCTGTGGCTAAGTTATTCGAGTCGAGGCGGCAAGAGCCTGGACGATTAGATAACGAACCACGGTAGTCTGTTTTGGGATCTTTGGGTATTGAGACCCTTGATTCCGGGTATACTCGAGTATTACCATTTCTGTTTCTATTGAGGTGAGCGGGCCCGGTAAAGGGGTGTTTGGTGGACGGAATTTGGTGTAAAGTGGGGTCTACGGACGTGTTGGTTCTATATACGTTGACGGAGAGTCAACCGGCTTGGATCAAGTACTGCGCTGGAAAGCTGGCTCCTTGTATCCTTCTGATTTGAATCATTGGTTCCTTTACTTTACGTCTGGCATGTGTACCTGATTTGTTAAATGTGAAATGCCATGATTTTACTGCTATATGTTTGGTACCTCATTGAGCGCAACCTCACCCCTTTCTGTTCCTTTTTGTTTTCCTTACAGGAAAATAAATACTTTTGGACTGGATTTGACAATTGGCTGCCAAATTGAGCTAGTCGAACATATCTTTTTTATCGCTCATGTATTGAACCCCTAAATGTACTTTTGGGACCGTTTCCCTTTTTACTTGGCAAACCAGACATATATCCACTGTTGAATACTTTTGTATGCCACTTTGGCTAGTAAATGCTAAGTTCAAGATGTGAATGTTTGCTTGATATTTGGTTGGGTTCTGACGGGTCGGTTACTATTCATAGCCGAATTCGGTTTCATTTTTTTTTTATTTTGACATTTTCATTTGTTTACCGCGTTGGTAAGTTCCGGAATGTATTAGCTCGCTCTATCCCTAACCATTAGTCCTGGCGAGAGCTGGGCAGGCGGTCCGCCGAACCCTTTGGTTCGCCTTAGGGGGAGGTGGGGCTGTCACAGTTGGTATCAGAGCCAGGTTCGCGTGGTCTCTGCGCGGAGTGAGCCTGGACTAAGTGGTGAATAGGTATGAAGGATTAAGTGCTCGTTCGAGCCTAAGCTCTGAATTGTGAATGTTATAGGCCTTAACTTTTCTTGTGGTATCTGAGGATCATAGATCGGTACGTCTGGTGAGAATTTTGATTGTAGATGGTTTACTCTTGGGACTGGCCAGCCCGAGAGGTGAATTGTCTTATTTCGGATTCTTGTGCCTGAGTACTCCAGAGTTGAGGCGGTGTTATGTAGGTGAGAGTTGCATTTTGGGAACATGAATAGGCTTTGTTCGACTGGAATGAGTACAAGAGTTTAATGGATATTTCATTTGTATAATAGGTGATGTGAGAGACCGGACGGGGTTATTTTAGCAAGGTTTGGGACGATATATCCCTTTTCTTTTGATTCGCTCGTATATTGTTACTACATGCCGTCGGTTGTATAATTGTGTATATGAATAATTGCCTGATTTGATACGTATTTGTATGTTTGATCATTTGTTTCCTTGATATGTGGAGTGTTATGTGCATATATGTTTATTTGTGTAATTGGTAGCCTCAATTTTAGATGCTTTAGTCAATTTCCTATTGCTATGTTTATTTACTAAAGTATCTTTGGGGGGGAAGAAAAGAAAAGAGAGGAAAAACAAAAATATGTATATATATATAATATCTAGCACATGGAAAGAAAACGGAGTCACGGACGTGGTCGTGGCCGTGGAACTAAGTGAGGCCAAGAACCAAGAGAAGAAAAGGGAAACAATAGCTGGACAAGGACCGAGAATGCCACTTGTACTTAGGAATGTAATTGACCCATTGTATTGCCCGATAGGCTAGCATCTGAGTTCCAGCAACTCCGTACGATGACACATTGGGTTGATACGTATCAAGAAATCGCGGTTCTCCGAGACGAAATAGAGGTTCAAAGGAGGCTAACCGAGTACTAGGAAGGGCGATGGAAGCAAGAGTATTCGGAGAAACTTGAGCTCTTACACCAAAACATGGAGTTAAAGAGGAAATACGAAGAGATTTCCAAGGAGACAGTAGCAATGGCACAAAGCAATACTTTTATGGGGATTACAGAGGAAGTTCAAAAGACAGGAATTGCAAGGCCACAACTGAAGATCTTCCATGCAAAGAAAAAGGGTAAAGTTTGAAGGCCATTTGCTAAGAGGGGCCGTGGAGCGAGTGGTGTGACAAATTGTAGTTATTGTAGAAAATCCAATCATATTGAAGTAGATTGTTGGATAAAGGGGGAGGAGATGTCTGTGTTATGGGAGCGCCGAGCATCTGATTGCTAATTGCCCGGGTTTAGTGCCCGAAAAGAAGGGAACCCAGCAGCCAACCAAGACCGACCCTGGACCGTCAAGTGGAGAAGGGACTGGAATGAAGAACCTCGTTTCTTCTGACTCTGAAGACGGAGAAGGTACAGGCCATTGGTTACTTTAAATTTTGAAGGAAAAATTTCGAGGGCGAAATTTCCTTAAGGGGGAGAGAGTGTGAGAACCCGTAATTTTTCCATTTTCTAGGTTTTATTATATTTCTAGGTTTTCTTATCTTCAATGGTTTGTTTTCTGCACTTTCTGTATCCGGAAAATTTTCTAGATAATTTTTATGAGTAAATATAGTTTTTAGATGATTTTTCTAATATCGAATAGATTTTGAGAAATTAAGAGCGTATACCGGACGTGGGACCCACAAGTGCGAAAAGTTCGGAAAAATTCGGCCAACTAGGTTAAGTTTTGGATACTGGAATTAAATTATCGGGTGTTATGAGATATTTAGAGGTTGCCGAGTGGATAGGTGTGAGAGAGACAAAAGTTAGGCAAACCATTAATGCAAGTGACATGTGTCACTTAGAGATTAAATTCTACTTTTGACTTACTATTCATGCTTTTACCATTTTACCAAAATAACTCAAAAATTTGACCCAAAAATCCCCACAAATATCAAGCTCATAGCCGGCCCTCATTAGAGAGAAAAGAAAAGAAAAGCTCTTCCAAAATTGGATCCAAACTTGCTCGATCTTCCACTCCTACCGTTTAATTTTGGTTTTGCTCCACAAAACTCCTCCACTTGGTGATTTTAAAGTGATTGGTGAAGTTGCTTGGAAAGTTAAGGTGACCAATAGCTCTCTCTCTCTTGTTTCTAAGGTAAGTTGTGAAGAACCACCCTCCTCCTTTAATTGATGCTTAAATCATGCTTAGTGGTTGTATGAGATGCAAATTTATGGGTTATTTCTTGATTTGTGGTTGAAATGATGAAGTTTTATTATTTTTGGGGATTTTTCTGTTTTAATATAAGCATGATTGTGTGGCTATCTATGATGATTGGAAATGGTCTATATTGACTCTAGGAGGTGGAAAAAGTGATTAATTGCAACCAATTTCTGTTTTGGAAGAAAATTGAAAAACCTAGTTTTCTTACGGGAGCATTCTGTACGAATTTTTAGGTCCCAGATAGAGGCCGAATTGGCCTTAGCTCAAAACATGAAAGTTGTAGGGAATGACATTATAGAGGTGTCTACCAAATTTCAGGTCAATCGGAGTTGTGTAGAATGAGATAAGTCGAAATTACTATTGCTATTCTGGTTTTACCCGAAATTGAGAACTGCGCCTGTAATTGGTTGTTTTGGCTGGAATTGCTTCCGCATTGGTTGTTGAGGCCTTCTGATGAAATTTATCCCTGTTTCTTAGATTTCAGCTGGTTTTGGAATCTCTAGATTTGGACTTGGAGTGCCTGAGTTATGATGTTTCCGCTAGAATACGTTTTGGTGAATCTGTTTTACGTTTTGATGTAGTATCTTGCATTTTTGACCTGTTTACACTCAAAACTGGGTTGAGTGACCTTCTGTGATGTTGTAGCCCTGTCTTTTAGCTTCGAAATGGTGGGTCTTGTACCCTCATCAAATAATCGTAGTGAAATTGGTGCCATTACCGCAAAATGAGGTCAAAATCTATTTTTTCAGGGCTAAAGCTAATTCCATTTCCGGATTTTTCTGGTTTCCTCTAATGCTTATATATGCTTATGGAACCCTATTGTGATCGTGTTGGCATCGGTTTATGACTTGTAATCGAGTCTTCTTGTGCTTATTGGAATATTCTAGCGTTTGACTTTTATTTCCGGTCATTTTCCTAGCTAACTTTTGTACTTGGATAACCTTGAGCCTATTGAACGGCTGTGGTGATGAATGTATATTGAGTATGACTTTGGGAGTTGATTGAGGAAAATAATGAAACCGTGATGGCTGGAAAAGTAAGAAATGTAGGGGAGGTGCTGTCCAATTTTTCTAGGCCGATTGGTTCCTTTAAGTTTGAATTGGCTTGTGATAGAAATGAAGGGCTTTTGGGTTGTTGAACCTAGGTCTTCATGTTACCTTTTTGTTCCCAAAAATCATGTTTTGTACCCTTGCATTAGTAATTATTTGGCGAGGCATACGACTAGTAGTCGAGCCTCACATGTGCATTTTGTTTACTCGATTCTGGATGTGAAACCTTCAATTGGTTTACTTTGATTATTTTAGGGTTTCTTGGCGATTAAAGCCAATCCGAAGTGAAAACTTTTGAGGTATCTGTACTTGAACCGGTGAGTGTTCCACTACCTGCTATCCGTTATGTGAAATATCTGAATATCTGAATACTTGATTTATGACTATTGAAGCCAAATACTGTTTTGATAAAATGGAGGCGAGGGTGTACTTTATCACACTCGTTCTCTGGTCTGTTCATATGCCAATTTTGAACGCGTATCTGAATCTGCTATCTGTATCTGTATCTGTATATGTTATCTGTATCTAGATCTGTATCTGTTCTGACGTCGTTTGGAAGCTTGTGTCCAACGACCTTTCCGTGACCTATGAGTTCAAATCCTGTGGCTAAGTTATTCGAGTCGAGGCGGCAAGAGCCTGGACGATTAGATAACGAACCACGGTAGTCTGTTTTGGGATCTTTGGGTATTGAGACCCTTGATTCCGGGTATACTCGAGTATTACCATTTCTGTTTCTATTGAGGTGAGCGGGCCCGGTAAAGGGGTGTTTGGTGGACGGAATTTGGTGTAAAGTGGGGTCTACGGACGTGTTGGTTCTATATACGTTGACGGAGAGTCAACCGGCTTGGATCAAGTACTGCGCTGGAAAGCTGGCTCCTTGTATCCTTCTGATTTGAATCATTGGTTCCTTTACTTTACGTCTGGCATGTGTACCTGATTTGTTAAATGTGAAATGCCATGATTTTACTGCTATATGTTTGGTACCTCATTGAGCGCAACCTCACCCCTTTCTGTTCCTTTTTGTTTTCCTTACAGGAAAATAAATACTTTTGGACTGGATTTGACAATTGGCTGCCAAATTGAGCTAGTCGAACATATCTTTTTTATCGCTCATGTATTGAACCCCTAAATGTACTTTTGGGACCGTTTCCCTTTTTACTTGGCAAACCAGACATATATCCACTGTTGAATACTTTTGTATGCCACTTTGGCTAGTAAATGCTAAGTTCAAGATGTGAATGTTTGCTTGATATTTGGTTGGGTTCTGACGGGTCGGTTACTATTCATAGCCGAATTCGGTTTCATTTTTTTTTTATTTTGACATTTTCATTTGTTTACCGCGTTGGTAAGTTCCGGAATGTATTAGCTCGCTCTATCCCTAACCATTAGTCCTGGCGAGAGCTGGGCAGGCGGTCCGCCGAACCCTTTGGTTCGCCTTAGGGGGAGGTGGGGCTGTCACAGTTGGTATCAGAGCCAGGTTCGCGTGGTCTCTGCGCGGAGTGAGCCTGGACTAAGTGGTGAATAGGTATGAAGGATTAAGTGCTCGTTCGAGCCTAAGCTCTGAATTGTGAATGTTATAGGCCTTAACTTTTCTTGTGGTATCTGAGGATCATAGATCGGTACGTCTGGTGAGAATTTTGATTGTAGATGGTTTACTCTTGGGACTGGCCAGCCCGAGAGGTGAATTGTCTTATTTCGGATTCTTGTGCCTGAGTACTCCAGAGTTGAGGCGGTGTTATGTAGGTGAGAGTTGCATTTTGGGAACATGAATAGGCTTTGTTCGACTGGAATGAGTACAAGAGTTTAATGGATATTTCATTTGTATAATAGGTGATGTGAGAGACCGGACGGGGTTATTTTAGCAAGGTTTGGGACGATATATCCCTTTTCTTTTGATTCGCTCGTATATTGTTACTACATGCCGTCGGTTGTATAATTGTGTATATGAATAATTGCCTGATTTGATACGTATTTGTATGTTTGATCATTTGTTTCCTTGATATGTGGAGTGTTATGTGCATATATGTTTATTTGTGTAATTGGTAGCCTCAATTTTAGATGCTTTAGTCAATTTCCTATTGCTATGTTTATTTACTAAAGTATCTTTGGGGGGGAAGAAAAGAAAAGAGAGGAAAAACAAAAATATGTATATATATATAATATCTAGCACATGGAAAGAAAACGGAGTCACGGACGTGGTCGTGGCCGTGGAACTAAGTGAGGCCAAGAACCAAGAGAAGAAAAGGGAAACAATAGCTGGACAAGGACCGAGAATGCCACTTGTACTTAGGAATGTAATTGACCCATTGTATTGCCCGATAGGCTAGCATCTGAGTTCCAGCAACTCCGTACGATGACACATTGGGTTGATACGTATCAAGAAATCGCGGTTCTCCGAGACGAAATAGAGGTTCAAAGGAGGCTAACCGAGTACTAGGAAGGGCGATGGAAGCAAGAGTATTCGGAGAAACTTGAGCTCTTACACCAAAACATGGAGTTAAAGAGGAAATACGAAGAGATTTCCAAGGAGACAGTAGCAATGGCACAAAGCAATACTTTTATGGGGATTACAGAGGAAGTTCAAAAGACAGGAATTGCAAGGCCACAACTGAAGATCTTCCATGCAAAGAAAAAGGGTAAAGTTTGAAGGCCATTTGCTAAGAGGGGCCGTGGAGCGAGTGGTGTGACAAATTGTAGTTATTGTAGAAAATCCAATCATATTGAAGTAGATTGTTGGATAAAGGGGGAGGAGATGTCTGTGTTATGGGAGCGCCGAGCATCTGATTGCTAATTGCCCGGGTTTAGTGCCCGAAAAGAAGGGAACCCAGCAGCCAACCAAGACCGACCCTGGATCGTCAAGTGGAGAAGGGACTGGAATGAAGAACCTCGTTTCTTCTGACTCTGAAGACGGAGAAGGTACAGGCCATTGGTTACTTTAAATTTTGAAGGAAAAATTTCGAGGGCGAAATTTCCTTAAGGGGGAGAGAGTGTGAGAACCCGTAATTTTTCCATTTTCTAGGTTTTATTATATTTCTAGGTTTTCTTATCTTCAATGGTTTGTTTTCTGCACTTTCTGTATCCGGAAAATTTTCTAGATAATTTTTATGAGTAAATATAGTTTTTAGATGATTTTTCTAATATCGAATAGATTTTGAGAAATTAAGAGCGTATACCGGACGTGGGACCCACAAGTGCGAAAAGTTCGGAAAAATTCGGCCAACTAGGTTAAGTTTTGGATACTGGAATTAAATTATCGGGTGTTATGAGATATTTAGAGGTTGCCGAGTGGATAGGTGTGAGAGAGACAAAAGTTAGGCAAACCATTAATGCAAGTGACATGTGTCACTTAGAGATTAAATTCTACTTTTGACTTACTATTCATGCTTTTACCATTTTACCAAAATAACTCAAAAATTTGACCCAAAAATCCCCACAAATATCAAGCTCATAGCCGGCCCTCATTAGAGAGAAAAGAAAAGAAAAGCTCTTCCAAAATTGGATCCAAACTTGCTCGATCTTCCACTCCTACCGTTTAATTTTGGTTTTGCTCCACAAAACTCCTCCACTTGGTGATTTTAAAGTGATTGGTGAAGTTGCTTGGAAAGTTAAGGTGACCAATAGCTCTCTCTCTCTTGTTTCTAAGGTAAGTTGTGAAGAACCACCCTCCTCCTTTAATTGATGCTTAAATCATGCTTAGTGGTTGTATGAGATGCAAATTTATGGGTTATTTCTTGATTTGTGGTTGAAATGATGAAGTTTTATTATTTTTGGGGATTTTTCTGTTTTAATATAAGCATGATTGTGTGGCTATCTATGATGATTGGAAATGGTCTATATTGACTCTAGGAGGTGGAAAAAGTGATTAATTGCAACCAATTTCTGTTTTGGAAGAAAATTGAAAAACCTAGTTTTCTTACGGGAGCATTCTGTACGAATTTTTAGGTCCCAGATAGAGGCCGAATTGGCCTTAGCTCAAAACATGAAAGTTGTAGGGAATGACATTATAGAGGTGTCTACCAAATTTCAGGTCAATCGGAGTTGTGTAGAATGAGATAAGTCGAAATTACTATTGCTATTCTGGTTTTACCCGAAATTGAGAACTGCGCCTGTAATTGGTTGTTTTGGCTGGAATTGCTTCCGCATTGGTTGTTGAGGCCTTCTGATGAAATTTATCCCTGTTTCTTAGATTTCAGCTGGTTTTGGAATCTCTAGATTTGGACTTGGAGTGCCTGAGTTATGATGTTTCCGCTAGAATACGTTTTGGTGAATCTGTTTTACGTTTTGATGTAGTATCTTGCATTTTTGACCTGTTTACACTCAAAACTGGGTTGAGTGACCTTCTGTGATGTTGTAGCCCTGTCTTTTAGCTTCGAAATGGTGGGTCTTGTACCCTCATCAAATAATCGTAGTGAAATTGGTGCCATTACCGCAAAATGAGGTCAAAATCTATTTTTTCAGGGCTAAAGCTAATTCCATTTCCGGATTTTTCTGGTTTCCTCTAATGCTTATATATGCTTATGGAACCCTATTGTGATCGTGTTGGCATCGGTTTATGACTTGTAATCGAGTCTTCTTGTGCTTATTGGAATATTCTAGCGTTTGACTTTTATTTCCGGTCATTTTCCTAGCTAACTTTTGTACTTGGATAACCTTGAGCCTATTGAACGGCTGTGGTGATGAATGTATATTGAGTATGACTTTGGGAGTTGATTGAGGAAAATAATGAAACCGTGATGGCTGGAAAAGTAAGAAATGTAGGGGAGGTGCTGTCCAATTTTTCTAGGCCGATTGGTTCCTTTAAGTTTGAATTGGCTTGTGATAGAAATGAAGGGCTTTTGGGTTGTTGAACCTAGGTCTTCATGTTACCTTTTTGTTCCCAAAAATCATGTTTTGTACCCTTGCATTAGTAATTATTTGGCGAGGCATACGACTAGTAGTCGAGCCTCACATGTGCATTTTGTTTACTCGATTCTGGATGTGAAACCTTCAATTGGTTTACTTTGATTATTTTAGGGTTTCTTGGCGATTAAAGCCAATCCGAAGTGAAAACTTTTGAGGTATCTGTACTTGAACCGGTGAGTGTTCCACTACCTGCTATCCGTTATGTGAAATATCTGAATATCTGAATACTTGATTTATGACTATTGAAGCCAAATACTGTTTTGATAAAATGGAGGCGAGGGTGTACTTTATCACACTCGTTCTCTGGTCTGTTCATATGCCAATTTTGAACGCGTATCTGAATCTGCTATCTGTATCTGTATCTGTATATGTTATCTGTATCTAGATCTGTATCTGTTCTGACGTCGTTTGGAAGCTTGTGTCCAACGACCTTTCCGTGACCTATGAGTTCAAATCCTGTGGCTAAGTTATTCGAGTCGAGGCGGCAAGAGCCTGGACGATTAGATAACGAACCACGGTAGTCTGTTTTGGGATCTTTGGGTATTGAGACCCTTGATTCCGGGTATACTCGAGTATTACCATTTCTGTTTCTATTGAGGTGAGCGGGCCCGGTAAAGGGGTGTTTGGTGGACGGAATTTGGTGTAAAGTGGGGTCTACGGACGTGTTGGTTCTATATACGTTGACGGAGAGTCAACCGGCTTGGATCAAGTACTGCGCTGGAAAGCTGGCTCCTGAGAGCCACCTGTATCCTTCTGATTTGAATCATTGGTTCCTTTACTTTACGTCTGGCATGTGTACCTGATTTGTTAAATGTGAAATGCCATGATTTTACTGCTATATGTTTGGTACCTCATTGAGCGCAACCTCACCCCTTTCTGTTCCTTTTTGTTTTCCTTACAGGAAAATAAATACTTTTGGACTGGATTTGACAATTGGCTGCCAAATTGAGCTAGTCGAACATATCTTTTTTATCGCTCATGTATTGAACCCCTAAATGTACTTTTGGGACCGTTTCCCTTTTTACTTGGCAAACCAGACATATATCCACTGTTGAATACTTTTGTATGCCACTTTGGCTAGTAAATGCTAAGTTCAAGATGTGAATGTTTGCTTGATATTTGGTTGGGTTCTGACGGGTCGGTTACTATTCATAGCCGAATTCGGTTTCATTTTTTTTTTATTTTGACATTTTCATTTGTTTACCGCGTTGGTAAGTTCCGGAATGTATTAGCTCGCTCTATCCCTAACCATTAGTCCTGGCGAGAGCTGGGCAGGCGGTCCGCCGAACCCTTTGGTTCGCCTTAGGGGGAGGTGGGGCTGTCACAGTTGGTATCAGAGCCAGGTTCGCGTGGTCTCTGCGCGGAGTGAGCCTGGACTAAGTGGTGAATAGGTATGAAGGATTAAGTGCTCGTTCGAGCCTAAGCTCTGAATTGTGAATGTTATAGGCCTTAACTTTTCTTGTGGTATCTGAGGATCATAGATCGGTACGTCTGGTGAGAATTTTGATTGTAGATGGTTTACTCTTGGGACTGGCCAGCCCGAGAGGTGAATTGTCTTATTTCGGATTCTTGTGCCTGAGTACTCCAGAGTTGAGGCGGTGTTATGTAGGTGAGAGTTGCATTTTGGGAACATGAATAGGCTTTGTTCGACTGGAATGAGTACAAGAGTTTAATGGATATTTCATTTGTATAATAGGTGATGTGAGAGACCGGACGGGGTTATTTTAGCAAGGTTTGGGACGATATATCCCTTTTCTTTTGATTCGCTCGTATATTGTTACTACATGCCGTCGGTTGTATAATTGTGTATATGAATAATTGCCTGATTTGATACGTATTTGTATGTTTGATCATTTGTTTCCTTGATATGTGGAGTGTTATGTGCATATATGTTTATTTGTGTAATTGGTAGCCTCAATTTTAGATGCTTTAGTCAATTTCCTATTGCTATGTTTATTTACTAAAGTATCTTTGGGGGGGAAGAAAAGAAAAGAGAGGAAAAACAAAAATATGTATATATATATAATATCTAGCACATGGAAAGAAAACGGAGTCACGGACGTGGTCGTGGCCGTGGAACTAAGTGAGGCCAAGAACCAAGAGAAGAAAAGGGAAACAATAGCTGGACAAGGACCGAGAATGCCACTTGTACTTAGGAATGTAATTGACCCATTGTATTGCCCGATAGGCTAGCATCTGAGTTCCAGCAACTCCGTACGATGACACATTGGGTTGATACGTATCAAGAAATCGCGGTTCTCCGAGACGAAATAGAGGTTCAAAGGAGGCTAACCGAGTACTAGGAAGGGCGATGGAAGCAAGAGTATTCGGAGAAACTTGAGCTCTTACACCAAAACATGGAGTTAAAGAGGAAATACGAAGAGATTTCCAAGGAGACAGTAGCAATGGCACAAAGCAATACTTTTATGGGGATTACAGAGGAAGTTCAAAAGACAGGAATTGCAAGGCCACAACTGAAGATCTTCCATGCAAAGAAAAAGGGTAAAGTTTGAAGGCCATTTGCTAAGAGGGGCCGTGGAGCGAGTGGTGTGACAAATTGTAGTTATTGTAGAAAATCCAATCATATTGAAGTAGATTGTTGGATAAAGGGGGAGGAGATGTCTGTGTTATGGGAGCGCCGAGCATCTGATTGCTAATTGCCCGGGTTTAGTGCCCGAAAAGAAGGGAACCCAGCAGCCAACCAAGACCGACCCTGGATCGTCAAGTGGAGAAGGGACTGGAATGAAGAACCTCGTTTCTTCTGACTCTGAAGACGGAGAAGGTACAGGCCATTGGTTACTTTAAATTTTGAAAGAAAAATTTCGAGGGCGAAATTTCCTTAAGGGGGAGAGAGTGTGAGAACCCGTAATTTTTCCATTTTCTAGGTTTTATTATATTTCTAGGTTTTCTTATCTTCAATGGTTTGTTTTCTGCACTTTCTGTATCCGGAAAATTTTCTAGATAATTTTTATGAGTAAATATAGTTTTTAGATGATTTTTCTAATATCGAATAGATTTTGAGAAATTAAGAGCGTATACCGGACGTGGGACCCACAAGTGCGAAAAGTTCGGAAAAATTCGGCCAACTAGGTTAAGTTTTGGATACTGGAATTAAATTATCGGGTGTTATGAGATATTTAGAGGTTGCCGAGTGGATAGGTGTGAGAGAGACAAAAGTTAGGCAAACCATTAATGCAAGTGACATGTGTCACTTAGAGATTAAATTCTACTTTTGACTTACTATTCATGCTTTTACCATTTTACCAAAATAACTCAAAAATTTGACCCAAAAATCCCCACAAATATCAAGCTCATAGCCGGCCCTCATTAGAGAGAAAAGAAAAGAAAAGCTCTTCCAAAATTGGATCCAAACTTGCTCGATCTTCCACTCCTACCGTTTAATTTTGGTTTTGCTCCACAAAACTCCTCCACTTGGTGATTTTAAAGTGATTGGTGAAGTTGCTTGGAAAGTTAAGGTGACCAATAGCTCTCTCTCTCTTGTTTCTAAGGTAAGTTGTGAAGAACCACCCTCCTCCTTTAATTGATGCTTAAATCATGCTTAGTGGTTGTATGAGATGCAAATTTATGGGTTATTTCTTGATTTGTGGTTGAAATGATGAAGTTTTATTATTTTTGGGGATTTTTCTGTTTTAATATAAGCATGATTGTGTGGCTATCTATGATGATTGGAAATGGTCTATATTGACTCTAGGAGGTGGAAAAAGTGATTAATTGCAACCAATTTCTGTTTTGGAAGAAAATTGAAAAACCTAGTTTTCTTACGGGAGCATTCTGTACGAATTTTTAGGTCCCAGATAGAGGCCGAATTGGCCTTAGCTCAAAACATGAAAGTTGTAGGGAATGACATTATAGAGGTGTCTACCAAATTTCAGGTCAATCGGAGTTGTGTAGAATGAGATAAGTCGAAATTACTATTGCTATTCTGGTTTTACCCGAAATTGAGAACTGCGCCTGTAATTGGTTGTTTTGGCTGGAATTGCTTCCGCATTGGTTGTTGAGGCCTTCTGATGAAATTTATCCCTGTTTCTTAGATTTCAGCTGGTTTTGGAATCTCTAGATTTGGACTTGGAGTGCCTGAGTTATGATGTTTCCGCTAGAATACGTTTTGGTGAATCTGTTTTACGTTTTGATGTAGTATCTTGCATTTTTGACCTGTTTACACTCAAAACTGGGTTGAGTGACCTTCTGTGATGTTGTAGCCCTGTCTTTTAGCTTCGAAATGGTGGGTCTTGTACCCTCATCAAATAATCGTAGTGAAATTGGTGCCATTACCGCAAAATGAGGTCAAAATCTATTTTTTCAGGGCTAAAGCTAATTCCATTTCCGGATTTTTCTGGTTTCCTCTAATGCTTATATATGCTTATGGAACCCTATTGTGATCGTGTTGGCATCGGTTTATGACTTGTAATCGAGTCTTCTTGTGCTTATTGGAATATTCTAGCGTTTGACTTTTATTTCCGGTCATTTTCCTAGCTAACTTTTGTACTTGGATAACCTTGAGCCTATTGAACGGCTGTGGTGATGAATGTATATTGAGTATGACTTTGGGAGTTGATTGAGGAAAATAATGAAACCGTGATGGCTGGAAAAGTAAGAAATGTAGGGGAGGTGCTGTCCAATTTTTCTAGGCCGATTGGTTCCTTTAAGTTTGAATTGGCTTGTGATAGAAATGAAGGGCTTTTGGGTTGTTGAACCTAGGTCTTCATGTTACCTTTTTGTTCCCAAAAATCATGTTTTGTACCCTTGCATTAGTAATTATTTGGCGAGGCATACGACTAGTAGTCGAGCCTCACATGTGCATTTTGTTTACTCGATTCTGGATGTGAAACCTTCAATTGGTTTACTTTGATTATTTTAGGGTTTCTTGGCGATTAAAGCCAATCCGAAGTGAAAACTTTTGAGGTATCTGTACTTGAACCGGTGAGTGTTCCACTACCTGCTATCCGTTATGTGAAATATCTGAATATCTGAATACTTGATTTATGACTATTGAAGCCAAATACTGTTTTGATAAAATGGAGGCGAGGGTGTACTTTATCACACTCGTTCTCTGGTCTGTTCATATGCCAATTTTGAACGCGTATCTGAATCTGCTATCTGTATCTGTATCTGTATATGTTATCTGTATCTAGATCTGTATCTGTTCTGACGTCGTTTGGAAGCTTGTGTCCAACGACCTTTCCGTGACCTATGAGTTCAAATCCTGTGGCTAAGTTATTCGAGTCGAGGCGGCAAGAGCCTGGACGATTAGATAACGAACCACGGTAGTCTGTTTTGGGATCTTTGGGTATTGAGACCCTTGATTCCGGGTATACTCGAGTATTACCATTTCTGTTTCTATTGAGGTGAGCGGGCCCGGTAAAGGGGTGTTTGGTGGACGGAATTTGGTGTAAAGTGGGGTCTACGGACGTGTTGGTTCTATATACGTTGACGGAGAGTCAACCGGCTTGGATCAAGTACTGCGCTGGAAAGCTGGCTCCTTGTATCCTTCTGATTTGAATCATTGGTTCCTTTACTTTACGTCTGGCATGTGTACCTGATTTGTTAAATGTGAAATGCCATGATTTTACTGCTATATGTTTGGTACCTCATTGAGCGCAACCTCACCCCTTTCTGTTCCTTTTTGTTTTCCTTACAGGAAAATAAATACTTTTGGACTGGATTTGACAATTGGCTGCCAAATTGAGCTAGTCGAACATATCTTTTTTATCGCTCATGTATTGAACCCCTAAATGTACTTTTGGGACCGTTTCCCTTTTTACTTGGCAAACCAGACATATATCCACTGTTGAATACTTTTGTATGCCACTTTGGCTAGTAAATGCTAAGTTCAAGATGTGAATGTTTGCTTGATATTTGGTTGGGTTCTGACGGGTCGGTTACTATTCATAGCCGAATTCGGTTTCATTTTTTTTTTATTTTGACATTTTCATTTGTTTACCGCGTTGGTAAGTTCCGGAATGTATTAGCTCGCTCTATCCCTAACCATTAGTCCTGGCGAGAGCTGGGCAGGCGGTCCGCCGAACCCTTTGGTTCGCCTTAGGGGGAGGTGGGGCTGTCACAGTTGGTATCAGAGCCAGGTTCGCGTGGTCTCTGCGCGGAGTGAGCCTGGACTAAGTGGTGAATAGGTATGAAGGATTAAGTGCTCGTTCGAGCCTAAGCTCTGAATTGTGAATGTTATAGGCCTTAACTTTTCTTGTGGTATCTGAGGATCATAGATCGGTACGTCTGGTGAGAATTTTGATTGTAGATGGTTTACTCTTGGGACTGGCCAGCCCGAGAGGTGAATTGTCTTATTTCGGATTCTTGTGCCTGAGTACTCCAGAGTTGAGGCGGTGTTATGTAGGTGAGAGTTGCATTTTGGGAACATGAATAGGCTTTGTTCGACTGGAATGAGTACAAGAGTTTAATGGATATTTCATTTGTATAATAGGTGATGTGAGAGACCGGACGGGGTTATTTTAGCAAGGTTTGGGACGATATATCCCTTTTCTTTTGATTCGCTCGTATATTGTTACTACATGCCGTCGGTTGTATAATTGTGTATATGAATAATTGCCTGATTTGATACGTATTTGTATGTTTGATCATTTGTTTCCTTGATATGTGGAGTGTTATGTGCATATATGTTTATTTGTGTAATTGGTAGCCTCAATTTTAGATGCTTTAGTCAATTTCCTATTGCTATGTTTATTTACTAAAGTATCTTTGGGGGGGAAGAAAAGAAAAGAGAGGAAAAACAAAAATATGTATATATATATAATATCTAGCACATGGAAAGAAAACGGAGTCACGGACGTGGTCGTGGCCGTGGAACTAAGTGAGGCCAAGAACCAAGAGAAGAAAAGGGAAACAATAGCTGGACAAGGACCGAGAATGCCACTTGTACTTAGGAATGTAATTGACCCATTGTATTGCCCGATAGGCTAGCATCTGAGTTCCAGCAACTCCGTACGATGACACATTGGGTTGATACGTATCAAGAAATCGCGGTTCTCCGAGACGAAATAGAGGTTCAAAGGAGGCTAACCGAGTACTAGGAAGGGCGATGGAAGCAAGAGTATTCGGAGAAACTTGAGCTCTTACACCAAAACATGGAGTTAAAGAGGAAATACGAAGAGATTTCCAAGGAGACAGTAGCAATGGCACAAAGCAATACTTTTATGGGGATTACAGAGGAAGTTCAAAAGACAGGAATTGCAAGGCCACAACTGAAGATCTTCCATGCAAAGAAAAAGGGTAAAGTTTGAAGGCCATTTGCTAAGAGGGGCCGTGGAGCGAGTGGTGTGACAAATTGTAGTTATTGTAGAAAATCCAATCATATTGAAGTAGATTGTTGGATAAAGGGGGAGGAGATGTCTGTGTTATGGGAGCGCCGAGCATCTGATTGCTAATTGCCCGGGTTTAGTGCCCGAAAAGAAGGGAACCCAGCAGCCAACCAAGACCGACCCTGGATCGTCAAGTGGAGAAGGGACTGGAATGAAGAACCTCGTTTCTTCTGACTCTGAAGACGGAGAAGGTACAGGCCATTGGTTACTTTAAATTTTGAAAGAAAAATTTCGAGGGCGAAATTTCCTTAAGGGGGAGAGAGTGTGAGAACCCGTAATTTTTCCATTTTCTAGGTTTTATTATATTTCTAGGTTTTCTTATCTTCAATGGTTTGTTTTCTGCACTTTCTGTATCCGGAAAATTTTCTAGATAATTTTTATGAGTAAATATAGTTTTTAGATGATTTTTCTAATATCGAATAGATTTTGAGAAATTAAGAGCGTATACCGGACGTGGGACCCACAAGTGCGAAAAGTTCGGAAAAATTCGGCCAACTAGGTTAAGTTTTGGATACTGGAATTAAATTATCGGGTGTTATGAGATATTTAGAGGTTGCCGAGTGGATAGGTGTGAGAGAGACAAAAGTTAGGCAAACCATTAATGCAAGTGACATGTGTCACTTAGAGATTAAATTCTACTTTTGACTTACTATTCATGCTTTTACCATTTTACCAAAATAACTCAAAAATTTGACCCAAAAATCCCCACAAATATCAAGCTCATAGCCGGCCCTCATTAGAGAGAAAAGAAAAGAAAAGCTCTTCCAAAATTGGATCCAAACTTGCTCGATCTTCCACTCCTACCGTTTAATTTTGGTTTTGCTCCACAAAACTCCTCCACTTGGTGATTTTAAAGTGATTGGTGAAGTTGCTTGGAAAGTTAAGGTGACCAATAGCTCTCTCTCTCTTGTTTCTAAGGTAAGTTGTGAAGAACCACCCTCCTCCTTTAATTGATGCTTAAATCATGCTTAGTGGTTGTATGAGATGCAAATTTATGGGTTATTTCTTGATTTGTGGTTGAAATGATGAAGTTTTATTATTTTTGGGGATTTTTCTGTTTTAATATAAGCATGATTGTGTGGCTATCTATGATGATTGGAAATGGTCTATATTGACTCTAGGAGGTGGAAAAAGTGATTAATTGCAACCAATTTCTGTTTTGGAAGAAAATTGAAAAACCTAGTTTTCTTACGGGAGCATTCTGTACGAATTTTTAGGTCCCAGATAGAGGCCGAATTGGCCTTAGCTCAAAACATGAAAGTTGTAGGGAATGACATTATAGAGGTGTCTACCAAATTTCAGGTCAATCGGAGTTGTGTAGAATGAGATAAGTCGAAATTACTATTGCTATTCTGGTTTTACCCGAAATTGAGAACTGCGCCTGTAATTGGTTGTTTTGGCTGGAATTGCTTCCGCATTGGTTGTTGAGGCCTTCTGATGAAATTTATCCCTGTTTCTTAGATTTCAGCTGGTTTTGGAATCTCTAGATTTGGACTTGGAGTGCCTGAGTTATGATGTTTCCGCTAGAATACGTTTTGGTGAATCTGTTTTACGTTTTGATGTAGTATCTTGCATTTTTGACCTGTTTACACTCAAAACTGGGTTGAGTGACCTTCTGTGATGTTGTAGCCCTGTCTTTTAGCTTCGAAATGGTGGGTCTTGTACCCTCATCAAATAATCGTAGTGAAATTGGTGCCATTACCGCAAAATGAGGTCAAAATCTATTTTTTCAGGGCTAAAGCTAATTCCATTTCCGGATTTTTCTGGTTTCCTCTAATGCTTATATATGCTTATGGAACCCTATTGTGATCGTGTTGGCATCGGTTTATGACTTGTAATCGAGTCTTCTTGTGCTTATTGGAATATTCTAGCGTTTGACTTTTATTTCCGGTCATTTTCCTAGCTAACTTTTGTACTTGGATAACCTTGAGCCTATTGAACGGCTGTGGTGATGAATGTATATTGAGTATGACTTTGGGAGTTGATTGAGGAAAATAATGAAACCGTGATGGCTGGAAAAGTAAGAAATGTAGGGGAGGTGCTGTCCAATTTTTCTAGGCCGATTGGTTCCTTTAAGTTTGAATTGGCTTGTGATAGAAATGAAGGGCTTTTGGGTTGTTGAACCTAGGTCTTCATGTTACCTTTTTGTTCCCAAAAATCATGTTTTGTACCCTTGCATTAGTAATTATTTGGCGAGGCATACGACTAGTAGTCGAGCCTCACATGTGCATTTTGTTTACTCGATTCTGGATGTGAAACCTTCAATTGGTTTACTTTGATTATTTTAGGGTTTCTTGGCGATTAAAGCCAATCCGAAGTGAAAACTTTTGAGGTATCTGTACTTGAACCGGTGAGTGTTCCACTACCTGCTATCCGTTATGTGAAATATCTGAATATCTGAATACTTGATTTATGACTATTGAAGCCAAATACTGTTTTGATAAAATGGAGGCGAGGGTGTACTTTATCACACTCGTTCTCTGGTCTGTTCATATGCCAATTTTGAACGCGTATCTGAATCTGCTATCTGTATCTGTATCTGTATATGTTATCTGTATCTAGATCTGTATCTGTTCTGACGTCGTTTGGAAGCTTGTGTCCAACGACCTTTCCGTGACCTATGAGTTCAAATCCTGTGGCTAAGTTATTCGAGTCGAGGCGGCAAGAGCCTGGACGATTAGATAACGAACCACGGTAGTCTGTTTTGGGATCTTTGGGTATTGAGACCCTTGATTCCGGGTATACTCGAGTATTACCATTTCTGTTTCTATTGAGGTGAGCGGGCCCGGTAAAGGGGTGTTTGGTGGACGGAATTTGGTGTAAAGTGGGGTCTACGGACGTGTTGGTTCTATATACGTTGACGGAGAGTCAACCGGCTTGGATCAAGTACTGCGCTGGAAAGCTGGCTCCTTGTATCCTTCTGATTTGAATCATTGGTTCCTTTACTTTACGTCTGGCATGTGTACCTGATTTGTTAAATGTGAAATGCCATGATTTTACTGCTATATGTTTGGTACCTCATTGAGCGCAACCTCACCCCTTTCTGTTCCTTTTTGTTTTCCTTACAGGAAAATAAATACTTTTGGACTGGATTTGACAATTGGCTGCCAAATTGAGCTAGTCGAACATATCTTTTTTATCGCTCATGTATTGAACCCCTAAATGTACTTTTGGGACCGTTTCCCTTTTTACTTGGCAAACCAGACATATATCCACTGTTGAATACTTTTGTATGCCACTTTGGCTAGTAAATGCTAAGTTCAAGATGTGAATGTTTGCTTGATATTTGGTTGGGTTCTGACGGGTCGGTTACTATTCATAGCCGAATTCGGTTTCATTTTTTTTTTATTTTGACATTTTCATTTGTTTACCGCGTTGGTAAGTTCCGGAATGTATTAGCTCGCTCTATCCCTAACCATTAGTCCTGGCGAGAGCTGGGCAGGCGGTCCGCCGAACCCTTTGGTTCGCCTTAGGGGGAGGTGGGGCTGTCACAGTTGGTATCAGAGCCAGGTTCGCGTGGTCTCTGCGCGGCGTGAGCCTGGACTAAGTGGTGAATAGGTATGAAGGATTAAGTGCTCGTTCGAGCCTAAGCTCTGAATTGTGAATGTTATAGGCCTTAACTTTTCTTGTGGTATCTGAGGATCATAGATCGGTACGTCTGGTGAGAATTTTGATTGTAGATGGTTTACTCTTGGGACTGGCCAGCCCGAGAGGTGAATTGTCTTATTTCGGATTCTTGTGCCTGAGTACTCCAGAGTTGAGGCGGTGTTATGTAGGTGAGAGTTGCATTTTGGGAACATGAATAGGCTTTGTTCGACTGGAATGAGTACAAGAGTTTAATGGATATTTCATTTGTATAATAGGTGATGTGAGAGACCGGACGGGGTTATTTTAGCAAGGTTTGGGACGATATATCCCTTTTCTTTTGATTCGCTCGTATATTGTTACTACATGCCGTCGGTTGTATAATTGTGTATATGAATAATTGCCTGATTTGATACGTATTTGTATGTTTGATCATTTGTTTCCTTGATATGTGGAGTGTTATGTGCATATATGTTTATTTGTGTAATTGGTAGCCTCAATTTTAGATGCTTTAGTCAATTTCCTATTGCTATGTTTATTTACTAAAGTATCTTTGGGGGGGAAGAAAAGAAAAGAGAGGAAAAACAAAAATATGTATATATATATAATATCTAGCACATGGAAAGAAAACGGAGTCACGGACGTGGTCGTGGCCGTGGAACTAAGTGAGGCCAAGAACCAAGAGAAGAAAAGGGAAACAATAGCTGGACAAGGACCGAGAATGCCACTTGTACTTAGGAATGTAATTGACCCATTGTATTGCCCGATAGGCTAGCATCTGAGTTCCAGCAACTCCGTACGATGACACATTGGGTTGATACGTATCAAGAAATCGCGGTTCTCCGAGACGAAATAGAGGTTCAAAGGAGGCTAACCGAGTACTAGGAAGGGCGATGGAAGCAAGAGTATTCGGAGAAACTTGAGCTCTTACACCAAAACATGGAGTTAAAGAGGAAATACGAAGAGATTTCCAAGGAGACAGTAGCAATGGCACAAAGCAATACTTTTATGGGGATTACAGAGGAAGTTCAAAAGACAGGAATTGCAAGGCCACAACTGAAGATCTTCCATGCAAAGAAAAAGGGTAAAGTTTGAAGGCCATTTGCTAAGAGGGGCCGTGGAGCGAGTGGTGTGACAAATTGTAGTTATTGTAGAAAATCCAATCATATTGAAGTAGATTGTTGGATAAAGGGGGAGGAGATGTCTGTGTTATGGGAGCGCCGAGCATCTGATTGCTAATTGCCCGGGTTTAGTGCCCGAAAAGAAGGGAACCCAGCAGCCAACCAAGACCGACCCTGGATCGTCAAGTGGAGAAGGGACTGGAATGAAGAACCTCGTTTCTTCTGACTCTGAAGACGGAGAAGGTACAGGCCATTGGTTACTTTAAATTTTGAAAGAAAAATTTCGAGGGCGAAATTTCCTTAAGGGGGAGAGAGTGTGAGAACCCGTAATTTTTCCATTTTCTAGGTTTTATTATATTTCTAGGTTTTCTTATCTTCAATGGTTTGTTTTCTGCACTTTCTGTATCCGGAAAATTTTCTAGATAATTTTTATGAGTAAATATAGCTTTTAGATGATTTTTCTAATATCGAATAGATTTTGAGAAATTAAGAGCGTATACCGGACGTGGGACCCACAAGTGCGAAAAGTTCGGAAAAATTCGGCCAACTAGGTTAAGTTTTGGATACTGGAATTAAATTATCGGGTGTTATGAGATATTTAGAGGTTGCCGAGTGGATAGGTGTGAGAGAGACAAAAGTTAGGCAAACCATTAATGCAAGTGACATGTGTCACTTAGAGATTAAATTCTACTTTTGACTTACTATTCATGCTTTTACCATTTTACCAAAATAACTCAAAAATTTGACCCAAAAATCCCCACAAATATCAAGCTCATAGCCGGCCCTCATTAGAGAGAAAAGAAAAGAAAAGCTCTTCCAAAATTGGATCCAAACTTGCTCGATCTTCCACTCCTACCGTTTAATTTTGGTTTTGCTCCACAAAACTCCTCCACTTGGTGATTTTAAAGTGATTGGTGAAGTTGCTTGGAAAGTTAAGGTGACCAATAGCTCTCTCTCTCTTGTTTCTAAGGTAAGTTGTGAAGAACCACCCTCCTCCTTTAATTGATGCTTAAATCATGCTTAGTGGTTGTATGAGATGCAAATTTATGGGTTATTTCTTGATTTGTGGTTGAAATGATGAAGTTTTATTATTTTTGGGGATTTTTCTGTTTTAATATAAGCATGATTGTGTGGCTATCTATGATGATTGTAAATGGTCTATATTGACTCTAGGAGGTGGAAAAAGTGATTAATTGCAACCAATTTCTGTTTTGGAAGAAAATTGAAAAACCTAGGGTTCTTAAGAGAGCATTCTGTACGAATTTTTAGGTCCTAGATAGAGGCCGAATTGGCCTTAGCTCAAAACATGAAAGTTGTAGGGAATGACATTTTAGAGGTGCCTACAAAATTTCAGGTCAATCGGAGTAGTGTAGAATGGGATAAGTCGAAATTACTATTGCTGTTCTGGTTTTACCCGAAATTGAGAACTGCGCCTGTAATTGGTTGTTTTGGCTGGAATTACTTCCGCATTGGTTGTTGAGGCCTTCTGATGAAATTTATCCCTGTTTCTTAGCTTTCAGATGGTTTTGGAATTTCTAGATTTGGACTTGGAGAGCCTGAGTTTTGATGTTTCCGCTAGAATGCGTTTTGGTGAATCTGTTTTACGTTTTGATGTAGAATCTTGCATTTTTGACCTGTTTACACTCAAAACTGGGTTGAGTGACCTTCTGTGATGTTGTAGCCCTGTCTTTTAGCTTCCAAATGGTGGGTATTGTACCCTCATCAAATAATCTTAGTGAAATTGGTGCCATTACCGCAAAATGAGGTCAAAAACTTATATACGCAAAATTGGTGCCATCATCAAATAATTCCATTTCCGGATTTTTCTGGTTTCCTCTAATGCTTATATATGCTTATGGAACCCTATTGTGATCGTGTTGGCATCGGTTTATGACTTGTAATCGAGTCTTCTTGTGCTTATTGGAATATTCTAGGGCTTGACTTTTATTTCCGGTCATTTTCCTAGCTAACTTTTGAACTTGGATAACCTTGAGCCTATTGAACGGCTGTGGTGATGAATGTATATTGAGTATGACTTTGGGAGTTGATTGAGGAAAATAATGAAACCGTGATGGCTGGAAAAGTAAGAAATGTAGGGGAGGTGCTGTCCAATTTTTCTAGGCCGATTGGTTCCTTTAAGTTTGAATTGGCTTGTGATAGAAATGAAGGGCTTTTGGGTTGTTGAACCTAGGTCTTCATGTTACCTTTTTGTTCCCAAAAATCATGTTTTGTACCCTTGCATTAGTAATTATTTGGCGAGGCATACGACTAGTAGTCGAGCCTCACATGTGCATTTTGTTTACTCGATTCTGGATGTGAAACCTTCAATTGGTTTACTTTGATTATTTTAGGGTTTCTTGGCGATTAAAGCCAATCCGAAGTGAAAACTTTTGAGGTATCTGTACTTGAACCGGTGAGTGTTCCACTACCTGCTATCCGTTATGTGAAATATCTGAATATCTGAATACTTGATTTATGACTATTGAAGCCAAATACTGTTTTGATAAAATGGAGGCGAGGGTGTACTTTATCACACTCGTTCTCTGGTCTGTTCATATGCCAATTTTGAACGCGTATCTGAATCTGCTATCTGTATCTGTATATGTTATCTGTATCTGTTCTGACGTCATTTGGAAGCTTGTGTCCAACGATCTTTCCGTGACCTATGAGTTCAAATCCTGTGGCTAAGTTATTCGAGTCGAGCCGGCAAGAGCCTGGACGATTAGATAACGAACCACGGTAGTCTGTTTTGGGATCTATTGTAACAGCCCCACCTTCCCCTAAGGCGAACCGAAGGGGTTAGTGGACTGCCTGCCCAGCTCTCGCCAGGACTACGGGCAGTTACACGCGATCTAGAACGTTTCGGGAAAGTGAAAGCGCGCTCGGCCAAGCCACAAGAACCAAAATAACAAAAATAATAAGTAAAATGAAAACGATGAATAGTGCCTGGAGTGTTAGAATCCGAAATCCCACCAAACATTAATACATAGCAATTCAACATTTACAACCAAAACGGCATGTCAAAAGCTATACATAAGGGATACACATATTCGGTTTGCCATTCAAAAGATGAACCCAATACACATTAGGGTTTCATGCAAAGAGCTATCAAAATAGACATATACATGGCTCAATTTGGCAACCAACAAGTATGAGCTTCCAAAAGTGATTATTTTCCTGTAAGGAAAACAAATGGAATGGTGTGAGCTAAAGCTCAGTGAGCAACTATCACACAATCAACCAAGATCACTTAAGCATAATCGTTCATTGCAAATATTCAAATAAGAAGTAAAACAATTCAGTAAAAGGATACGGACAGCTCTCAAGAGCCCCTTTCCACGCTTACATTCTTGATCCAACCTCATTGACCCTCCGTCAATGTTAAAAGTACCAAACCGTAGACTTCACTTCACTTCCATTCCTTCCACCCATCATACCCCAACCGGGCCCGCACTCCAAGCAGTAGCTTTAGGTGATACTCGAGTACACCGGAACCAAGGGTCTCATTACCACAAGATTCCCATTTCAGTCCCCGTGGCTAGTCAATTTTCACGACCAAGCCCTCGCTGGCTCGATTCAATTGAATGCCAACGGGGTCGAGCTCAGTACAGTAGGGCCGTTGGATACTCGTCCAACCAACACCCAAACAATTTCCATGAATGAAATCCAAGAATTCATATAGCAGTATAGTAATACAGTGAAACGGTAAACAATCGGTCACAAGAATAAAAGGAATGAGGGCGGTCAAGTACACCCTCACCCTAATCATTTCCAATAGCCAAACAAGCCTTCAAGACATCACAATCACATATAGCAAAGCCACATTATAAATCCAAGTGAGTAGTATACTCACCACTCACGTAGGTGAGGTTTCATGTACCGACGTCAAAAAGATCGCCGTGAACCCTCGTCACGTCCAAAAACACGTAAACAAATGCAATGAGACTCGATAACGAGTCCTAAAGCCATGCCAATTACAACCCCAATAGGGTTTCATATGCATATAGAGGCATTATAGCAAACCAGAAAATTCAGCAAATGCACTAATGTGACCTTAACAAAAAAACAGTTTTCGTCGTCCTTTTGCGGTAATGGCACAAAATGTGCTACGCTTATCGGATGAGGGTGTAAGACCCACCATCTCGAAGCTAAAAGACAGGGCTACAACAATGTAGAAGGCCACTCAGTCCAAATCCTAGCACAACTAGGTCAAAAAGGCAGAATACCAAACCAGAACCGTAATTACAGGTTCCCAAATCACACAATGCTGTAATTCGTCCAACTCAGTCTACACAGGTCCAAATGAATTGATTCCAAAGGCATATGATAGCTAATACATCAAGCTACATTTCATCAGAAGACACCAACATCCAAATCCAAAGCAATTCCAGTCAAAACAGACGATTACAATCGCAGTTCGCACATTCTGATCACCCAGAACAGCAACAGTAAAAATGACATATCTCACTCTACTCTACTCCAAATGACCTGAAATTTTACAGGCATCTCAAAAACATCAATACCTACAACTTTCATGTTTTAAGAAAAGGCTAATTAGGCCTCTAACCATATGATCAAAAACCGGACAGAAAAGGGGGTTATGAAACCCTAACTTTTCACAATTCAATCCAAACCCAAAATTGGTTGTAATTTCCTATCATACACATCCACTAGAGTCATAACCCCTTATTACCAACCATCATAAACATCCACAAGACCATGATCACATTAAACCAGAAAATTCCTCAAAAAAATAAAAACTTCACCAATTCATTCCAAACCAAGAAATAAACCACAATTTCCAACACTATAGCCACCATTAGGCACAAATTAAACATCATTAGGTGTAAGAGGAAGTGTAAACATCACTTACCTACTAAACAAGAGAGAGGAAGTTGTAGACCACCTTAGCTTCTCCAAAAAACTTCACCAAACAACTCACTAGCACCTAATGGAAGAAGTTTATGGAGTAGAAACTAATTTATGCAAGTGGTTTGGAAGATTGAGCTAGTTGGGAGCTTGAAATTTTGAGAAATCTTCTTCCTTCTTGAGCTCTCAAGAGTCGGCCAACATGGAGTGGATAATGGTGATACTCCGGGTATTGAGAACCCGTATTGAGGTTGAGTCATGCTAAACGTAAACAAGTATGTATGCTTTGGTTATGCTTAAGTCAAATAGTCATGGTCGTGGGGCTTGAAATCGGACGTAATGTCCCAGATATTTGGAAGACATTCAGGGTATAACAAGCTAGCACAACGGCTATGCTTCACCAAAGAATTTCAGTTCAGTAAGTTGGCCCTGGCGGGCGGTGCTGGACAACACAACAAGTTCGCACAACGGCTAAACTTCACCAGAGAGCCTCCGTTCAAGTATTTCATCCCTGGCGGTGCTGGACAACACAACAGGCATGCCTCGCCAGAGAGGTTCAGTTCAACCGCTACAGAAACGTAGTAGCCGGTCTACAACCACATGAGTACGAAGAAGTTCAAGAGTACGGTCAAATATTACAAGTTCAGGGAGCATGAACACAAATAAGAGTACAAGTTCAAGTTCAAGGATCATGAGTACAGGTAAGAACACACTGGCCTAACCTCTGTCTAGCAATTCACATTCGTAAATAGTCATAAAATTCAAGTCCACCTACAGGTCACATATCGTATATTCGGTGAAATTAGGTCCATTAAGAGTACGTATGAACACACTCGCCTAACAGGGTCACGTCTGAAGGAAGTTCAGTCTAGTCGGTCTCAGGCAGCTCAAGATCAATCTCAGGTAGTTCGAGGTCAGTCCCAAGTAGTTCAAGTAGAGCAAATTCCAACACTTACCAATCAGGTGGTGCAAAAGTCTAGAGATCCACACCTATCGTGTGCGTAATACTCCAACTAGAAACAAAATAAAAACACAAAACAAATACACGAAAAGCACGCAAAAGCGTAGATACCAAAAGATACGACTCGAATATATACATTTATTCGTACTAGCAAATAAAAGACAGAGCTCTGATTTCAATAAAAGACAGAGCTCTCACTTGCAGTACATTGTTTACTAGGTGCCATTACCGCAAAAGGAGGACGAAAACTGTTTTTTGTTAAGGTCACGTGAGTGCATTGCTGGAATTTCTGGCTTGCTATAATGCTTGTATATGTTTATAAAACCCTATTGGGGTTGTGATTGGCATTGCTTTATGACTCGTTATCGAGTCTCATTGTACTTGTTTACGTGTTCTAGGGCGTGACGGTGGTTCACGACATTCTCTTGACGGAAGTGCTTGAAACAACACTTAATTGATAAGTGAGTATACTACTCACTTGAATGTTACAATGTGGCTTTGCTATATGTGATTTTGATGCCTTGAAGCCTTATTTGGCTAATCATTTGAGTACTCGCAAAATATCCTAGTCAGCTTAAGATGGAAGTTTTCATTCACTTGTGACTTAGCACCCCTTGGCTCAATGTACATTTATTTTGCACGGGTAGGAACCTTTAATAAGGATGCCACGGGGACATCCATACAATCTTTCCATTTAGTGTTAGTGGTGAGTTTGGTGAAGTTTTTGGAAGAGCTAAGGTGGTCTACAACTCCTCTTCTCTTGTTTACTAGGTAAGTGATGATTGAACATCCTCTTATATCTAATGATGCTTATTTTGTGCCTAATGGTGGCTTGAGTGATGGAATGTGTGATTTATTTCTTGATTTGAGTTGATTTGGGGAAGTTTTTATATTTTTGAGGAATTTTCTGGTTTAATATGAATGTGATGTTGTGGCTGTCTTTGATGATTGGCAATAGTCTATAAAGACTTTAGTAGGTGTGAATTAGTGATAAATGCAACCAATTGTGGGTTTGGATTGAATTGTGAAAAGTTAGGGTTTCATGACCCCCTTTTCTGTCCGGTTTTGGATCATATGGTTAGAGGCAGAATTGGCCTTTGCTTAAAACATGAACGTTGTAGGTATTGATGTGTTTGAGATGCCTGTAAAATTTCAGGTCATTTGGAGTAGTGTAGAGTGAGATATGTCATTTTTACTGTTGCTGTTCTGGGTGATCAGAATGTGCAAACTGCGATTGTAATCGTCTGTTTTGACTGGAATTTCTTTGGATTTGGATGTTGGTGTCTTCTGATGAAATATAGCTTGATGTCTTAGCTATCATATGCCTTTGGAATCAATGCATTTGGACCTGTATAGACTGACTTGGACTGATTACAGTTTTGTGTGATTTGGGAACCTGCAATTACGGTTCTGGCTTGGTTTTCTGCATTTTTGACCTAGTTGTGCTAGGATTTGGACTGAGTGGCCTTCTACATTGTTGTAGCCCTGTCTTTTAGCTTCGAGATGGTGGGTCTTACGCCCTCATCCGATAAGCGTAGCGCATTTTGTGCCATTACCGTAAAAGGAGGACGAAAACTGTTTTTTTTGTTGAGGTCAAGTTAGTGCATTGCTGAAATTTCTGGTTTGCAATAATGCTTGTGTATGTGGATAAAACTGTGACGACCCCACTTCTCCCAAGGGCGAACCCAAGGGTATCGGCGGGCCGCCTGCCTAGCTCGCGCCAGGACTCAAAACTTAAAACAATAAAAGCCAGAAACTCCAAAAGAGTACTATACATATAATATACAATCCCAAAAGAGTTATAAGTACATTCTCCAAAAGTACCTGCTCACACTATTACATCCTTATCACAACAACCAAAACCAAAACGTAGACCCTAAGGAGGGTCCTTACAAACCACCAAAACTAAAACAAAAAAAAACAAACATACTATAAGTCCAACTATTACAATCAACCTAACTAGTCAAAAGTCCCCGCGTCGGCCCCTGCTAAGGAAAACAAAAGGAACGGGGTAAGCTATATGCTTAGTAAGTACACAGGGGCAAAAGCGTAAATTTCACATAACAACAATTACACAGAAAAGTAAAGCAAAAGCAGAAAAGTAACATCACATAATAAGGATACAGGTGGCTCCAAAGCCAATTCATGTGCCATGTATGACCTCCTGCCGACACTCCGTCGACCACACATAATGGTCCGTAGAACTCCACTTGTACACCCACCGACACCTTATCACCCTCACTGGCCAGTCACCTCACAAACTTGCCCGGGCGAACGAAATCACAAACTTGAGCTTGAAACACAAGCTCGGGTCACAAACTTGGTCCACATTCTCGGTGAACCGGATTCACAAACTTGGTGACCTCAGACTAAGTTGGACTGACTTCGACCAAGCCCTAACTGGCTCGAATAGTCCATCTAGGTCACGAGATCGGGCCCCAAACTCACAAACGTCACAAAATTATTCCAAAGTCACCCCGAACCACAAGCTCAAGGGGTTTAGTTCCAAAATGTTTCATAGACATATGTCATGTACAATTATGTATGCAAATTAGGGTTTAGGTCGAGTGCGATAAAGTACACCCTCGCCTAAGTACCCATTTCACACAAATCGAAACACATAAGCAACTAACACGTAAGAGCGGCCTGAATACTTACACAACGAACAAAAGAGCAAAATTTTGAAATTTGTGCCGCGAAGAGTAGCTAGTAGGCCCCACCGGCACCACCTAGCTCACCACCGTCTGAAATAGAAGGTTGCGTCACATAATATCATAAACGGCTACTAATATACCTAAAACAAGCAAAACGGCAAAATTGGCACATGCAAGTGCGGAAACGGCAAAACGGAAACGGAAATGGCGGCCTAGCCACCTTGCCATCAAAACTGTTTTGGGCCTAATCGAAGCTACGTGTGTCGGATCAAGGTACATGAGGTACCGTTGCGAAGCTAAGAGAAAAGTCTATAACTTTCATGAAGACACCTAACTCCGGATCGGAACAGAGATGGGTCGAAAGTGCAGAAAACCAATCCAGGAATTTACACTCAGAGTAACGGACAGAGTATGTTTGCTGGACCATAACTCCCAGCTCACAAATCGAAATCAGGAAATTCCAAAGGCATTAGAAAGCTGAGACATAAGGCTAAACCTTTTATGTTTTGGACAAGACCTGAATCCACTCAGAACAGAACGAAATCTGAGTGTCAAAGTACCCGTCAGAACTGTCCTGATTCCAGGCAGTTCTGACGATCGATCTTGTTTTGGTCGTAACAGGAGCTACGGAACTCCGATTTCGACGCACTTTATACCATTTCGAAGCCAAAACCAAGATCTACATTTCTTATGAAGGAGTCAAAACCCATATCGTACAGGATCAAAACCGAAAAGTCACAGGCAGAAGCTAAACTAGAAAAACGCACAGAATCTGGTGTTCAAAACAGGCTCGACTATGTCGTCTATAACTCAGGCTACACTAATCCGATTGACCTGAACTTTTGCAGGAATGTTCAGGACATATAAGGCTACAACTTTCATGTTTTGAGGAACTTCTGAATCTGTACGCAACATCACGAAAAATAAAGCCGAAGTTCGGATCCTGAACTGCTCTGATTTTCCAGTTTCGCCGGTTTCGCGCGCCGCAACCGTACGGTTCGTTTCTATGGCTCTTATGCTAATTTTCTAACCAAAATGATCCCTAATAACCATACTTATATCAGTCTAAGAGTGGCTAAAGTTTCTTCACAAGATAGCCCAAGATCACCAAATACTAACCATAATCCTTAGTCTAGTTTCACTTACACCATAGGACTTATTCTAACCATCCAAACACACAAACCCTACTCAATAGCCATAGACTAAACTACACTAACCTAATGGAGTCTAGGGTTTCTTAACCCAAATCAGATTTTTGCTAGAAACCAACCAATCAAGTGAGGCAAGTTATCAAACACAATCACTACAATTCAATTCTGAATGAAAGCAACTAAGGTAAGCATTTAAGCAAGAAACTCAAATTTTTCTCTCTCTTGACCGAAATTTCCAGCAGCATAAATCACCACAAATTAACCATAAAACTTCCATAGAACATCAAATTCACCATAAGAATCCATAATCACAACATACCACATCATTTCCATAGCTTAGAAAGTAAAACCCCAACATTTCTCTTGTAAAGAAAATAACATACCTTCAAGTGAGTTAAGAAGATGATCAAGCTTCAATAATCCAACACCCAAGTGGTTACTCCAAGCTTCAAACTCAAGATGGAAGCTAAAAATTGCAGATTTTTGAAGAAAATGTCTCACATTCACTTGCTCTCTCTCTCGGCTCTACCTCTCTCTCTTGCTCCAAGTTTGTCTTGTTTGTTTTGTCTTGATTAGCCTACAAGTCTTAATGTAATAATGGTCAAGACCATTGGAGATTTTTTCTTAAGCTTAGCCAATCACATAAAAGCTCCTAAATTGCACTTTTAACCCTTGCACTCTAACTTCCTCTTTCTTGTACATTTTCCCTCAAACATTTGATAATCTTTCAATTAACTCCATAGGTCATAACTTAATATAATCTAAAACATGTAATCATGCTTAATTACTTCACTAATCACTTTCTTATTTTAATCACCTATACTTAAACATACTCTCTCCATATATAAAACAATTAAACAACAAGTTATATAATATGGGCAAAATTAGGGTTTTTAAACCCAACTTAAGCTTTCTAATAATTTATAACACTAAAGGTTTACTAATCCAAGGTTTTTGTAAACTCAAACGAAATCCTATTTTTACTTGGGCCAAAACACACACTAGAGCACCGAATAATATCTAAACTAAGGTTTACTCATAAGCAAAGTTAGGGTTTTCAATCTTAGCCGAGATTAGGGTTTCTCCTTAGCCCTAAAACCTTATTTTAACCGCACAAAATAATGAATAATGAATAACCCTTATACGAACGAACTGGGGCCTCACAAAAACCCTATTGGGGTTGTGATTGGCATGGCTTTATGACTCGTTATCGAGTTTCATGGTATTTGTTTGCATGTTCTAGGAAGTGACGGTGGTGCACAACGTTCGTTTAACGACGGTGCTTGAAACATCACCTACTTGAGTGGTGAGTATACTACTCACTTGGATTTATAATGTGGCTTTGCTATATGTGATTGTGATGCCTTGAAGGCTTGTTTGGTTATTGGAAATGATTAGGGTGAGGGTGTACTTGACCGCCCTCATTCCTTTTATTCTTGTGACCGATTGTTTACCGTTTCACTGTATTACTGTACTGCTATATGAATTCTTGGATTTCATTCATGGAAATTGTTTGGGTGTTGGTTGGACGAGTATCCAACGGCCCTACTGTACTGAGCTCGACCCCGTTGGCATTCAATTGAATCGAGCCAGCGAGGGCTTGGTCGCGAACATTGACTAGCCACGGGGACTGAAATGGGAATCTTGTGGTAATGAGACCGTTGGTTCCGGTGTACTCGAGTATTACCAAAAGCTACTGATTGGAGTGCGGGCCCGGTTGGGGTATGTTTGGTGGAAGGAATGGGAGTGAAGTGGGTTCTACGGTTGGTACTCATAAACGTTGACGGAGAGTCAATGAGATTGGATCAAGAATATAAGCGTGGAAATGGGCTCTTGAGAGCCGTCCGTATCCTTTTACTGATTTGTTTTATTCCTGAATTGTGTACTTGAATTGAAAGGTTATGCTTAAGTGATCTTTGTTGCTTATGTGGTAGTAACTCACTGGGCTTAAGCTCATTCCGTTCCATTTGTTTTCCTTACAGGAAAATGATCATTTTTGGAAGATCATACTTGTTGGTTGCCAAATTGAGCCATGTATATGTCTATTTTGAATAGCTCTTTGCATGAAACCCTAATGTGTATTGGGTTCATCTTTTGATTGGCAAACCGAACATGTGTATCCATGATGAATAGCTTTTGGCATGCCAAATTGGTTGTAAATGTTGAATTGCAATGTATTAATGGTTGGTTGACATTTGGTTGGATTGCTGATTACCTTGTATTTCAAACGGCAAAAGAAAAATTTGGCTACTCCCGGCCTAGTATCCGGATTCGGACATGGCCGGTACTGTTCATCATCGGCTTCGATTTTCATTTTCTTTATTTTGTGATTTTGACTTGTTTGCGCGCGTGGGTATGTTCCGGAACGTATTAGATCGATGTGAACTGATCCGTAGTCCTGGCGAGAGCTGGGCAGGCAGCCCGCTAACCCCTTTGGTTCGCCTTAGGGGAAAGTGGGGCTGTTACAGTAGTGTGAGAACCCGTATTTTCCCTTAATGTTTTTCCTAGGGTTTTTCCCTTTTAATTGCATGTTTTCTGACTAGGATATTTTGCGAATAAGAAATTGTGATAAGTAAGATTAGAATGTTTCTTAGTATTTGACTGACTTTGGGAAAAACAAATTGGACCTGGTGAATACGAGTTGGAGTAGATGGAATTCTACTGCTTGATTGGTTTCTGAGCGATATCTTGACCGGCTTTATATAGGAGTTAGAATGTCGAGGACGACATTCATTTAAGGGGGAGAGAGTGTGAGAACCCGTATTTTCCCTTAATGTATTTTACCCAAGGATGAATTTTCGGTACAGAGTAAGAATTAATTTGGGGATTAAAAGTGACTTTTAAGTGAGAAATAATATGTGACTAGTGGCAATGATATAAGGTTAGTGAATGGGAAGAAAAAACCCTAGTACGTGAGTTTTTAAGAAAAACGGCGCGATCCGGCGGGTCCCGCGCATTACCGATTGAACGCACTGCTTGACCACCATTTTTCTTACCCAACAAGTTTGTTGACTTTTGTACATAATATCTTCTTAAATTGCAGCAAGGTTGACCGAAATTAGTGGCCAAGAAAGGCAAGAAAGAAAGAGAAAAAAAAAAAGAGGTGGTGGTGGTGACACTTGTCACCACCTCATGGCTTCTTAACCAAGACAATTACCATCCATTTAACTCCAACACTTAGCCAATTTCTTCTTCACACAAAGTAACCGATTAAACTTAGGAAGAAATCACACAAAGTAAACCGATTAAACTTGTTCTTGAGTGACTAGTAAGTGCGTTGTGGTGAGTTTTTTGAAGGAGAAAGCTTGGGCTACTTGTAGTGACCTTTATTCAAGGTAAGAGAGTTTATCTCTCTAAGTTTTGCTTTCGATTTTGTTAAATTAAGCTTAGTAGTTTGATTTTGTGGTGGAATCATGGATGATTAGCATGTTTTAGAAGTTTTCCCCAATTTATTTGATGAACTAGGGCTTGTGGAAATTCTGCCCAAATTGTTGTAAGATGCTTATATGTTGCAATTGAAGTTTTATAGGGTGTTGTGGTAGTGATTAGACCAAGAAATTAAGGAAAGTTGCACTAGAAACTCAAAATTCCAGAATCTGGAAAATTTTCCCAACATTCTGTCCGAATTTGTATCTGTGTGTTAGAGGCCGAATTGGCCTTATCTCAAAGAAGAAAAGTTGTAGAGAATGCCATTTTATAGGTGCCTACAAAATTTCAGCTCAATCGGAGCAACGTGGGACATGAAAAGTCCAAAATACCCTTACTGTTCTAAGTATTTCCCAGCAGTCCGTTTCACCAGTTAAGTCCAGTTTATCACGTTTTTTGACCAGGATCCATTCTGATTTAGCTCTGGGCCAAAACATGAAAGTTGTAGTGTTCTGAAGTAGCTTTAAAATTCCTCTAAGAACACCTGAATTGGATTTTTTGTACATTGAGTTATGACCATTACAGTGTTCTGCGATTAAGCAGCCGACGAATTGGTTTCTGGTTTAGCAATTCGAGAATTTGACCAAGTTACATTAGAAACTGTGTAACAGCCCCACTTTCCCCTAAGGCGAACAAAAGGGGTTAGCGGACTGCCTGCCCAGCTCTCGCCAGGACTAACGGATCAGTTTACGTCGATCTATTACGTTCCGGAACATACCAACGTGGGCAAATATGTCAAAATCACAAAATAAATAAAAATGAAATTCGAAGCCGAAGATGAATAGTGCTGGACACGTCAGAATCCAGATACTAGGCCGAGAGTAGCCAAAATTTTTCTTTCGCCGTTTGAAATACGAGTTGATCCAAAATTCAACCAAATATCAACCAAACATACACACATTGAAATGTAACATTTTCAAGCCAAAACGGCATATCAAAAATCATTCACTACGAATATACATGTTCGGTTTGCCAATCAAAAGAAAGTGAACCCAATACACATTAGGGTTTCATTCGAAGAGCTATCCAAAAGATGCATTTACATGAGCTCAACTTGACAACCAACAAGTATAACCTTTCCAAAAGTGGTCATTTTCCTGTAAGGAAAACAAATGGAACGGAATGAGTTTAAGCCCAGTGAGTTACTACCACATAAGCACAAGGATCATATAAGCATAATCTTTCATTTCGAGTACACAATTAAGAATTAAAACAAGTCGGTAAAAGGATACGGATGGCTCTCAAGAGCCCATTTCCACGCTTACATTCTTGATCCAATCTCATTGACCCTCCGTCAATATTTAAGAATACCCGACCGTAGACCTCACTTCACTCCATTCCTTCCACCAAACATACCCCAACCGGGCCCGCACTCCAATCAGTCATTTTGGTAATACTCGAGTATACCGGAACCAAGAGTCTCATTACTACAAGATTCCCCAGTACAGTCCCCGTGGCACGTCAATATTCACGACCAAGCCCTCGCCGGCTCGATCCAATTGACTACCTACGGGGTTGAGCTCAGTAATACAGTAAGGCCGTTGGACATTCGTCCAAACGACACCAAATCAGTTTTCCATGAATGGAATTCAATATCTCATATAGCAAGTGCAGTATTTCAGTAAAACGGTAAACAGTCCTGAATGGAATCACAAGGGGGTGAGGGCGGTCAAGTACACCCTCACCTCAATCATTTTCAATAGCCATATTAGCCGTCAAGGCATCAAATTCACATATACCAAAGCCACATTGTAACATTTAAGTGAGTAGTATACTCACCAATCAATTCAGTGCTATTTCATGCACTTCCGTCAGGAGAATGTCGTGTGTGACAGCCCCACCTTCCCCTAAGACGAACCAAAGAGGTTAGCGGACTGCCTGCCCAGCTCTCGCCAGGACTAACGGTGCAGTATAGAGCGATCTTTCACGTTCCGGAACTTATAACGCGCGCAAATAAGGCAAAAGGGCAAAATAACCCAAAATAAAAGAAAATGAAACCCGGAGTCGGCCATGAATAGTAACCGACTCGTCCGAACCCAACCAAACATCGAATTACATAAACCCCATAACATTTAGCCTTTACAAACCAAAAATGACATTTAAAAGTGATACAAAAGTCGCTACATATATGGTTTGCCAAGACAAAAGTGAAAACGGCCCTAATGATACATTTAGGGTCCCATTTTATATACAATACAAAAGAGTCATTCATCTAGTTCATTTGGCAACCATTTATCAAAATTCATTCCAAAAGAGTCATATTCCTGTAAGGAAAACAAAAGGAACGGGGTGAGCTAAAGCTCAGTGAGCAACTATCACAATAGCGATTAAGATCACATAAGCAAAACCATTCAATTCAAGTATGCAATTTCGAAGTAAAGTAAATCAGTGAAAGGATACGGTCGGCTCTCAAGAGCCCATTTCCACGCTTATGTCTTGATCCAACCTCATTGACTCTCCGTCAATGTTGAAGAGTGACCAACCGTAGACTCCTCTTCTCTCCCATTCCTTCCACCAAACATCCCCCTACCGGGCCCGCACTCCAAACACTTGCACTGTGGTATTACTCGAGTATACCGGAATCAAGAGTCTCTCATACTACAAGATTCCTTATAACTTTACCCAAGGCTCATTAATTGTCACGACCAAACCCTTGTCGGCTCGATTCAATCAACTACCAATGGGGTTGAGCTCAATGATAACATTTGTAGTCGTTGGATACTTGTCCAATCGATATCAAGTCATGTATTTCATTTCATATATCAGTTCATATAACTTTCCAATAACTTTCCAATAACTTTTCAATAACATGTGAAACAATAAGTGAGAGTGATAAAGTACACTCTCACATCAATCCATTAACATACAACATCTCAAGTTCAAATATCAAAGCCATATAATAGCACACAAGTGAGTAGTACACTCACCAATCAATTAAGTGCTATTTCATGCACTTCCGTCAGGAGAATGTCGTGAGCTATCGTCACGCCCTAGAACATGTAAACAAATACCATAAGACTCGATAACGAGTCATAAAGTCAAACCAATTATCGCCCAATAGGGTTTCATGCATGGAAATTCAAGGGTTCAATACTTAACCTTTACTCAAGTCGAGAATATAGTTTTCTAAATCTCGAGAAAAAATGCGGGCAGCATGCCCTTTGTGTTTACCAAATTTTCCAGCCATAAGGCTTCATTATTTTTCTTCAATCACAACCCAACAACACACATATAAGCATTTCATGTCAAGAGCCGTTCCATAGCTCACAATATCATAAAACAAGAAACCATACCGAGCCATAAACAACACCAATTCACAACCCCAATAGGGTTTTATAAACATATACAAGCATGAAAGCAAACCAGAAATTAAGAAAGGCTTTAATGTTGGCCTTGATAAGAAAACCGGTTTTGACGTCATAATGCGGTAATGGCACAACTCTCACTACAATTATCGGTTAGGGGTGTAAGACCCACCGTTTCGAAGCTATGAAACAGGGCTACAACAATGTAGAAGGTCACTCAATCCAGTTCCTGACCCAACTAGGTCACAAATGCCAAACACTAAACCAGAATCACCAAAACAGGTTTGCAAAACACAGAAAACTGTAATCGGTATATCTCAGTCCATACAAGTCCAAATGCCGAAATTCCAAAGGCATAAGTTAGCTAAGACATTCAGCTACATTTCATCAGAAGACACCAACTTCAAAATCCAAACCAATTCCAGTCAAAACAGGCAATTACTATCGCAGTTCGGACATTCTGTGCACCAAAAACAGCAACAGTAAAAACGGCATAACTCACTCTACACTTGTCCAATTTCCCTGAAATTTTGCAGGCACACTAAAATCATCAATACCTACAACTTTCATGTTTTGAGCAAAGTCCAATTCGGCCTCTAGCTATGACCTAAAATTTCGGACAGAATAGGGGTTCAAGAACCCTAACTTTTCACATTTCATTCCAAATCCAAAATTGATTGCATTTAACAACAATTCACACCTACTAGAGCCAAAGCCCCTTATTACCAACCATCATACTAGTCCAAAACATCAAAATCATATGAAACCAGAAAATTCATCATAAAATGGAAAACTTCACCAAATCAAGCCAAACCAAGAAATAAATCATATAATCCAACACTCAAGCCACTTCTAAGCATAATATAACCATCATTAGGTGTAGTAGGGTGTTCAAGCATCACTTACCAAGAAATTAAGAGAGATAGAGAGGTTGGCCACCTTAGAGCTTCAAAACAACTTCACCAAGTCACTTACTAGCACCTAATGGAGTGATTTTATGGAGCAAATCTAAGTTTAATTGGTTGGAATGGAAGATTGAGATAGTTTGAAGCTTGTAAATTGAAGAAGTTTTTCTTCCTTGTCCAAGAGAGAGAATCGGCCAACAAGAGGTAAGAAAGAATGAAGTTTTAGTCAATTTTTGAGATATTTAATCCATGATAAGAAAAGTCAAAAATGTCCAACAAGTGGACCAATCACATAGTGCCACTTGGCACTTCATTTAATGCCTTCCTATCACTTGGTTCCTCTCACATCAATGCCATGTCACCCTCTACTTATCTCTTAACACCCGATAAATTTCCACCAGTATCCGAAACTTAACCTTATTGGCCGAATTTTGCCGTACTTTTCGCACTAGTGGGTCCCACGTCCAAAATATATTCTTAATTTTCTAAAAACTCACCAATACTAGAAAAATCATCTAAAAAACTATAATTACTCATAAAATCTACCAGAAAAATATTCCTAGGCCCGAAAATGCAGAAAACATGCAATTAAGGGGAAATAAACCCTAGGAAAATAATTAGGGTTTTACGGGTTCTCACATCGTGAACCACCGTCACGCCCTAGAACACATAAACAAATGCAATGAGACTCGATAACGAGTCACAAAACAATGCCAATCACAACCCCAATAGGGTTTTGCAAACATATACAAGCATTATAGCAAACCAGAAAATCAGGAAATGTAACTCATTTGACCCAACAACAAAAACAGTTTTGGCCTCCTAATGCGGTAATGTCACCAATTTCACTACGATTATCGGATGAGGGTGTAAGACCCACCGTTTCGAAGCTAAGAACCAGAGCTACAACAATGTAGAAGGCCACTCAGTCCAAATCCTAGCACAACTAGGTCAAAAATGCAGAATACCAAACCAGAACCGTAATTGCAGGTTCACAAATCACACAATGCTGTAATTGGTCTAACTCAGTCTATACAGGTCCAAATGCCGAAATTCTAAAGGCATATGATAGCTAAGACATCCAGCTACATTTCATCAGAAGACACCAACAACAAAATCCAAACCAATTCCAGTCAAAACAGACGATTACAATCACAGTTCGCACATTCTGATCTCCCAGAACAGCAACAGTAAAAACGGCATAACTCACTCTACACTACTCCAAATTCCCTGAAATTTTTCAGGCACTTCAAACTCATCAATACCTACAACTTTCATGTTTTGAGAAAAGTCCAATTCGGCCTCTAACCCTATGATCCAAAACCGGACAGAATTGGGGGCTATCAACCCTAACTTTTCTCATTTCAATCCAAACCCAAAATTGATTGCAATTTCCTATCATATGCACCTACTAGAGCCATAGCCCCTTATTACCAACCATCAAAAACAACCACACCATCAAGATCACATAAAACCAGAAAATTCCTCAAAAAAATAAAAACTTAACCAAATCACTTCAAACCAAGAAATAAACCACAATTTCTAACACAATAGCCACCATTAGGCATAAATTCAACATCATTAGGTGTAAGAGGATAGTCAATCACTACTTACCAAGTAAACAAGAGAGAGGGAGTTGTAGGACACCTTAGCTCTCCAAGAAAACTTCACTAATCAACTTACTAGCACCTAATGGAAGGATAATATGGAGTAGAAACTAATTTAGGTAAGTGGTTTGGATGATTTGTGCTAGTTGGGAGCTTGAAAATTGAAGAAATCCTCTTCCTTCTTGAGCTTAAGAGAGCCGGCTGTAGACACCAAATTTTTGGTGTAATTTCATTTTTAGTTTTTTATTTTGTCGTGTTCATTTTTAGTTTTTAGTTTCCAGTTTTATTTTTATTTTTTAAGTTTTATCATAGAATTTGTTGAAAAAAAAAAAAGAAAAAGCATTCAAAAAATATGATTTAGTCGTTTGTAATTTAAATTCAATGCTTTCTTGAAAGAAAAAATGAAAAATATGAAAAATGAAACAAAAAAAGATGGAAAAATGGCCATTTTTGTTGCTTTTAGTTGTTTAGTTTTTTTAAATTATTTTCATTATTATTATTATTCTTATTACTTGGTTTTTGTCAATTTGTTATTATAATTATTATTTATATCTTATCATTTAAGTTGAAAGTTAAAAAAAAAAAAAAGAGAAAAAGAAAAAAAAAAAGAAGAGGAATACGCCGCGGGCAAGCTGCGTTTTTTTCGCAGCTTGCAAGTAAGGGCTCAGGAGCCTTTTGGCTGCAAATACAGAGGGAGTTTGTTAAGGGTTTAGGAGGGGGTTCTTGGTATAAATAGAAAAAGAAACAGCAGCCGCAAGAGGGGAGTAAAGGGCGATAGAAAAAACAGCGTAGGAAAAAAGGAGATAGGGAGAGACAAACAAAAAACAGCTAAGAAAAGGCCGAGAGAAAGAGAACGGCTGTGAGAAAAATCTGAAGGCTTTTAACGGCTGGGGTTTGGTGAGTAGGCTGGAGGGTTTTTCAGAAAAAGAGAGGACACGGCGTAGAGAAAACCAGAAAGGCTAGGTAGCGGCTAGGTTTTGAACGGGGAGAAAAGGGCCGAGACCGAGGGAGAGCAAGGAGAGTTCTTGGGAGAGCAAGCTGACGGCAGCAAACTAGGAAAGAAATCTGGGCGAGAAACCTGCGGGCAAGAGAGTAGGAGAGCCATGGGATGAAGGGTTGGTGAAGGTGTTGGGCATTTGGGGCCGTAGCCGCAAGGGGGAGGTTTTGGGGGTTTTGTTTAGAAGTTGACGGCTAAGGAAAGACGGGGAAAGCAAGAGAGAGCTAGGACGGCGAAGGTAGAAATAGACCAGCGAGAAGATGTTGACGGGGGGGATTCTAAAAAAAGCTAGAAAACAAGAGAGGAGAGCAGCGTGAGGAAGATAGAGAGGAACGGCAAAAGAAGAAACAACCCAGAGTGAGCAAGAGCGAGAAAGAAGCAGCGAAAATCTGGAATCCAAAAGGGGCGATTGCGGCAATTCGTTCACGGAGTTTTCTGCCCAGATTTGGGCCCAAAAAGCTTGGTCAGGTAGAGTTGCAGGAAGCTACGGCAGTGAGAAGAAAAGGAGGCTGAATCGAGGGAGATTGGTGGCTGGAAAAGAAAGGAGTGAATTTTACAGAAAATCTGGTCATCAAGCTGACTTTTCAGTCATGTTGTGACCCAGATTTCTCTCCCAATATACCTACTTTCGAGGAGATTTGTGTTGATTCCTCATCTACAATACTCAGGGAGGAAGTTTTGTGTTGATCTGTACCGGGAAAAACTGCTGCGGCATCACCAAATTCGAGGCCAAGCATACTGTCCTCGGCTTTTTGAGAGCCGCAACCTGGGTTTCATATTGGGTGGAACTTTCGCATCTTCCTACAGATTTCAGTTGCAGTTTCAACTTCATAAGGAGGTGCAGGTAACCATAGCTCCCTTCCTAGCTTGATTTGACATGTTTTGCACGAAGAACAAAACCTGTCTGATGTCAACTTTGAATTTTTCTTTCCTTTCCTTGCTGCGGTGTTTCCATTGCTGTTTGGATCTCTTTTGATTGGACATTTGGGATTATGTTGATGTTTCGTGTTTGCTGAAACAATAGTTTTTCTTTTGGGGTTTGCGATGCTTTGGTGTTGAATAAGTGTTTGTAAGTGTTCAAAGCAGCAAAAACAGGAATTCGGTTGCATCTTAGAACTCGGTTGCTGAAGCTTTGTTGTGGCTGAGTTTGGGGTTTTGGATACTTAATTAAGCTTTTTGATTTTCAATGTTTAGTTGTTTATCACTTGGGTTGAGGCAGTCACAACAGCTAGTTGCCAAAGGGTGTGTGTTTCTTTCTTTTGTTTGAACTATGGTATGGTAGAAAGCTTCATCAGCCGCCCAGAATTCTTTTAGCAGGAAATTCATCTGTGTTCTTGTTTTTTTCATGAAATATCCGACGCTTCTGATTTTTCATCTCCTTGTATGCATGATAAACTTGATAAGAACTTGAGTTTGGATTTGTGATTTGAAATGATTGTGTGAATCTGCCATGTGAAGTGCTGAATCTCTAAAGCATTAATTGCTGAAGTTCGAAACTCTTTTCGCGCAAAAAAATTTTCCAGAACTTGCATATTCACTTGCTAAGTTTCTAATTTTTTTTGGATGTTAAAGTTATGCATTCGGTTGATCGTTTTAAAGTTGCTGCGCTTGATGAAAATTTGGATTGGATTTGGGCATGTGAATTGGCAGTATACGTCTAAAAATCAGAATTGCAGAAAGCTTTAGCTGCAGAAATTTCCTTCTACGTAATTTGCATGCATGTTAACAAAAGAAAATTGCACTTTGACCCCTTGGCTTCTAACTAATGCCACTAGGACCCAATCAATTGAATAATTTCATCAATTTGGTCCTTGACAATTTTAATTCTACAACTTCATTGCTTGTTTGTTTTAATTAATTACTATGCTCTGCTTCAATTGCATTTAATTCATGACTTTAGGGGCTTTATGACCAAGTGAGCCTGTATTTGCCTATTTTTTTTTAATTTTTCCAAATAAATTGGTACCTTGACCATTTCTTTTATTTTGGAGGATAAATAAGTGATTTCACTCCACTTAAGGCATCAACGCAAGGGAGCTAACTTCTACATTCTTGAGTTTATTTTTCCTACGTGCTCCTACGTGCTATGTGAATATGCCTGTCTACTTCGCTTTCCTTACCTCCCTGCGTGCATTTACTTGCTTTTTACTTTTATTTAAGTTTTTATGGGGTATGTGTACACCTCTTGGCTTGTAATAGATAGTGCTCGGAGAGCATCTGGTCCATTCACCCTTTCCCTTTTATGTTTTTATGGGGTATGTGTACACCTCTTGGCTTGTAATAGATAGGGCTCGTAGAGCATCTGGTCCATTTCCCCTTCCCCTTGGTTGCTTGCTTTTGTTGTTACATGTTAAATTGCTTTAGTAGGCTCTTGCATCTAGTCGAGCATGCTAAGTGCTACGTGCTACGTGTTTACGAGCGTTTTGGCATGTCTACTTGCTTTCATAGCCATGAATGGAATGGATGAATGTACGTTTCCGCTAGTCCAACGCTAGTCGGAATTCATAGAATGGGCTAGTCCAACGCTAGACCCTTAGAGATTTCCCCTCATTAGCATATCATTTGCTTGTTCACCACATATCATGCATTTTTCCTTAGTTTTATCATCTGGCATGCTCCTCGAGCCCCTTTTCCCCTCATTTTAGGATTTTTGCATCTCATACTAGTTATAGGATACATTTGCGTGAGAGTCCCCTTCCGATAAGGGAAACGAGTGAGTGTGGCTACTCGATAGCCTTAGCACGCTAGTTTCGCCTTCTAATCAAAGGGAAAATCGAAGTCGACAAGTTAGGAGTCATTCCCATACCCGACCTGATGCATTCCCTTAGGTTCATTCATTCTCATTTATCACTCACTCATTCTTTTCAATTCACATTTTCCTTTCCTTATTGTTCATTTTGATTTCTACTTCACAAAATTGCATTTAATTACACCTATATGCACTTATCACTATATTTCATACACTTGCACACGAACACTTGGAATTTTCATACAATTGCACACGTGCACCTTTTCATACACTTGCACACAAACACTTGGATTTTTAATTTCTTTCATACACTTTCACACTTGCACATTTGAGTCTCATTTGCATTAATCGACCTCTATGGGGTTTTCCTTTGTTGGCCGCCACAATTCATGTGGTTTGGGACCAAAAGCCTCACGAGAGACATCGTAGAATTTAGGATTGCATTTTTCTTTCCGTTTTGCATTCATATAGTCATATCCAACGTGCGAACATATATTGGGTAGAAAATTAGGGAAGGTAAGGTTAAGTCGCGCAACTAGCCTTGGCTAGGTCAAAGGGGTGCCTTGGATGCTATCCTTGCCTTCCCCTTTGTCAAACGTGACCCCCGAACCTTTTTCTTTGGCTTACGTGGACTAGGAGTCGTTTTAAAAAGGGGTTTTCACTACTTCGTCTTTAAAAACACTTTTTGGGTGACTTGGTACACCCCAAATCTATACCAAGTGGCGACTCCGTTTTCATATTTAAAAAACCCTTTTTTAAAATTTCATTTGGCCAAATCGTCGCTTTCCAAAGTCCCATGGCCTTTTTACTTTTCATTTTGCACACGTTCACACCACACTTCACACACACAATCTCACACATCACTCACATTCACTCGATCAAAAAGTGGGGCGCGACAGTTGGCGACTCCACTGGGGACTTCTTAAGTGGGTCCAAGCATTTTGACTTAACCATTCGTTTCCTTTTTCTACCCTTTCTATGCATAGCATGTGGATATTAGGATTGCATTTTTCATTTTTAGGACCGTTTTGTCTTATGTACGTAATCAAACCAATCCCTCGACTCATGAATGTATGTTTGAATGAATGTTTACTTATTATCTCGCGCTTGCATTGCATTTGGGGGGGTGTGTGTCACCTTTAGAGTCTCGCGTGGTTCTCACCCCTTCCCTCAAAATAGGGGAACACTTCATACGTGCATGTTTACTTGCTGCTATCCCATTTTATTTTATTTTCGTGGGCGTTTCCCACACCGCCTTGTAGGATTAGGATCGATTGCCTTGGGTAGGCGGCTGGTGTGCTCTGCGCCCATAGCGCTACCTAAGGGATCACTCGAGCCACCGATCAAAGGCCCTGGGAGTGATGACCCTTCGCCTTTAGGTCTGAAGGCTTGGGAACCGAAGCTTATCGAGTCTAGGCATTAGTGAACCCCAGCCTCATGCATCCATGTTAGAATTTTCCTAGGCTAGAGTCAGCCTCACCCTATTTTAAGCACAATAGGCACGAGGGAAGGGGTTCCACCCCTTTTACTTGCTTTATTGTATTTTTTCTTCTTAATTGCTCCCAATGTGTTATGTGTACTATCAATTGCACTAACCATTCTTTTGTTTTCTTGGCCTGCATTCATGTGCCGTAGCAATAAGAGGCCTCGTTGGCACTCTTTTAGTGACTCACCCACTAGATGACTCACATGTTTAAATTTCAGTTATTACACTTGATTTTCAATAAATACATTTCATTTTTAGACTTTTTCCCCCCGATACATTATTTATGTCCTTTAGGTCATATTTGTTACATATTTACATCGCTTTAATAAATGGCATCATGCATTAACCATAGAAAGGGAATGCCACATAGGGAATCCCGTGTTTAGGAATAAGCCACCTTGTGTCTCGGATACTTAATCCAATGAGACTTGCACGTTTATATTTCATGTACCATCCAAAGGGGTAGTGCACAAGGTAAGGTAAGATCCGATCATTTTCATAGAGTGATCTTTGGAATATGAGCATCTAATAATCACTTTTTGGCCATTGCATAAAAAATTGGTAAAAATCCCTTGCGTGAAGGACATTAATTTGAAGAAATTCACAAACGATTCCTCCTATTGAGATAATAAATAAATTGAGGCCAAATTGTGATTTTAGAAGGCTCATAGACTGATTTTCTGAAACCACCAATGGCCGGCCGATTCGATCAATCCATTTTGTCAATTCATAATCGATTTTAAATAAACCATTCCTTTGACCAATTTACCCTTTTTAGGGTCATTCGGTCGATTTTGAATAAATCATCAAATCTTTTGACCAATCTACCCTTTTTAGGGTCATTCGGTCGATTTTGAATAAATCGTCAATTCATTTGACCATTCTACCCTTTTTAGGGTCTTTTGACCAATTTACCCTTTTTAGAGTCATTCGGTCGATTTTGAATAAATCATCAAATCTTTTGACCAATCTACCCTTTTTAGGGTCATTCGGTCGATTTTGAATAAATCGTCAATTCATTTGACCATTCTACCCTTTTTAGGGTCTTTTGACCAATTTACCCTTTTTAGGATCACCTGGTCGATTTTTGAATAAATCATCAATTCATTTGACCATTTTACCCTTTTTAGGGTCTTTTGACCAATTTACCCTTTTTAGGGTCATCCGGTCGATTTTTGAAAAATCATTCAATTCATTTGACCAATTTACCCTTTTAGGGTGACTTGGTCGATTTTTGCATAAATCATCAATCTCTTTTTCATTCATTTGGCCAGTTCACCCATTTTTAGGGCAATCGAATCGATTTTGAATAAATCAAGTTTCATTCATTTGACCAATCTACCCTTTTTAGGGTGATTCGATCAATTTTTGAATAAATCAAATTTCATTTCATTCATTTGACCAGTTTACCTATTTTTAGGGCAATTTGGTCATTTTTAAATAAATCATCAATTTTATCCAATCCATTTGACCCGTTTTTTCCCTTTTTAGGGTTTAAGTCTAAGGGTCACCGAATAAATTAATTGAGACATTCCAATCAGCCCCTTTTACACATTATTTCATGCATCGATCAAAGTAGCAATCCATTCGGACTTTTCCCTCATTTTAGGACAAATGTCTCTCTTCATTCCAGTGGGCCAAATTTTTTTAAATTATTTTTCACTCCATAAGCTGATTGGATCCATCAGGTATTGTATAGTGCCTATTCTAGCGGATTGCATTTTCATGCTAGGCCTACCCTTGGCATAAAAAGGGTTCCCCCCATAGGACATGCATACCGATTTTGCAGTTTTGCCTACTAACTCGGGGTATTTTTCTTTTGTTTCCCCCTCCCCTGCATTCATAAAAATGTTTCAATAAGATGAAAATATTCTTCTATATCTGATGATAATTTTAATCCAATAAAGTTTGAAGAGTACAAGTGTTATTTGATTCTTGGGCAGATCCTACGATGAAAACATAAATGATCTATCTGGAAGCTCTACGCTAAAGCCTCTGAGAGATGTTGTGATTGTTTTCCAAAGGAAAATTTTCTATATTTGATTTGTTAATACATTTTGTTCCAAAAAGAAAAGGAGACAAAAAGTGTATATGTGGAGCTCTTTACAAGTTTCTCTCTTCTCATTTGTATTGTAATTGAATGAGAAATTTTGTTTCAAACTTTTTCAGTAATAAACTTTTTGGACAATCATTGTTTTGTGCATATTTATGTACATTTCATTCTTTATTCTTATTCATTGGAGATTTCGTGACGAATTTTAAGAAGTAAGACCAAATTGAAAAGCTTCATGATCACAAGGGTCTGCTTTCAAAAATCCTTATGTACACCAGATTGTTGATCCGAGTCATCCAATAAGAGTGCTCAGAAAGAAAGAGAGTGAACGGTCACTCAAAAGGCCCTATGAGATACCTTTCTCCTTCCCTTAATTCCAAAATAAAATCAGTCACATTGATTGATAAATTGCAAATTGGGACAATCTTTGCTTGGAAAAATCCCCATTGGTTTAACCGGATTCAATTCACATCTAAGTGAAAGCAAAAATGTGCATTATTCTTGTTCGTTTTGAAAATTTGGAATGATACTTTGAGCATTTGTTTCACTACCTATACAGATTTTTATCACTTGCTCTCCCATTTGAGCCTATGAAAGAATAATTTCGTTTCAAATAAGAGCCCTAATGATCACCACCCTATATTGGAAAATTTTCAAATATCAAATAGGGGAATGGATTTTCAATAACCGTTTCGTTACTTTGGTTGTCATGAAGTGTAAGAATGATGCTTTGGCCGTCGTTTCTACAACCTAAACACTGATCACCCCTTGCATCCTCATTTGAGCCAAAATTACTGGTTCTTTTCAAAGCACTTATGATCGCCCCCACACTGGGGAAGAAGATTGGAGAATTTTCCAAAAGAGAGAGAAAAGCCAAAATGCTAAGGCTAAAAGGGAGAGAACCGCAAATTGGAAATTTGATTCCACTTGGGTTCCAATGTTGAAAAAAGAAAAGGAAGAATTTCATCTGGTGGATCGTCTATGCAAGGGTCTTCCTCAGTCAATTAATTCGGATACATGCCAAAAATTTCCCATTAATGAAAGTTTCCTTTCAGAGTTATTGTAAGGAACGGAATACAAGTCAGGCCATCTTCTTTTCCAATCAAACATTCTATCCCTAGTTATCCCTTTTGAGCCTTCAGAATAAAATACTTCATTTGGCACCCCCTCAGAATCGCAAACCCCACACTGGGGCAAGTTGGGTTGAAAAAGAAAGTTTCAAAAGGTGAAAAGTGAAAAACCACAAAATCAAAAGGCAAAAGAAGAAAAGAGAACCTCAGTTCAAAAGTAAACTGGGGCAAATTTTGTGAAATTTCAAAGAATGGCAAAAAGGCCGAAAAGTCAAAAGGAAAAAGAAAAATGAAAGTGAAAAGCCTCAATTGAGCAAAAACTGAGGCAAATTTTGATTTAACCCTGAAATAGGGTTGACGCAACAGTGCGATCTCAGATTTTTCAAACCACTTTGAAATCCGTTTTCAAGCCTTAACTTTTCTAAGCACCCCACCTGACCCCATTACAAAAGCCGAAAGCCCTGACTTCTGTTCTTAGCAATGGCCCTGTTAAGAAAATTTCTGATGTCGAAAATTTTAGCTGTATTTCTGAATTGATTTGGCGTGAGGTTGACACTGCTCTTCATATGAAACCCCGAGAAGGTATTTCTGAAAAGAGGGAAAAAGAAAAGAAAAACGAGCGAAATGAATGCAAAAGAAAGATGCAAAAAGATTTGATGTTGAAAGACCCTGTTGGGTGATGATAAAAAGTCAAACAAAGTCCAAGAATCTGGAGTCCAGATGAAGGCAATGTTGAAAAATGCGATCTGTGGTGTAATGTCCTTGAAAGTTTTATTCTTTAGCTATCGTTTTCAAGCCACATTACAAGCTCATAAAGTCCATCGTTGACTTATTCCTTCATGACAATCCAAAGTGACGACTATGCTCGTAAGAAATCCATCAATCATTTGTGATCATAAGGGAACAACCAGTTTTTTCATGTTTTAGCTATCATTTCCATCCGTGTTATTGCAAGCCTATAAAGCTCGTATGTGGACTACGTTTTCTTAAGAAATAAGGATGATAAACTCTTTGCTTTCACCAAGATGTGGTATAGAAGGGGTTACATACCATCTGAGCACATGAATAAGACAAATCTTGACCTCCCATTTCCAAATCAGAAATAACGCCATTACCCAAAGCTTCGATGCTAAGGTAAGGAAGAAATCCTTTGTAATTTGGCATTATTTTGAGAAATTCATCATGAAATTTTCTTTCTTATAGTGTTCGCATAAATGGAAAGTCATCCAAACCAATTGTTTGCAATCAAATGGGCCCATACTGGGGCAAAATTTTTATTCGCACGATTTCACAAAATAAGCCCACACTGGGGCAAATTTTTATAGTCCATTTGAGGATTTCGTCAAAGACTCAAGCAAGACTTTCAAATCAATCACGCTGCCTTTTTCTTGAAAATTTGAGTGCATGTAAGCCCCCTGTGCAGGTATTCACAGTTGAAGTCGACGAAAAGCATCTGGCGATGTGGAAGGCCGATGCCGAAGAAAGGAAAGAAAGAAGGGAAAAGGGCCCTACACTGGGGCAAATTATTTTTGAAAAAAATTCTCTCGAAAAATCAGAAAAATTCAAAAGTCAAAAATCGAAAATCAAGTTCAAATTTTTGTTTCTTGGAAAATCAAAATTTAATTTCTTATATCTTGACAGATCAAATCCAATTTCTTGACCAATTGGATGGCAGGATTGGGTCTTATCCTGCTGACCATTCACCAGATCACGTTGGGCCTGGATTTTGTGCCGCCAACTTCACAAAGATCACGTTGGGCCTGGATTTTGTGCCGCCAACTTCACAAAAGTCATGTTGGGATTGGTTTTAATTCAACCGCCGTTAGCATCGAGTCTATCTCACTAACGTGCGTGTTTTCATTCTACCGCCGTTAGCATCGAGTCTATCTCACTAATGTGCGTGTTTTACTTCAACCGCCGTTAGCATCGAGTCTATCTCACTAACGTGCGTGTTTTCATTCTACCGCCGTTAGCATCGAGTCTATCTCACTAACGTGCGTGTTTTACTTCAACCGCCGTTAGCATCGAGTTTATCTCACTAATGTGCGTGTTTTCATTCAACCGCCGTTAGCATCGAGTCTATCTCACTAACGTGCGTGTTTTCATTCTACCGCCGTTAGCATCGAGTTTATCTCACTAACGTGCGTGTTTTCATTCTACCGCCGTTAGCATCGAGTTTATCTCACTAACGTGCGTGTTTTACTTCAACCGCCGTTAGCATCGAGTCTATCTCACTAATGTGCGTGTTTTCATCCTACCGCCGTTAGCATCGAGCCTATCTCACTAATGTGCGTGTTTCCATCCCACCAACGCTCCATCTCACTTCAATTCATCTAATTTTTAAATTTCTGTTCGGGTCTATCCCGTGGGTCTATCCCAATTTTAAATTTCTGTCCGGGTCTATCCCGTGGGTCTATCCCAAATTTACATTCCAGTCCGGGTCTATCCCGTGGGTCTATCCCAATTTTACATTTCTGTCCGGGTCTATCCCGTGGGTCTATCCCAATTTTACATTTCTGTCCGGGTCTATCCCAATTTTAAATTTCTGTCCGGGTCTATCCCGTGGGTCTATCCCAATTTTACATTTCTGTCCGGGTCTATTCCGTGGGTCTATCCCAATTTTAAATTCTTATTCGGGTCAGTCCCGTGTTAGAATTCCTGTTCGTTGGAGTCTTTTGCAGCCCAATAACACAGGTAAGTTTTGGTGTCTACTTCTTTGTCTCAAGTTTTTCCAAAACTCAGACAAAGAGGGGCAAACTGTAGACACCAAATTTTTGGTGTAATTTCATTTTTAGATTTTTTATTTTGTCGTGTTCATTTTTAGTTTTTAGTTTCCAGTTTTATTTTTATTTTTTAAGTTTTATCATAGAATTTGTTGAAAAAAAAAAAAAGAAAAAGCATTCAAAAAATATGATTTAGTCGTTTGTAATTTAAATTCAATGCTTTCTTGAAAGAAAAAATGAAAAATATGAAAAATGAAACAAAAAAAGATGGAAAAATGGCCATTTTTGTTGCTTTTAGTTGTTTAGTTTTTTTAAATTATTTTCATTATTATTATTATTCTTATTACTTGGTTTTTGTCAATTTGTTATTATAATTATTATTTATATCTTATCATTTAAGTTGAAAGTTAAAAAAAAAAAAAGAGAAAAAGAAAAAAAAAAAAAGAAGAGGAATACGCCGCGGGCAAGTTGCGTTTTTTTCGCAGCTTGCAAGTAAGGGCTCAGGAGCCTTTTGGCTCCAAATACAGAGGGAGTTTGTTAAGGGTTTAGGAGGGGGTTCTTGGTATAAATAGAAAAAGAAACAGCAGCCGCAAGAGGGGAGTAAAGGGCGATAGAAAAAACAGCGTAGGAAAAAAGGAGATAGGGAGAGACAAACAAAAAACAGCTAAGAAAAGGCCGAGAGAAAGAGAACGGCTGTGAGAAAAATCTGAAGGCTTTTAACGGCTGGGGTTTGGTGAGTAGGCTGGAGGGTTTTTCAGAAAAAGAGAGGACACGGCGTAGAGAAAACCAGAAAGGCTAGGTAGCGGCTAGGTTTTGAACGGGGAGAAAAGGGCCGAGACCGAGGGAGAGCAAGGAGAGTTCTTGGGAGAGCAAGCTGACGGCAGCAAACTAGGAAAGAAATCTGGGCGAGAAACCTGCGGGCAAGAGAGTAGGAGAGCCATGGGATGAAGGGTTGGTGAAGGTGTTGGGCATTTGGGGCCGTAGCCGCAAGGGGGAGGTTTTGGGGGTTTTGTTTAGAAGTTGACGGCTAAGGAAAGACGGGGAAAGCAAGAGAGAGCTAGGACGGCGAAGGTAGAAATAGACCAGCGAGAAGATGTTGACGGGGGGGATTCTAAAAAAAGCTAGAAAACAAGAGAGGAGAGCAGCGTGAGGAAGATAGAGAGGAACGGCAAAAGAAGAAACAACCCAGAGTGAGCAAGAGCGAGAAAGAAGCAGCGAAAATCTGGAATCCAAAAGGGGCGATTGCGGCAATTCGTTCACGGAGTTTTCTGCCCAGATTTGGGCCCAAAAAGCTTGGTCAGGTAGAGTTGCAGGAATCTACGGCAGTGAGAAGAAAAGGAGGCTGAATCGAGGGAGATTGGTGGCTGGAAAAGAAAGGAGTGAATTTTACAGAAAATCTGGTCATCAAGCTGACTTTTCAGTCATGTTGTGACCCAGATTTCTCTCCCAATATACCTACTTTCGAGGAGATTTGTGTTGATTCCTCATCTACAATACTCAGGGAGGAAGTTTTGTGTTGATCTGTACCGGGAAAAACTGCTGCGGCATCACCAAATTCGAGGCCAAGCATACTGTCCTCGGCTTTTTGAGAGCCGCAACCTGGGTTTCATATTGGGTGGAACTTTCGCATCTTCCTACAGATTTCAGTTGCAGTTTCAACTTCATAAGGAGGTGCAGGTAACCATAGCTCCCTTCCTAGCTTGATTTGACATGTTTTGCACGAAGAACAAAACCTGTCTGATGTCAACTTTGAATTTTTCTTTCCTTTCCTTGCTGCGGTGTTTCCATTGCTGTTTGGATCTCTTTTGATTGGACATTTGGGATTATGTTGATGTTTCGTGTTTGCTGAAACAATAGTTTTTCTTTTGGGGTTTGCGATGCTTTGGTGTTGAATAAGTGTTTGTAAGTGTTCAAAGCAGCAAAAACAGGAATTCGGTTGCATCTTAGAACTCGGTTGCTGAAGCTTTGTTGTGGCTGAGTTTGGGGTTTTGGATACTTAATTAAGCTTTTTGATTTTCAATGTTTAGTTGTTTATCACTTGGGTTGAGGCAGTCACAACAGCTAGTTGCCAAAGGGTGTGTGTTTCTTTCTTTTGTTTGAACTATGGTATGGTAGAAAGCTTCATCAGCCGCCCAGAATTCTTTTAGCAGGAAATTCATCTGTGTTCTTGTTTTTTGCATGAAATATCCGACGCTTCTGATTTTTCATCTCCTTGTATGCATGATAAACTTGATAAGAACTTGAGTTTGGATTTGTGATTTGAAATGATTGTGTGAATCTGCCATGTGAAGTGCTGAATCTCTAAAGCATTAATTGCTGAAGTTCGAAACTCTTTTCGCGCAAAAAAATTTTCCAGAACTTGCATATTCACTTGCTAAGTTTCTAATTTTTTTTGGATGTTAAAGTTATGCATTCGGTTGATCGTTTTAAAGTTGTTGCGCTTGATGAAAATTTGGATTGGATTTGGGCATGTGAATTGGCAGTATACGTCTAAAAATCAGAATTGCAGAAAGCTTTAGCTGCAGAAATTTCCTTCTACGTAATTTGCATGCATGTTAACAAAAGAAAATTGCACTTTGACCCCTTGGCTTCTAACTAATGCCACTAGGACCCAATCAATTGAATAATTTCATCAATTTGGTCCTTGACAATTTTAATTCTACAACTTCATTGCTTGTTTGTTTTAATTAATTACTATGCTCTGCTTCAATTGCATTTAATTCATGACTTTAGGGGCTTTATGACCAAGTGAGCCTGTATTTGCCTATTTTTTTTTAATTTTTCCAAATAAAATGGTACCTTGACCATTTCTTTTATTTTGGAGGATAAATAAGTGATTTCACTCCACTTAAGGCATCAACGCAAGGGAGGTAACTTCTACATTCTTGAGTTTATTTTTCCTACGTGCTCCTACGTGCTATGTGAATATGCCTGTCTACTTCGCTTTCCTTACCTCCCTGCGTGCATTTACTTGCTTTTTACTTTTATTTAAGTTTTTATGGGGTATGTGTACACCTCTTGGCTTGTAATAGATAGTGCTCGGAGAGCATCTGGTCCATTCACCCTTTCCCTTTTATGTTTTTATGGGGTATGTGTACACCTCTTGGCTTGTAATAGATAGGGCTCGTAGAGCATCTGGTCCATTTCCCCTTCCCCTTGGTTGCTTGCTTTTGTTGTTACATGTTAAATTGCTTTAGTAGGCTATTGCATCTAGTCGAGCATGCTAAGTGCTATGTGCTACGTGTTTACGAGCGTTTTGGCATGTCTACTTGCTTTCATAGCCATGAATGGAATGGATGAATGTACGTTTCCGCTAGTCCAACGCTAGTCGGAATTCATAGAATGGGCTAGTCCAACGCTAGACCCTTAGAGATTTCCCCTCATTAGCATATCATTTGCTTGTTCACCACATATCATGCATTTTTCCTTAGTTTTATCATCTGGCATGCTCCTCGAGCCCCTTTTCCCCTCATTTTAGGATTTTTGCATCTCATACTAGTTATAGGATACATTTGCGTGAGAGTCCCCTTCCGATAAGGGAAACGAGCGAGTGTGGCTACTCGATAGCCTTAGCACGCTAGTTTCGCCTTCTAATCAAAGGGAAAATCGAAGTCGACAAGTTAGGAGTCATTCCCATACCCGACCTGATGCATTCCCTTAGGTTCATTCATTCTCATTTATCACTCACTCATTCTTTTCAATTCACATTTTCCTTTCCTTATTGTTCATTTTGATTTCTACTTCACAAAATTGCATTTAATTACACCTATATGCACTTATCACTATATTTCATACACTTGCACACGAACACTTGGAATTTTCATACAATTGCACACGTGCACCTTTTCATACACTTGGATTTTTAATTTCTTTCATACACTTTCACACTTGCACATTTGAGTCTCATTTGCATTAATCGACCTCTATGGGGTTTTCCTTTGTTGGCCGCCACAATTCATGTGGTTTGGGACCAAAAGCCTCACGAGAGACATCGTAGAATTTAGGATTGCATTTTTCTTTCCGTTTTGCATTCATATAGTCATATCCAACGTGCGAACATATATTGGGTAGAAAATTAGGGAAGGTAAGGTTAAGTCGCGCAACTAGCCTTGGCTAGGTCAAAGGGGTGCCTTGGATGCTATCCTTGCCTTCCCCTTTGTCAAACGTGACCCCCGAACCTTTTTCTTTGACTTACGTGGACTAGGAGTCGTTTTAAAAAGGGGTTTTCACTACTTCGTCTTTAAAAACACTTTTTGGGTGACTTGGTACACCCCAAATCTATACCAAGTGGCGACTCCGTTTTCATATTTAAAAAACCCTTTTTTAAAATTTCATTTGGCCAAATCGTCGCTTTCCAAAGTCCCATGGCCTTTTTACTTTTCATTTTGCACACGTTCACACCACACTTCACACACACAATCTCACACATCACTCACATTCACTCGATCAAAAAGTGGGGCGCGACACCGGCCATGGAGGAGTAAAAATGAGTGAATTTTGAGCAATTTTTAAGATATTTAACCTTTTGGTCAAAAAAGTCAAAAATTGGAATAGTAACTCTTAAATCCTATCCAATGATACCATGACACTTGACACCTCATTAATGCATTCCTATCCTTTCTTTTCTCTCTCACATCAATCATTTCACACACTCTACTTATCTCTTAACACCCGATAAATTTTACACAGTATCCGGAATTTAACCTAATTGGCTGAATTTTTCCGAACTTTTCGCACTAGCGGGTCCCACGTCCAATATATATTCTTAATTTTTCAAAAACTACCCAATGCTAGAAAAATCATCTAAAAACTATAATTACTCATAAAAATTCATCAGGAAAATTTCCTAAGCCAGAAAACGCAGAAAACATGCCATTAAAGGAAATAAAACCCTCGGAAAAGATTAGGGTTTTTATGGGTTCTCACAAACTAGACTAAGTGACCTTCATGAACATTGTAGCCCTGAGTCTTAGCTTCGAAACGGCATAGGTTTCGCCTCAATCCGATAAGCGTAGCCTCGGATATGTTATTTCCGCATTCGCACGTCAAATCTGTCTTTTGCTAAATTGAATTTCTGCACTTGTTATTACTGTATTTCTTATTCTTATGATATTGTGAGCCTATGGAATGGCTCTTGACTTGAATTTCTTATGTGTGATGTTGGGTTGTGGTTGAGGAAAAATAATGAAGCCAAAATGGCTGGAAAATTAGGTAAACACAAAGGGCGTGCTGCCCAAATTTTCGCCCGATGGCTAGGTTTCTATTTGAACTTGTATGCTTTTGTTTGGCCAATACCATGACCGGTTTTCCATTTTAAAACATGATTTTTCATCCTTGGGTTCAAACAACCCTGTTCTTACTTGAAAGTCATCTTTACACGTTTTACTCCTAATTGGTCGGGTTTCTTTGTTTCCCTTAAATGTTTTGCTCGATAAACTGTAATATGTTCTCTTGTTCAACCTTCGGTTTCATTGGTGATTAAGGGTAATATCCGGAAGGATATTTTGCACGGGAAATGATAACGTTAGTGGGCCTTCATACCAGTTTAAAGTGTCTTCATGAGAATTGTAGGCCTTCCTCATAGCTTCGAAACGGTGTCTTGCTCACCTTGATCTGATATTTCTAGCCTAACTTTTGATCAAGACGGTTTGAGATGGCCGATTTAGCCGTTTCCGTTTGCCGTTCCGCGCGAGTGCGTGCGCCCTTTTGCCGATTCCGCACTTACGTGTGCCGATTTTTGCCGTTTTGCTTGTTTTGGATCTGTTTGTAGTCGTTAGTGATATAATGTGATAAAATCTTCTATTTCAGATAGTGGTGAGCTAGGCGGAGCCGGTGGGGCCCACTACTAGCGAACGCGCGAAGCGATTTTCTTTAGTACTACTTTTGGTATTTTGAGTAAGTATTCAGGCCGCTCTTACGTGTTAGTTGCTTATGTGTTTCGATATGTGCAAAACTATACTCACTCGCCTTAGGGGAAAGGTTATGCTTAAGTGATCTTTGTTGCTTATGTGGTAGTAACTCACTGGGCTTAAGCTCATTCCGTTCCATTTGTTTTCCTTACAGGAAAATGATCATTGTTGGAAGATCATACTTGTTGGTTGCCAAATTGAGCCATATATATGTCTATTTTGAATAGCTCTTTGCATGAAACCCTAATGTGTATTGGGTTCATCTTTTGATTGGCAAACCGAACATGTGTATCCATGATGAATAGCTTTTGGCATGCCAAATTGGTTGTAAATGTTGAATTGCAATGTATTAATGGTTGGTTGACATTTGGTTGGATTTCTGATTAACTTGTATTTCAAACGGCAAAAGAAAAATTTGGCTACTCTCGGCCTAGTATCTGGATTCTGACGTGGCCGGTACTGTTCATCATCGGCTTCGATTTTCATTTTTTTTTATTTTGTGATTTTGACTTGTTTACGCGCGTGGATATGTTCCGGAACGTATTAGATCGACGTGAACCGATCCGTAGTCCTGGCGAGAGCTGGGCAGGCAGTCCGCTAACCCCTTTAGTTCGCCTTAGGGGAAGGTGGGGCTGTTACAGTTGGTATCAGAGCCACTTCGCGTGGTCTCTGCGCGGAGCGAGCTTGGGGCCAAGGGATGTTATGGTCCTGCTTGTGGTGACAGTGTTTAAAGGTATCAGTGCTCTTTTGAGCGTAAGCTATGAACTGTGCATGTCATTAGTGTAAGGATCATTAACATGGGACATGAGGAAGTTAAGTATGTATGTCGGGTAGGAATCTTTAATAAGGGTGATTTACGCTTGGGACCGGCCGGCTCGAGTTGTGAATTATCTTGGATGGGATTCTTGGGCCCGGATACGAACGAAATAAGAGCGCCTAGGTTAGAGGACTTGGGAAATTGTGGGACATACGTGATAGGCCTTAGGGATACATTATTCTCTTTAAGATGAATGATATATTTTAAGTTGAAATGTCAGTTAACTAACGAATTAATGTTTGTAGGTATGGATCCGGGCAGTTCTAGCGGCATGGGACCGGGACCGAGACCTCCGAGTGCGAGGGGCCCAGAGGACCGGGTGCTGCGTAAGCGGGCGATCCGCTATCGGAGGAGGCTTGGGGAGCCTTATAGTTTGTATTCCCCTTTTGGACAGGTGTCGCGCCGACCCTGTGAGTGCTGGTATACCTATGGCTATCCTGACGAGGTTGTTTTAGCGATGGATGACGAGCGTTATCACCTAGGCAGGACAGTTGAGACTTTGAGGGCGCAGCTGGAGGAGGCTAGAGAGTTTAGCCGTTGGCAGGCGTTGCGCGTTAGGGACCTGGAGCGGGATCTTCGACACACACACCAGCACCTCTTCGCTATGAGGATGCAGCTTAGGGAGAGGGCCCGGAGTATTACATTTGACTGTGGGGTTTTACTAGACATGGCCGCGGAGGCACCACCACGAGCTGCTGGTCCAGAGCAGATAGGCGAGATAGATACTTTAGGTTCCGTTGGGAACCGGGGGCCTAGGGGAGGTGATTAGGGTTGCTTTTGTATTATGAGTAGCTGGTAGATTACTTTTGCTAGGACTGGCATGGCTAATTTCTTTGGTTATTTGGTGGACTGACTAGCTTTTGGAGCCGGAGTGCTCGTGTGCATAATGGGTTTTGTACCGACTGGAGGTCGGGTACTTTGTATATCTTTTGGTGTGGTTTTGTAAATAAATGTATATATTTGAGTCGTATCTTTTGGTACCTACGCTTTTGCGTGCTTTTCGTGTATTTGTTTTGTGTTTTTATTTTGTTTCTAGTTGGAGTATTACGCACACGATAGGTGTGGATCTATAGACTTTTGCACCACCTGATTGGTAAGTGTTGGAATTTGCTCTACTTGAACTACTTGGGACTGACCTCGAACTACCTGAGATTGATCTTGAGCTGCCTGAGACCGACTAGACTGAACTTCCTTGAGACGTGACCCTGTTAGGCGAGTGTGTTCATACGTACTCTTAATGGACCTAATTTCACCGAATATATGGTATGTGACCTGTAGGTGGACTTGAATTTTATGACTATTTACGAATGTGAATTGCTAGACAGAGGTTAGGCCAGTGTGTTCTTACCTGTACTCATGATCCTTGAACTTGAACTTGTACTCTTATTTGTGTTCATGCTCCCTGAACTTGTAATATTTGACCGTACTCTTGAACTTCTTCGTACTCATGTGGTTGTAGACCGGCTACTACGTTTCTGTAGCGGTTGAACTGAACCTCTCTGGTGGGGCATTGCCTGTTGTGTTGTCCAGCACCGCCATTCTTCTGGCGAGGCATGCCTGTTGTGTTGTCCAGCACCACCAGGGATGAAATACTTGAACTAAGGCTTTTGGTGAAGTATGGCCGTTGTGCTAGCTTGTTATGTTGTCCAGCACCACCAGGGCCAACTTACTGAACTGAAAGCATAGCCGTTGTGCTAGCTTGTTATACCCTGAATGTCTTCCAAATATCTGGGACATTACGTCCGATTTCAAGCCTTTTGCCTGTTTTATTTGGTTACGCGATTAACTCCCTACTGGACTACTGGACCATGACTATTTGATAAGTGATTTACAAGATCATGAATTGTGATAAGTAAGAGTAGAATGTTTCTTAGTAGTTGACTGACTTTGGGAAAAGAAATTGGACCTGGTGAATACGAGTTGGAGTAGATGGAATTCTACTGCTTGATTGGTTTCTGAGCGATATCTTGACCGGCTTTATATAGGAGTTAGAATGTCGAGGACGACATTCTTTTAAGGGGGAGAGAGTGTGAGAACCCGTATTTTCCCTTAATATTTTCCTAGGGTTTTTCCCCTTTAATGGCATGTTTTCTGCATTTTCTGGCGTAGGAAAATTTTCTTGGTGGATTTTATGAGTAATTATAGTTTTTAGATATTTTTTCTAGCATTGGGTAGTTTTTAAAAACATTACGGATAGATTATGGACGTGGGCCCCACTAGTGCGAAAAGTTCAGAAAAATTCGGCGAATAAGGTTAAGTTTCGGATACTGTGTAAAATTTATCGGGTGTTAAGAGATAAGTAGAGTGTGTGAAATGATTGATGTGAGAGAGAAAAGAAAGGATAGGAATGCATTAATGGAGTGCCACGTGTCACTTGGTGATTGGTTTTGACTTAAGAACACTATTCACCTTTTTTGACTTTTGACCAAAATTGGTTAAATATCTAAAAATTTCACAAAAAATCACCATTTTCTTTCACCTTGTGGCCGGCCCTCTCTCTTGCCAAGAAGGAAGAAAACTTCTTCAATCTTCAAGCTTTCCACTAGCTCAAATCATCCAAATCAATCACACCAACTAGTTTCCACTCCATACAATCTTTCCATTTAGTGTTAGTGGTGAGTTTGGTGAAGTTTTTGGAAGAGCTAAGGTGGTCTACAACTCCTCTTCTCTTGTTTACTAGGTAAGTGATGATTGAACATCCTCTTATATCTAATGATGCTTATTTTGTGCCTAATGGTGGCTTGAGTGATGGAATGTGTGATTTATTTCTTGATTTGAGTTGATTTGGTGAAGTTTTTATATTTTTGAGGAATTTTCTGGTTTAATATGAATGTGATGTTGTGGCTGTCTTTGATGATTGGCAATAGTCTATAAAGACTCCAGTAGGTGTGAATTAGTGATAAATGCAATCAATTTTGGGTTTGGATTGAAATGAGAAAAGTTAGGGTTGATAACCCCTAAATCTGTCCGGTTTTGGATCATAGGGTTAGAGGCCGAATTGGACTTTGCTCAAAACATGAAAGTTGTAGGTATTGATGAGTTTGAAGTTCCTGCAAAATTTCAGGGCATTTGGAGTAGTGTAGAGTGAGTTATGTCGTTTTTACTGTTGCTATTCTGGGTGATCAGAATGTGCGAACTGCACTTGTAATTGGCCATTTTGACTGGAATTACTTTGGATTTTGGTGATGGTGTCTTCTGATGAAATGTAGCTTGATGTCTTAGCTATAATATGCCTTTGGAATCAATGCATTTGGACCTGTATAGACTGACTTGGACTGATTACAGTTTTGTGTGATTTGGGAACCTGCAATTACGGTTCTGGTTTGGTATTCTGCATTTTTGACCTAGTTGTGCTAGGATTTGGACTGAGTTTCCTTCTACATTGTTGTAGCCCTGTCTTTTAGCTTCGAGATGGTGGGTCTTACACTCTCATCCGATAAGCGTAGAGCATTTTGTGCCATTACCGCAAAAGGAGGATGAAAACTGTTTTTTGTTAAGGTCACGTGAGTGCATTGCTGGAATTTCTGGCTTGCTATAATGCTTGTATATGTTTATAAAACCCTATTGGGGTTGTGATTGGCATTGCTTTATGACTCGTTATCGAGTCTCATTGTACTTGTTTACGTGTTCTAGGGCGTGACGGTGGTTCACGACATTCTCTTGACGGAAGTGCTTGAAACAACACTTAATTGATAAGTGAGTATACTACTCACTTGAATGTTACAATGTGGCTTTGCTATATGTGATTTTGATGCCTTGAAGGCTTATTTGGCTATTGGAATTGATTGAGGTGAGGGTGTACTTGACCGCCCTTACCCCATGTGATACCGTTAATGACTGATTACCGTTTTACTGAAATACTGCACTTGCTATATGAGATATTGAATTCCATTCATGGAAAACTGATTTGGTGTCGTTTGGACGAATATCCAACGGCCTTACTGTATTACTGAGCTCAACCCCGTAGGTAGTCAATTGAATCGAGCCGGCGAGGGCTTGGTCGTGAAAATTGACATGCCACGGGACTGTACTGGGGAATCTTGTAGTAATGAGACTCTTGGTTCCGGTATACTCGAGTATTACCAAAAGCTACTGATTGGAGTGCGGGCCCGGTTGGGGTATGTTTGGTGGAAGGGATGGGAGTGAAGTGGGTTCTACGGTTGGTACTCAAAAACGTTGACGGAGAGTCAATGAGATTGGATCAAGAATGTAAGCGTGGAAATGGGCTCTTGAGAGCCGTCCGTATCCTTTTACCGATTTGTTTTGCTTCCTATTTGGATACTTGAAATGAACGGTTATGCTTAAGTGATCTTTGTTGCATAACCTTTCTAGGTGAGTGTTCCTTATTTGATTCTATGGCTTGTTGTTATCTTTTGCTAATGTGTTAAGTGCTTTTAATGATTTCCAAAACGAGCTTCCTAGGTGAGTGTGTACTTTATCGCACTCGACCTAAATAACTGTGCAATTTTCAAGGATTTAATGATTGAAATGTTACTTGCGCATGAATGTAAGCCTTTTGGGCTGAATTGGCCATTGCCCCTTGTTACCGGTCGTCTCGAGCCAGAAGCGGACTCGGTCGGGCGATTAGGGACTTGGGTGAACGTTCGGTATACTCGAGTATTACCCTGTAGGTTGGTGGAGACTGGCCAACGGCCAGGACGGGGGTGAATGAATGAATGAATGAACGAACGATCGAACGAGGGTTATTGATAATCAAAAAATGCAGTTTCAAATGATTGGAGGAATAAGGGGAAATGTCAGGAGAACGAATGAACGAAATAACGAATTGCTCCTTGTGAGCCGTATCCTTTTAATGAATGTGTTACTATCGCTTTCCATTGTAAATGTTTCTTGAATTATTGATACTCCATGTTTAATGTATTGGATTGATTATCTGATTATGTATTCGGAACCTCACTGGAATTTTAGCTCATCCCTTTATTTTTGTTTTCCTTACAGGGAAAGGCGAGCGAGGACGTGAGCTTGAGATAGACTAGCCAATCTAGTTTTGTTTCTTTTGTTTCTTTTGTAGTGGTTCTCGCCTAGTGCTTGGCACGGGCTGGACGTATGAAGGATTGAGAACCCTTGTATATTTGATGTTCATATTCTCTTTTGGGTTGGCAATGTATATAAGTTCCGCTTTAAGTTTGAATCAATGCCCTATTTATTCTTGTGATTTATTTCAATGTGATATGAAAGACAGAGCTCTCAAGAGTCAGCCCGTGACATCTTTGGGTATTGAGACCCTTGATTCCGGGTATACTCGAGTATTACCATTTCTGTTTCTATTGAGGTGAGCGGGCCCGGTAAAGGGGTGTTTGGTGGACGGAATTTGGTGTAAAGTGGGGTCTACGGACGTGTTGGTTCTATATACGTTGACGGAGAGTCAACCGGCTTGGATCAAGTACTGCGCTGGAAAGCTGGCTCCTGAGAGCCACCTGTATCCTTCTGATTTGAATCATTGGTTCCTTTACTTTACGTCTGGCATGTGTACCTGATTTGTTAAATGTGAAATGCCATGATTTTACTGCTATATGTTTGGTACCTCATTGAGCGCAAGCTCACCCCTTTCTGTTCCTTTTTGTTTTCCTTATAGGAAAATAAATACTTTTGGACTGGATTTGACAATTGGCTGCCAAATTGAGCTAGTTGAACATATCTTTTGTATCGCTTATGTATTGAAACCCTAAATGTACTTGTGGGACCGTTTCCCTTTTTACTTGGCAAACCAGACATGTATCCACTGTTGAATACTTTTGTATGCCACTTTGGCTTGTAAATGCAAAGTTCAAGATGTGAATGTTTGCTTGATATTTGGTTGGGTTCTGACGGGTCGGTTACTATTCATAGCCGACTTCGGTTTCATTTTTTTTTTATTTTTTTATTTTGATTTGTTTACCGCGTTGGTAAGTTCCGGAATGTATTAGCTCGCTCTATCCCGAACCGTTAGTCCTGGCGAGAGCTGGGCAGGCGGTCCGCCGAACCCTTTGGTTCGCCTTAGGGGGAGGTGGAGCTGTCACAGTTGGTATCAGAGCCAGGTTCGGGTGGTCTCTGCGCGGAGTGAGCCTGGACTAAGTGGTGAATAGGTATGAAGGATTAAGTGCTCGTTCGAGCCTAAGCTCTGAATTGTGAATGTTATAGGCCTTAACTTTTCTTGTGGTATCTGAGGATCATAGATCGGTACGTCTGGTGGGAATTTTGATTGTAGATGGTTTACTCTTGGGACTGGCCAGCCCGAGAGGTGAATTGTCTTATTTCGGATTCTTGTGCCTGAGTACTCCAGAGTTGAGGCGGTGTTATGTAGGTGAGAGTTGCATTTTGGGAACATGAATAGGCTTTGTTCGACTGGAATGAGTACAAGAGGTTAATGGATATTTCATTTGTATAATAGGTGATGTGAGAGACCGGAAGGGGTTATTTTAGCAAGGTTTGGGACGATATATCCCTTTTCTTTTGATTCGCTCGTATATTGTTACTACATGCCGTCGGTTGTATAATTGTGTATATGAATAATTGCCTGATTTGATACGTATTTGAATGTTTGATCATTTGTTTCCTTGATATGTGGAGTGTTATGTGCATATATGTTTATTTGTGTAATTGGTGGCCTCAATTTTAGATGCTTTAGTCAATTTCCTATTGCTATGTTTATTTACTAAAGTATCTTTGGGGGGGGAAGAAAAGAAAAGAGAGGAAAAACAAAAATATGTATATATATATAATATCTAGCACATGGAAAGAAAACGGAGTCACGGACGTGGTCGTGGCCGTGGAACTAAGCGAGGCCAAGAACCAAGAGAAGAAAAGGGAAACAATAGCTGGACAAGGACCGAGAATGCCACTTGTACTTAGGAATGTAATTGACCCATTGTATTGCCCGATAGGCTAGCATCTGAGTTCCAGCAACTCCGTACGATGACACATTGGGTTGATACGTATCAAGAAATCGCGGTTCTCCGAGACGAAATAGAGGTTCAAAGGAGGCTAACCGAGTACTAGGAAGGGCGATGGAAGCAAGAGTATTCGGAGAAACTTGAGCTCTTACACCAAAACATGGAGCTAAAGAGGAAATACGAAGAGATTTCCAAGGAGACAGTAGCAATGGCACAAAGCAATACTTTTATGGGGATTCCAGAGGAAGCTCAAAAGACAGGAATTGCAAGGCCACAACTGAAGATCTTCCATGCAAAGAAAAAGGGTAAAGTTGGAAGGCCATTTGCTAAGAGGGGCCGTGGAGCGAGTGGTGTGACAAATTGTAGTTATTGTAGAAAATCCAATCATATTGAAGTAGATTGTTGGATAAAGGGGGAGGAGATGTCTGTGTTATGGGAGCGCCGAGCATCTGATTGCTAATTGCCCGGGTTTAGTGCCCGAAAAGAAGGGAACCCAGCAGCCAACCAAGACCGACCCTGGACCGTCAAGTGGAGAAGGGACTGGAATGAAGAACCTCGTTTCTTCTGACTCTGAAGACGGAGAAGGTACATGCCATTGGTTACTTTAAATTTTGAAGGAAAAATTTCGAGGGCGAAATTTCCTTAAGGGGGAGAGAGTGTGAGAACCCGTAATTTTTCCATTTTCTAGGTTTTATTATATTTCTAAGTTTTCTTATTTTCAATGGTTTGTTTTCCGCACTTTCTGTATCCGGAAAATTTTCTAGATAATATTTATGAGTAAATATAGTTTTTAGATGATTTTTCTAATATCGAATAGATTTTGAGAAATTAAGAGCGTATACCGGACGTGGGACCCACAAGTGCGAAAAGTTCGAAAAAATTCGGCCAACTAGATTAAGTTTTGGATACTGGAATTAAATTATCGGGTGTTATGAGATATTTAGAGGTTGCCAAGTGGATAGGTGTGAGAGAGACAAAAGTTAGGCAAACCATTAATGCAAGTGACATGTGTCACTTAGAGATTAAATTCTACTTTTGACTTACTATTCATGCTTTTACCATTTTACCAAAATAACTCAAAAATTTGACCCAAAAATCCCCACAAATATCAAGCTCATAGCCGGCCCTCATTAGAGAGAAAAGAAAAGAAAAGCTCTTCCAAAATTGGATCCAAACTTGCTCGATCTTCCACTCCTACCGTTTAATTTTGGTTTTGCTCCACAAAACTCCTCCACTTGGTGATTTTAAAGTGATTGGTGAAGTTGCTTGGAAAGTTAAGGTGACCAATAGCTCTCTCTCTCTTGTTTCTAAGGTAAGTTGTGAAGAACCACCCTCCTCCTTTAATTGATGCTTAAATCATGCTTAGTGGTTGTATGAGATGCAAATTTATGGGTTATTTCTTGATTTGTGGTTGAAATGATGAAGTTTTATTATTTTTGGGGATTTTTCTGTTTTAATATAAGCATGATTGTGTGGCTATCTATGATGATTGGAAATGGTCTATATTGACTCTAGGAGGTGGAAAAAGTGATTAATTGCAACCAATTTCTGTTTTGGAAGAAAATTGAAAAACCTAGGGTTCTTAAGGGAGCATTCTGTACGAATTTTTAGGTCCTAGATAGAGGCCGAATTGGCCTTATCTCAAAACATGAAAGTTGTAGGGAATGACATTTTAGAGGTGTCTACAAAATTTCAGGTCAATCGGAGTAGTGTAGAATGAGATAAGTCGAAATTACTATTGCTGTTCTGGTTTTACCCGAAATTGAGAACTGCGCCTGTAATTGGTTGTTTTGGCTGGAATTTCTTCCGCATTGGTTGTTGAGGCCTTCTGATGAAATTTATCCCTGTTTCTTAGCTTTCAGATGGTTTTGGAATTTCTAGATTTGGACTTGGAGAGCCTGAGTTATGATGTTTCCGCTAGAATGCGTTTTGGTGAATCTGTTTTACGTTTTGATGTAGTATCTTGCATTTTTGACCTGTTTACACTCAAAACTGGGTTGAGTGACCTTCTGTGATGTTGTAGCCCTGTATTTTAGCTTCGAAATGGTGGGTCTTGTACCCTCATCAAATAATCATAGTGAAATTGGTGCCATTACCGCAAAATGAGGTCAAAAACTGTTTTTTCAGGGCTAAAGCTAATTCCATTTCCGGATTTTTCTGGTTTCCTCTAATGCTTATATATGCTTATGGAACCCTATTGTGATCGTGTTGGCATCGATTTATGACTTGTAATCGAGTCTTCTTGTGCTTATTGGAATATTCTAGCGTTTGACTTTTATTTCCGGTCATTTTCCTAGCTAACTTTTGTATTTGGATAACCTTGAGCCTATTGAACGGCTGTGGTGATGAATGTATATTGAGTATGACTTTGGGAGTTGATTGAGGAAAATAATGAAACCGTGATGGCTGGAAAAGTAAGAAATGTAGGGGAGGTGCTGTCCAATTTTTCTAGGCCGATTGGTTCCTTTAAGTTTGAATTGGCTTGTGATAGAAATGAAGGGCTTTTGGGTTGTTGAACCTAGGTCTTCATGTTACCTTTTTGTTCCCAAAAATCATGTTTTGTACCCTTGCATTAGTAATTATTTGGCGAGGCATACGACTAGTAGTCGAGCCTCACATGTGCATTTTGTTTACTCGATTCTGGATGTGAAACCTTCAATTGGTTTACTTTGATTATTTTAGGGTTTCTTGGCGATTAAAGCCAATCCGAAGTGAAAACTTTTGAGGTATCTGTACTTGAACCGGTGAGTGTTCCACTACCTGCTATCCGTTATGTGAAATATCTGAATATCTGAATACTTGATTTATGACTATTGAAGCCAAATACTGTTTTGATAAAATGGAGGCGAGGATGTACTTTATCACACTCGTTCTCTGGTCTGTTCATATGCCAATTTTGAACGCGTATCTGAATCTGCTATCTGTATCTGTATCTGTATATGTTATCTGTATCTAGATATGTATCTGTTCTGACGTCGTTTGGAAGCTTGTGTCCAACGACCTTTCCGTGACCTATGAGTTCAAATCCTGTGGCTAAGTTATTCGAGTCGAGCCGGCAAGGGTCTGGACGATTAGATAACGAACCACGGTAGTCTGTTTTGGGATCTTTGGGTATTGAGACCCTTGATTCCGGGGATACTCGAGTATTACCATTTCTGTTTCTGTTGAGGTGAGCGGGCCCGGTAAAGGGGTGTTTGGTGGACGGAATTTGGTGTAAAGTGGGGTCTACGGACGTGTTGGTTCTATATACGTTGACGGAGAGTCAACCGGCTTGGATCAAGTACTGCGCTGGAAAGCTGGCTCCTGAGAGCCACCTGTATCCTTCTGATTTGAATCATTGGTTCCTTTACTTTACGTCTGGCATGTGTACCTGATTTGTTAAATGTGAAATGCCATGATTTTACTGCTATATGTTTGGTACCTCATTGAGCGCAAGCTCACCCCTTTCTTTTCCTTTTTGTTTTCCTTACAGGAAAATAAATACTTTTGGACTGGATTTGACAATTGGCTGCCAAATTGAGCTAGTTGAACATATCTTTTGTATCCCTCATGTATTGAAACCCTAAATGTACTTTTGGGACCGTTTCCCTTTTTACTTGGCAAACCAGACATGTATCCACTGTTGAATACTTTTGTATGCCACTTTGGCTTGTAAATGCAAAGTTCAAGATGTGAATGTTTGCTTGATATTTGGTTGGGTTCTGACGGGTCGGTTACTATTCATAGCCGACTTCGGTTTCATTTTTTTTTTATTTTTTTATTTTGATTTGTTTACCGCGTTGGTAAGTTCCGGAATGTATTAGCTCGCTCTATCCCGAACCGTTAGTCCTGGCGAGAGCTGGGCAGGCGGTCCGCCGAACCCTTTGGTTCGCCTTAGGGGGAGGTGGGGCTGTCACAGTTGGTATCAGAGCCAGGTTCGCGTGGTCTCTGCGCGGAGTGAGCCTGGACTAAGTGGTGAATAGGTATGAAGGATTAAGTGCTCGTTCGAGCCTAAGCTCTGAATTGTGAATGTTATAGGCCTTAACTTTTCTTGTGGTATCTGAGGATGATAGATCGGTACGTCTGGTGGGAATTTTGATTGTAGATGGTTTACTCTTGGGACTGGCCAGCCCGAGAGGTGAATTGTCTTATTTCGGATTCTTGTGCCTGAGTACTCCAGAGTTGAGGCGGTGTTATGTAGGTGAGAGTTGCATTTTGGGAACATGAATAGGCTTTGTTCGACTGGAATGAGTACAAGAGGTTAATGGATATTTCATTTGTATAATAGGTGATGTGAGAGACCGGACGGGGTTATTTTAGCAAGGTTTGGGACGATATATCCCTTTTCTTTTGATTCGCTCGTATATTGTTACTACATGCCGTCGGTTGTATAATTGTGTATATGAATAATTGCCTGATTTGATACGTATTTGTATGTTTGATCATTTGTTTCCTTGATATGTGGAGTGTTATGTGCATATATGTTTATTTGTGTAATTGGTGGCCTCAATTTTAGATGCTTTAGTCAATTTCCTATTGCTATGTTTATTTACTAAAGTATCTTTGGGGGGGGAAGAAAAGAAAAGAGAGGAAAAACAAAAATATGTATATATATATAATATCTAGCACATGGAAAGAAAACGGAGTCACGGACGTGGTCGTGGCCGTGGAACTAAGCGAGGCCAAGAACCAAGAGAAGAAAAGGGAAACAATAGCTGGACAAGGACCGAGAATGCCACTTGTACTTAGGAATGTAATTGACCCATTGTATTGCCCGATAGGCTAGCATCTGAGTTCCAGCAACTCCGTACGATGACACATTGGGTTGATACGTATCAAGAAATCGCGGTTCTCCGAGACGAAATAGAGGTTCAAAGGAGGCTAACCGAGTACTAGGAAGGGCGATGGAAGCAAGAGTATTCGGAGAAACTTGAGCTCTTACACCAAAACATGGAGCTAAAGAGGAAATACGAAGAGATTTCCAAGGAGACAGTAGCAATGGCACAAAGCAATACTTTTATGGGGATTCCAGAGGAAGCTCAAAAGACAGGAATTGCAAGGCCACAACTGAAGATCTTCCATGCAAAGAAAAAGGGTAAAGTTGGAAGGCCATTTGCTAAGAGGGGCCGTGGAGCGAGTGGTGTGACAAATTGTAGTTATTGTAGAAAATCCAATCATATTGAAGTAGATTGTTGGATAAAGGGGGAGGAGATGTCTGTGTTATGGGAGCGCCGAGCATCTGATTGCTAATTGCCCGGGTTTAGTGCCCGAAAAGAAGGGAACCCAGCAGCCAACCAAGACCGACCCTGGACCGTCAAGTGGAGAAGGGACTGGAATGAAGAACCTCGTTTCTTCTGACTCTGAAGACGGAGAAGGTACATGCCATTGGTTACTTTAAATTTTGAAGGAAAAATTTCGAGGGCGAAATTTCCTTAAGGGGGAGAGAGTGTGAGAACCCGTAATTTTTCCATTTTCTAGGTTTTATTATATTTCTAAGTTTTCTTATTTTCAATGGTTTGTTTTCCGCACTTTCTGTATCCGGAAAATTTTCTAGATAATATTTATGAGTAAATATAGTTTTTAGATGATTTTTCTAATATCGAATAGATTTTGAGAAATTAAGAGCGTATACCGGACGTGGGACCCACAAGTGCGAAAAGTTCGAAAAAATTCGGCCAACTAGATTAAGTTTTGGATACTGGAATTAAATTATCGGGTGTTATGAGATATTTAGAGGTTGCCAAGTGGATAGGTGTGAGAGAGACAAAAGTTAGGCAAACCATTAATGCAAGTGACATGTGTCACTTAGAGATTAAATTCTACTTTTGACTTACTATTCATGCTTTTACCATTTTACCAAAATAACTCAAAAATTTGACCCAAAAATCCCCACAAATATCAAGCTCATAGCCGGCCCTCATTAGAGAGAAAAGAAAAGAAAAGCTCTTCCAAAATTGGATCCAAACTTGCTCGATCTTCCACTCCTACCGTTTAATTTTGGTTTTGCTCCACAAAACTCCTCCACTTGGTGATTTTAAAGTGATTGGTGAAGTTGCTTGGAAAGTTAAGGTGACCAATAGCTCTCTCTCTCTTGTTTCTAAGGTAAGTTGTGAAGAACCACCCTCCTCCTTTAATTGATGCTTAAATCATGCTTAGTGGTTGTATGAGATGCAAATTTATGGGTTATTTCTTGATTTGTGGTTGAAATGATGAAGTTTTATTATTTTTGGGGATTTTTCTGTTTTAATATAAGCATGATTGTGTGGCTATCTATGATGATTGGAAATGGTCTATATTGACTCTAGGAGGTGGAAAAAGTGATTAATTGCAACCAATTTCTGTTTTGGAAGAAAATTGAAAAACCTAGGGTTCTTAAGGGAGCATTCTGTACGAATTTTTAGGTCCTAGATAGAGGCCGAATTGGCCTTATCTCAAAACATGAAAGTTGTAGGGAATGACATTTTAGAGGTGTCTACAAAATTTCAGGTCAATCGGAGTAGTGTAGAATGAGATAAGTCGAAATTACTATTGCTGTTCTGGTTTTACCCGAAATTGAGAACTGCGCCTGTAATTGGTTGTTTTGGCTGGAATTTCTTCCGCATTGGTTGTTGAGGCCTTCTGATGAAATTTATCCCTGTTTCTTAGCTTTCAGATGGTTTTGGAATTTCTAGATTTGGACTTGGAGAGCCTGAGTTATGATGTTTCCGCTAGAATGCGTTTTGGTGAATCTGTTTTACGTTTTGATGTAGTATCTTGCATTTTTGACCTGTTTACACTCAAAACTGGGTTGAGTGACCTTCTGTGATGTTGTAGCCCTGTATTTTAGCTTCGAAATGGTGGGTCTTGTACCCTCATCAAATAATCGTAGTGAAATTGGTGCCATTACCGCAAAATGAGGTCAAAAACTGTTTTTTCAGGGCTAAAGCTAATTCCATTTCCGGATTTTTCTGGTTTCCTCTAATGCTTATATATGCTTATGGAACCCTATTGTGATCGTGTTGGCATCGATTTATGACTTGTAATCGAGTCTTCTTGTGCTTATTGGAATATTCTAGCGTTTGACTTTTATTTCCGGTCATTTTCCTAGCTAACTTTTGTATTTGGATAACCTTGAGCCTATTGAACGGCTGTGGTGATGAATGTATATTGAGTATGACTTTGGGAGTTGATTGAGGAAAATAATGAAACCGTGATGGCTGGAAAAGTAAGAAATGTAGGGGAGGTGCTGTCCAATTTTTCTAGGCCGATTGGTTCCTTTAAGTTTGAATTGGCTTGTGATAGAAATGAAGGGCTTTTGGGTTGTTGAACCTAGGTCTTCATGTTACCTTTTTGTTCCCAAAAATCATGTTTTGTACCCTTGCATTAGTAATTATTTGGCGAGGCATACGACTAGTAGTCGAGCCTCACATGTGCATTTTGTTTACTCGATTCTGGATGTGAAACCTTCAATTGGTTTACTTTGATTATTTTAGGGTTTCTTGGCGATTAAAGCCAATCCGAAGTGAAAACTTTTGAGGTATCTGTACTTGAACCGGTGAGTGTTCCACTACCTGCTATCCGTTATGTGAAATATCTGAATATCTGAATACTTGATTTATGACTATTGAAGCCAAATACTGTTTTGATAAAATGGAGGCGAGGATGTACTTTATCACACTCGTTCTCTGGTCTGTTCATATGCCAATTTTGAACGCGTATCTGAATCTGCTATCTGTATCTGTATCTGTATATGTTATCTGTATCTAGATATGTATCTGTTCTGACGTCGTTTGGAAGCTTGTGTCCAACGACCTTTCCGTGACCTATGAGTTCAAATCCTGTGGCTAAGTTATTCGAGTCGAGCCGGCAAGGGTCTGGACGATTAGATAACGAACCACGGTAGTCTGTTTTGGGATCTTTGGGTATTGAGACCCTTGATTCCGGGGATACTCGAGTATTACCATTTCTGTTTCTGTTGAGGTGAGCGGGCCCGGTAAAGGGGTGTTTGGTGGACGGAATTTGGTGTAAAGTGGGGTCTACGGACGTGTTGGTTCTATATACGTTGACGGAGAGTCAACCGGCTTGGATCAAGTACTGCGCTGGAAAGCTGGCTCCTGAGAGCCACCTGTATCCTTCTGATTTGAATCATTGGTTCCTTTACTTTACGTCTGGCATGTGTACCTGATTTGTTAAATGTGAAATGCCATGATTTTACTGCTATATGTTTGGTACCTCATTGAGCGCAAGCTCACCCCTTTCTTTTCCTTTTTGTTTTCCTTACAGGAAAATAAATACTTTTGGACTGGATTTGACAATTGGCTGCCAAATTGAGCTAGTTGAACATATCTTTTGTATCCCTCATGTATTGAAACCCTAAATGTACTTTTGGGACCGTTTCCCTTTTTACTTGGCAAACCAGACATGTATCCACTGTTGAATACTTTTGTATGCCACTTTGGCTTGTAAATGCAAAGTTCAAGATGTGAATGTTTGCTTGATATTTGGTTGGGTTCTGACGGGTCGGTTACTATTCATAGCCGACTTCGGTTTCATTTTTTTTTTATTTTTTTATTTTGATTTGTTTACCGCGTTGGTAAGTTCCGGAATGTATTAGCTCGCTCTATCCCGAACCGTTAGTCCTGGCGAGAGCTGGGCAGGCGGTCCGCCGAACCCTTTGGTTCGCCTTAGGGGGAGGTGGGGCTGTCACAGTTGGTATCAGAGGCAGGTTCGCGTGGTCTCTGCGCGGAGTGAGCCTGGACTAAGTGGTGAATAGGTATGAAGGATTAAGTGCTCGTTCGAGCCTAAGCTCTGAATTGTGAATGTTATAGGCCTTAACTTTTCTTGTGGTATCTGAGGATGATAGATCGGTACGTCTGGTGGGAATTTTGATTGTAGATGGTTTACTCTTGGGACTGGCCAGCCCGAGAGGTGAATTGTCTTATTTCGGATTCTTGTGCCTGAGTACTCCAGAGTTGAGGCGGTGTTATGTAGGTGAGAGTTGCATTTTGGGAACATGAATAGGCTTTGTTCGACTGGAATGAGTACAAGAGGTTAATGGATATTTCATTTGTATAATAGGTGATGTGAGAGACCGGACGGGGTTATTTTAGCAAGGTTTGGGACGATATATCCCTTTTCTTTTGATTCGCTCGTATATTGTTACTACATGCCGTCGGTTGTATAATTGTGTATATGAATAATTGCCTGATTTGATACGTATTTGTATGTTTGATCATTTGTTTCCTTGATATGTGGAGTGTTATGTGCATATATGTTTATTTGTGTAATTGGTGGCCTCAATTTTAGATGCTTTAGTCAATTTCCTATTGCTATGTTTATTTACTAAAGTATCTTTGGGGGGGGAAGAAAAGAAAAGAGAGGAAAAACAAAAATATGTATATATATATAATATCTAGCACATGGAAAGAAAACGGAGTCACGGACGTGGTCGTGGCCGTGGAACTAAGCGAGGCCAAGAACCAAGAGAAGAAAAGGGAAACAATAGCTGGACAAGGACCGAGAATGCCACTTGTACTTAGGAATGTAATTGACCCATTGTATTGCCCGATAGGCTAGCATCTGAGTTCCAGCAACTCCGTACGATGACACATTGGGTTGATACGTATCAAGAAATCGCGGTTCTCCGAGACGAAATAGAGGTTCAAAGGAGGCTAACCGAGTACTAGGAAGGGCGATGGAAGCAAGAGTATTCGGAGAAACTTGAGCTCTTACACCAAAACATGGAGCTAAAGAGGAAATACGAAGAGATTTCCAAGGAGACAGTAGCAATGGCACAAAGCAATACTTTTATGGGGATTCCAGAGGAAGCTCAAAAGACAGGAATTGCAAGGCCACAACTGAAGATCTTCCATGCAAAGAAAAAGGGTAAAGTTGGAAGGCCATTTGCTAAGAGGGGCCGTGGAGCGAGTGGTGTGACAAATTGTAGTTATTGTAGAAAATCCAATCATATTGAAGTAGATTGTTGGATAAAGGGGGAGGAGATGTCTGTGTTATGGGAGCGCCGAGCATCTGATTGCTAATTGCCCGGGTTTAGTGCCCGAAAAGAAGGGAACCCAACAGCCAACCAAGACCGACCCTGGACCGTCAAGTGGAGAAGGGACTGGAATGAAGAACCTCGTTTCTTCTGACTCTGAAGACGGAGAAGGTACAGGCCATTGGTTACTTTAAATTTTGAAGGAAAAATTTCGAGGGCGAAATTTCCTTAAGGGGGAGAGAGTGTGAGAACCCGTAATTTTTCCATTTTCTAGGTTTTATTATATTTCTAGGTTTTCTTATCTTCAATGGTTTGTTTTCCGCACTTTCTGTATCCGGAAAATTTTCTAGATAATTTTTATGAGTAAAACAGTTTTTAGATGATTTTTCTAATATCGAACAGATTTTGAGAAATTAAGAGCGTATACCGGAGGTGGGACCCACAAGTGCGAAAAGTTCGGAAAAATTCGGCCAACTAGGTTAAGTTTTGGATACTGGAATTAAATTATCGGGTGTTATGAGATATTTAGAGGTTGCCAAGTGGATAGGTGTGAGAGAGACAAAAGTTAGGCAAACCATTAATGCAAGTGACATGTGTCACTTAGAGATTAAATTCTACTTTTGACTTACTATTCATGCTTTTACCATTTTACCAAAATAACTCAAAAATTTGACCCAAAAATCCCCACAAATATCAAGCACATAGCCGGCCCTCATTAGAGAGAAAAGAAAAGAAAAGCTCTGTGAGGCCCCAGTCCGTCCGTAAGCTGATATGAGGGTTATTCGTAAATCGGCGGGATGGAATTCGGGTTTTAAGGCTAAGGAGAAAAAAACCCTAACCTCGGTTAAGGTTGAAAACCCTAGTTTATTTTATTAGAAAGTTTAAGTGGGGTTTTTGTTTCTTTTCTTTATCGCCCGCCTTTTCTACATTTTTCTTTACTAGAACTTTCTCCAGATAATTTTTATGAGTAAATATGGGTTTTAGATGATTTTTCAAGTATCGGTTAGATTTTGAGAAAATAAGAACGTATATCGGATGTGGGACCCACTAGTGCGAAAAGTTCGAAAAAATTCGGCCAATTAGGTTAAATTCTGGATAGTGTGTAAAATTTATCGGGTGTTAAGAGATAAGTAGAGGATGTGAAGTGATTGATGTGAGAGGAAAAGAAAAGATAAGATTGCATTTAAGGAGTGACAAGTGTCAACCTTTTATTGGATTTGACTTATGGAACACTATTCATGTTTTTGACTTTTGACCCAATTAGTTAAATATCTTAAAAATTACCACAAAATTCACTCTTTCTTACCTCCTTATGGCCGGCCCTCTCTAGCAAGAAGAAAGAAAAAACTCTTCAAAGTTTAGCTACTACTTAGCTCAAATCAACCAAAACAAGTGCTTAAGTTAGTTTCCACTCCATAAAAACCTTCTCTTTGGTGCTAGTGAGTGATTTGGTGAAGTTTTCTTGGAGAGCTAAGGTGTCCTACAACTTCCCCTCTCTTGTTTACTAGGTAAGTGATGCTTAAACTTCCTCCTGTAGACACCAATTTTTAGCATTTAGTTTTTTATTTGTCGTTTTAGTTTTATTCACTTATTAGTGTTAGTTTTTTAGTTTTTATTTTTACTTTTAAGTTTCAGAATAAAATTTCTCAAAAAAAAAAAAAAAAGAAGAAGAAAAAAAGAGAAAGAAAGGCATTCAAAAATATGTCCAGTTGTTTGGGATTTAATTTCAATGTTTTCTTGAAAAAAGAAGGGAAAAAGAAAAATAAAGAAAAAGAAAGAAAATTAGCATTTCCTTAGCATTTCTGCGTTTATTTTTTTTAATAGGTAATTAGTTATCTATATTAATTAGTTATTATAAAAAAAAAAAAAAAATGGTGCGGCATGCACGCTGCAATTTTTTGCAGCGTGCAAAGGACAGCCACGAAGCTACTTTGGAGGGCTGGATTTTGAGACCAAGCAGGCCTTTCATCCTCACCATTGGGGTGCGGGTTTAGAAGGTTGAGAGCTGGATATAAAAGGCAAAGGAAGAACAGCCGCAAGAAGAGAGGGTCGACAGGCTAAAAGAAAAACTGAGCGAGGGTTTTGGAGAGAAGAGAGTTTGAGGGCAAAAACAAAGCACAGAGAGCTAGTGTAGGAGGAGATAGAAGGGAGTCGAAAGGGGAAGAAAAAGAAAACGGCTGTAGAGAGAAAAAGCTAAGAGTGGGCTTGCGCCTGAAAGGAAAAAACAGCAATGAAACTAAGAGTTTTCTGGGGGAGAGCATACGGGGTTGAGAGGAAAAAGAAACAACAGCGGAGGGAATAAGGATTGAAAGTGGCGGCTACAAATCTGAAAAGGAAGGAGATGCATACAGAGAGAGAGAGGTGGCGGCTGCAAAATCTGGAAGACGGCTAGGAAAAGAAACCAGAGGGAGAGTTTAGAGAGGTAGTCGAGGGCTGGGGTTGATGAAAGAAAAGCTGCGGGCTTTGGGGAGAAGGAGCTAAGCAAAGTTGGCGGCTGAAAAAGGTGAGGCAAGGGAGATTTTGGGGAGTTCGAACAGAGAGAGAAAGCAGAAAGAAAGGGGTTTTCAGACGAAGGAAACCAAGGGTAGAAGAAGAAATTCAGAATCAGAATATCAAGCCAGCCTTTCTTCACTGAGATTCGAATCTTGTCATCCTCAAATTCTTCACGATTCACTAGTGTTTCCTGGTGTTAAAGGTAACCCTTTTTGTTTATTTTCCATTCACATCTCATCAGATTAAGGAAGACAGTGGAATCTTGCGCTGCTTACGAGCTTTTCAGTCATGTTGTCACTTGAAATCTATTTGGTCATAATTCATTTCTTGAGTCTGGGGTCAAACACGGTGTTTTCTGTGAAAATGATGGTCTTAGCAAGGATTTACCGCATGTCATTTCATCACATGAGCTCGTTGCAAAGAAAACTGCAGCAAGTTTGAAACTTTCAGCTAGTTGCGGCAGTTCTTGTTTTTTTCCCCTCGCTGGAGTTGTCATTTTTGCCCAAGCTTTCTGGGATTCTTTGTTTGCTATCTCTGGGTTACGGTTTTCTGCCTCACTAGAATGGTTTGAATGTGTAAACTACCTTGCTTAGGACAAAATGGATAACGTTAAGCATGATTGATCAAATAGAAAATTGCAGAAAGTTGGCGGCTTTGTTTGTTTCTGGTGCTTAGAATTCTTTTTAGCTTGGACTGGGTTCTGAGAGACAGAAACCCAGGTGTGGTATATCATGAACGTTCATCACAAGTCCCTTCCCTAGCATCTCTGCTGCATTTTTTATCTGTGTGAACTTATGAACCTGATGGAAATAAGTTAATGCAAAGGCTTCACTTCGCACAAAATCTGCTGCAACAAACCTGATGCTCTTGGCATGTTGCAGCAGTAGTGTGATTTGTTTTCCTGCTCTCTTGGTTGCTGCAATCTTGGTTTATTTAACTTTTGGTATGTTGTTCTTGGCTGTTTTTGGGTTGCATTGGTTTTGGGTTTTAGCGTGATGTAATGGGTGGGTTTTCCTTTGAAAAAATACTTCTTCAAACCAGATTTTCTGAAGAGATTCTAGCATTTCAGTTTCCTTTGTTTTTTTTATCCTGCAATCAGTCATGGTCTAGCCTAGCTCTTCCTCTTGAATGTTTTGAACCCACTTGATGGAAACCCAGGGACAAGAGTCATTAGCTTTCCTTCACCAATAATTCTCTGCATTGTTTAGTTGTTTTGTTTTCTGAAATTTGCACTCGAAGTTAAGCTAATGGTCAGCCCATTTTAGTGCATTTTGTGTTTGGAAAATTGTTGGAGATTATATCTTTCCTTGATCACAAGCTGCCGCATTTGGTGTTGTAATGGGTCAGGATTCATTGGGATAACTTTGTATGAAATTGGTCTCGAGTGAACAAAAATTGCAGCAGTTCATTTGTTTGTTCTTTGATTGCAGAAGCTTTCTCACGTTTGTGACGACCCCACCTCCCCCTAAGGCGTACCAAAGGGTTCGGCGGACCGCCTGCCCAGCTCTCGCCAGGACTCACCCACTATCTCAATCGAGTCACGTACACACATTCATGAACCATAAATAACATTCCCAATTCAAGCTTATAATTTACATTAATAGAAATCGAAGTACGAAGTCTCAATACACCAAACTAGATCAAAACGAATACAATCCAAATACAACATGTTCCATCCGAGGAATAGCGTGAGTACAAGTCAAAATCAAACAGCTAGTCTATGCTAGACTTTACATATCTCACACCTCGCTCGTACCCCTGAAAGGAAAACAAATGGAGTGGAATGAGCTAAAAGCCCAGTGAGGTTCCAAATAGCAAATTGACCATTATTTATAAGTACGAGTTTTCGATATAGCAAAGTAACGAGCATAAATTGTTCATAAATGTGAACAGTAACACGTCAAGTAGAAATCTTAAAATGAGCGAATGTAGAAAATTTTTCAAAAGAAACAATAATCCAATAAACAATAACTACTCCAAAGTATAAGGATACGGATGACTCTCAGGAGCCAAATTCCCATTACATTACTAGAAGCTTGATCCCGTAGTAGTTGACACTCCGTCAACTTTCAAGTAAGTAACCAATCCAGTAGAACACCACTTAAACGACTCTCCGTCCACCGTTCAACCCCCAGCTGGGCCCAAAATCCTTAAGAACACGGGTGGTAATACTCGAGTATACCGATTAGTCGAGGAGATATCACTCCACTCGACAATACAAGAGACCCAGGGTTCGTTACCCAATCGACCAAGCCCTTGCCGGCTCGACTAGAGTAACTCGCCACAGGGTTTCTGGAATTCCAGGAAGTGCGCGCATCATAAACAAGTATATCAAGTCAATTGCAACAATAAACAAGTATATCACGTAAGGGCAAGTGCGATAAAGTACACTCTTGCCCTTACAATTCACGTATATAACATGTAATCAGATTGGTCACGTATCAAGTTCAAGTATCAAGTTCAATTCGGTATTTGAAAGCACTCACCCAAAAGATATAGTGCTACTGGTCACTTTCAGGTTATACTCCGAGTTCGGAGTCCAAATCTGCGATAAAACTCAATTTGAGAACTTTGAAACATGACTAGAGTTCGAAACTTAGACGTTTCGTTCAATAAGAATCAAGAAATTGAAATTCACTTGGAGAATACTCGTGAGATACTCGCTCACTTTTTAAATGATAAAACTTTGTAACATTTATACTTGAAATGGTCATGCGAGTCGAAAGTACAAGGGAAAACGTACTTTGAGCAATCATTATTTCATTTCTCAAGGGTACAAGTTCGGCCAAGTCCTTACTTATATACCTCGAACAAGAAGACTCAAGTACCCTAGATGGTTCAAGTACTATTCATATCAACTCGACCCAAGTCGCAAGTGTATTTATATAGTCCTCGAGCGTAAATTTGGGCAGCATGCCCTTTGTGTTTACCTAATTTTCCAGCCATTTAGGCTTCATTATTTTTCTTCAACAACAGCCCAACAACATACATATCAGCAATTTATGTCAAGAGCCGTTCCATAGGCTCACAATATCATAACAGCAAGAACCGCATCAAGTACAAGTGCAGAAATTCAATGTGGCACAAGACAGATTTGACGTATACAAGCGGAAATAACTTGTCCGAGGCTACGCTTATCGGATTAAGGCGAAACCTATGCCGTTTCGAAGCTAAGACACAAAGCTACAACATTCATGAAGGTCACTTAGTCCATTTCCTAATGTAACTTAGTCAAAATCTCAGACTACTAAACCAGAAACCAATTCATCGGCTGTTTAAACGCATTATGCTGTAGCGGACCTAACTCAGTGTACACAAGTCCGAATCAGGTTTTCTTTGAGTCATTTTAAAGCTACTTCAGAACACTACAACTTTTATGTTTTGGCCCAGAGCTAAATCAGAATGGATCCTGATCAAAAATCGTGATAAACTGGACTGAACTGAAGAAACGGACTGCTGGGAAATACTTAGAACAGTAGGGGTATTTTGGACTTTCCACGTCCTACGTTGCTCCGATTGAGTTGAAATTTTGTAGGCACCTATAAAATGCCATTCTCTACAACTTTTAGTCTTTGACCTAAGGCCAAAACAGCCTCTAACATATAGATAAAAAATTCGGACAGAATGTTGGGACCATTTTCCAGATTTTGGAAATTTTGAGTTTCTAGTGAATCTTTCCTTAATTTCTTGGTCCAATCACTACCACAACACCATATGAAACCTCAATTGCATCATATAAACATCATACAACCATTTGGGCAGAATTTCCATAAGCCCTAGTGCATCAAATATGATGAGAATATAAAGACCAAGGCCCATTCAAGCACATGGGGAATTGGAAGATTCAAGTGAAGACTAGTTGATTGCACGAATGCTTGAGTTTAGTAGGATTATTTGATTTTCCTCGTTGATTTTGGTTATTTCTCGTTTTAAAAAGTCTAGGTAATTAAGATAGTTTAATTGCGGCCCATTTGTTAGTAAGTAAGGCCCAAAATCTTTCTTAAGTATGTAGGGTAGTTTGGTCAACTTTTGGATTAGGGTTAATGCTTGTAAGGGCTATAAATAGCCCCACTTCCTCTTTATTTGGGATCAGTTTTTTGACTATTAAATACAATTAGTGAGTTTTCACTTTCTCTTTGGCAAGAGAGTTGCCTTTGAATACTTGAGAATCTTCTCAAGTTATTCACCCGAACTTATCAATCGAGTATCTCCTTGATTGTGGCGTTCTACTACCTCCAATTTGGTTCGTTAATTCGAGTAGTTACGGGTTGAGATAATATCAAAAATTGTTCGTGACTTCTAGGGATTAGTTGGGTCAAATTTCCGCTGCCTAAGCCATGGTGTTTTGGTTGTCTAGATCGGGGTTTAACATCAAAATAAATTGGGGAAAACTACTAAAACATGCTCATCATCCATAATCTCACCATAAAATCAAGTTACTAGGCTTAATTTAACAAGATTAGAAGTAAAACTTGGAGAGATAAACTCTCTTACCTTGAATAGAGATCACAAAGAGTAGCCCAAGCTTCCTCCTTCCAAAGCTTACCACAAATCACCACCTAGTCACTTAGGAACAAGTTTAATCGGTTTACTTTGTTTATTTTCTCACTAAATTGTTGGATTTGAAGATGAAATGAAGAAATTTTCCCTTGGTGTTTTCTTCCCTCTCCCTCTCGGCTCTTAGGCAGAAATATGAAGAGAAATGAGGCTAAGTTTATCTTATAATAAAGCCAAAAGATTAGAACTAATGATGTCCACAAATTGCCCAACACTTGGCCTAATCTTGGCCACTCATTTTTCTCTTTCTTTCCCTTGCTTATAAGCCACAAATTTCGGTCCCCTTAGCTGTAATATAAGAAGATATTTTGCTCAATTAGTAATGAGCTTATACAGTAAGAAAGTGGTGGTCAAGTGGTGCGTTCAAACGGTAGTGCGCGGGACCCGCCGGTTGGCGCCGTTTTTCTTAAAACTCACGTACTAGGGTTTTTACTTCCCATTCACTAACTTTATACCATTGCTACTAATCACATATTATTTCTCACTCAAAAGTCACTTTTAATCTCCAAATTTAATCCTTACTCTGTACCGAAAATTCATCCGGCGAAAAATCGCGAAAACCCTAATTTTGCTCCAAACTTGAAACCGAAGCGTAAAACCTTATTTTCTAGGTTTATTTACACTTATCATGGAATAATTGGATAGTAGGGCTTTAATAAATGATAATCTTCAAATAAAAAGAAATTTTTAAGAAAACGTGAGGAATTTTCCAATTCCAGTAATTAAAATTAGGGTTTCAATTAAAATATGAGACATTTAGGAAAACCGGTTAGTCACAAGTAAACTAGGGTTTTTGGCTACAATATTAGGGTTTCTAGTCTTTTAAACCAAAATAAGGTTTTAAATCAACCCAAAGAAATACACTTTAATATTTTCTTCACAAACAACCTCCTAATATTCGGGATGTTACAACGTTACTTTGCATGATTTTGCATGATAATGTTTTCCAGAAAATTGGACTTTGACCCTCCAAGTTTCCTCTTGTTCCACTAGGACCCAACCAATTAAAGAATTTCATCAAATTGGTCCTTGATAATTTTAATTTGTGCAACTTCATTGCTTGTTTGCTTCAATTAAATACCATGCTTTGTTTCAATTGCGCTTAAGTCATGACTTTAGGGGCTTTATGACCAAGTGAGCTTGTGTTTGCCTACTTTCTTTAATTTTTTCAAATAAATTGGTACCCTGACCATTTCTTTTATTTTGGAGGATAAATAAGTGATTTCACTCCATTGGGGCCCAATTGCAAGGGAGGTAACCTCTATCTTCTTGATTTTCATTTCTCCTATGTGATCCAACGTGCTAACTGTGAATTGCATGTCTACATTGCTTTCCTTGCCTTTCTTTAATTCCTTTCCCTTATTTCATTTACTTTTGCTTTTTATTTAAGTTATTCATTATGGGGTATGTGTACACCTCTTGGCTTGTAATAGATAGGGCTCGGAGAGCATTTGGTCCATTTCCCCTTCCCCTTGGTTGCTTGCTTTTGTTGCTACATGTTTAATTGCTTTATTAGGCTCTTGTATCTAGTCGAGCATGCTAAGTGTTATGTGCTACGTGTTTGTAAGTGATTTGCATGTCTACTCGCTTTTTATAGTTATGAATGAATGTGATGGATGAATGTACGTCACCACACTAGTCCAACGCTAGTTGTGGCTCATTCATAGAAAGGGCTAGTCCAATGCTAGACCCAATAGGCCATCCCCCTTTCATTAGTGCATACTTGCATGTTCACTACATTTCATGCATTTTGCTTAGTTTTATCATTTGGCATGCTCCTCGAGCCCCTTTTCCCTTCATTTTAGGATTTTTGCATCTCATACTAGTTATAGGGTACATTTGCGTGAGAGTCCCCTTAAATATGGAATATAGACGAGTGTGGCTTTTTCTAAGCCTTAGCACGCTTGTATTCCCTCTATCAAAGGGAAAATTGAGTCACGATTTAGGTCTCCCCGTGCCCAATATGAATGCATTCCCTAGGATCATGCACTTTAAATCCATCTTATCATCTTCATTACACTTTCATTTTTACTCCCATTTGCACACGTGCACCTTTATATCCCTTCACTCGCACACGAGCACTTTTTCATTTGCACCCCAACACTTTCACATTCTTCTAATTACATATATGCATTTTGCCCACTGGCACTTAGAGTATATTTTCACATTCAAAGACATTTTCTTTGCACACTTCCACTCACACTATTGTTTTTATTACTTTTTCACACAAACTCACGTTTTTCATGGCATGCATTCATCCACTCATTTTTCACATCATTTAGGTTTAGGTGTGACCTCTCCAAAAGGATCATTGTTGGGCTTCACAATTAATGTGATTGGCACCACTCAACCTTTGAAGAGAAATTTCCCCATGTCCCCCTAGGTCTAGGCTTTTGCATTCATATAGACTTATCCAACATGCTATACATACTTTGGGTAGAAAAATTAGGAAAGGTGGGGCTAAATCACGCAAATAGCCTTGGCTAGGTCGAAGGGGTGCCTTGGATTTTATCCTTGCCTTCCCCTTCGTCAAATGTGACTCCCGAACCTTTTTCGTTGGTTTACGTGGACTAGGAGTCGTTCAAAAGGGGTTTCTTTCTATCTTTCCTTTAGAAAATTTCTTTTTGGGTGACTTGGTACACCCTAACTCTATACCAAGTGGCGTCTCCATTTTTCATTAAAAAAACCCCCTTTTGAACTTTGTTTGGCCAAATCGTCGCATTCTAAAGTCCCATGGCCTTTTATTTTCACTTTCACACGTTCACATATTCCACACTACTCACACACCACACATCATTATCAAAAAGTGGGGCGCGACAGTTGGCGACTCCACTGGGGACTTCCTAAGTGGGTCCAAGCATTTGATTTGGCCATTCTTTTCCTTTTTCTACCCTTTTTACGTATAGCATTTGGATAGTAGGGTTGCATTTTCTATTTTAGGGCCTTTTGCCTCGCGCGCGTATCAAACTATTCCTTCACTCACGTATGTATGATTGGTTGATTGGATGTATGTTGTACTTGTTTTATCTCGCGCTTTGCATTGCATTTGGGTGGGGGACATACCCTAGAGCCTCGCATTGGTTCTTGATCCCTCCCCTCCAAACGAGCACTAGCATACGTGCATACGCTTTAATTTTATCCCTCTTTTATTTTTCTTTTAGTGGCTTGTCACGCCACTCCACCCTGTTAGGATTTTAGGCGACTCACTTGGACTTGTGATCGCGACACGATGTGTGCGTAGCATGATCCGAGGGGTCACTCAACCTTCCATTTTAAGCTTTGGGTTCATAACCTTTAGCTTTTAGTCGAAGGTTGAGGATTTTTGATAGATTCACTCATGACATGTAGCCGTGACACGATGTGTTCGTAGCAATGTCTGGGGAATCGCTCGAGCCACCGACAAAGAACCTTGGAATTGATGACCCTTGGTTTCCAAGTCTGAAGGCTCGGGGACCTAAAACCTATCGAGTCTAGTTGCATTAGTGAACCAATACCTCATGCATCCATGGTAGTTTACCTAGGGTAGAGTCGGCCTTACCCTATTAGGGACACTATTCACGAGGGGAGGGGTCCAACCCCTTTCTCCTTTTTATTGCTTTATTTCTTTGTGTTGATTTCATTGCTACAATGTGTTATGTGTATTTATCTGGCTGAACTAACTTTTTCTTGGTTTTGTGTCCCCATTGCATTCACAAACCCTAGCAAATAAGAGGTCTGGCATGACCTTCTTTTAGAACCTACCCTCATCGATAGGTTATTGCACGTTTTAAGATTTTGGTATATTGCATTCATAGATCAATAATTGCATAGCATTCTAAGCCTACCTTGGCGTATAAAAGGTCCTTTTAGGTCATGATTTCATTTCGAATTGCATGTTTTACTGCTTTAATAAAATGGCATCATGCATAAACCCTAGAAAGGGAATGCCATTTAGGCGATCCCGTGCTAGGAATAAGCCACCTTGTGTCTCGGATACTTAATCCAAGGAGACTTGCACGTTTACATTTTGTACCATCCAAAGGGGTAGTGCACAAGGTAAGGTAGGATCCGATCATTTTCATAGAGTGATCTTTGGAATATGAGCATCTAATAATCACTTTTTGGCCATTTTATCAAAAATTGGTAAAAATCCCTTGTGTGAAGGACATTTATTTGAAGAAATTCACAAATGATTCCTCCTATTGAGACGATAAATAAATTGAGGCCAAAATTTGATTTTTAGAAGGTCATAGACTAATGCACCTCAATAATTTTGAAATAACCAATGGCCGGACAATTCAACCAATCCATTTTGCCAATTCATTCAATAAATCATCAATTCATTTGACCAATTTACCCTTTTAGGGTCACCTGGTCGATTTTTGAATAAATCATCAATTCATTTGACCAACTTACCCTTTTTAGGGTCACCTGGTCGATTTTGAATAAATCGTCAATTCATTTGACCGATTTACCCTTTTTAGGGTCATTCGGCCGATTTTTGAATAAATCACTAATTCAATTTCATTCATTTGGCCAATTTACCCATTTTTAGGGCAACCAAACCGAGTTTGAATAAATCAAGTTTGGTTCAATCTATTTGATCAATTTACCCTTCTTAGGGTGATCTGATTAATTTTGGATAAATTAAATTTCATTCGATTCATTTGACCTGTTTCCCTTTTTAGGGTAATCCGGTCGATTTTTAATAAATTGTCAATTTCATTTGACCAATTAGGATTTCAATGTCGAATTTCAAAATGGAAAACCTAGTCGATTTTGAGAAAAACATCCATTGCGTCCAGCCATTTGATCAGTTGGAGTTGTGACCCGTGCTTCACTGAGAAAAGTTGTCAAAACGAATTCCAATCTCTTTGATAGGAAGTTCGTCAAGGTCAAACCCGTGCGTTTTGCAAGTTCTTGTATCGATCAAAAGTGCTCAATCCATTCGGACGTTGACCTCATTTTGACAAAGTGTCTCTCGTCACTCCAGTTGACCAAATTTTTCAAAATTATTTTTCACTCAATGAGTTGATCAGATCCATCAGGTATGGTATAGTGCCTACCCTAGAGGATTGCATTTTCATACTAGGCCTACCCTTGGCATAAAAAGGGTTCCCCCATAGGACATGCATACCGATTTTTTATTCTTACTTACTGACTTTGGGTATTTTTCTTTCGTTTTCCCCCTTCCCCTGCATTCAAAAAAATGTGTTTCAATAAGGTGAAAATATTTCTTCTATATCTGATAACAATCTTGATCTGATAGAGTTTGAAAATTACAAGTATTACTTGATTCTTAGGCAGGCCCTACAATGTGAATTCGAAAATTCATCTGAAAGCGCTCGTGCAAAACATCTAAGTGAAATAAGAAATTTCATGATGACTTTTAAGAAATAAGACCGAATTGAGAGTTTTTTCAACCTCCAGCCTGAAAATTCGCAAGTGTATGCTTTCTAAAATCCTTGTGTACACTAGATTGTTAATCCGAGCTACACAATAAGAGTGTTCAAAATTAAAAAAGGTCACTCAGAAGGCCCATGAGATACTTTTCTCCTTCACTTAATCCCAAAATAAAATCAGTGACATTGATTGATAAATTGCAAATTGGGGCAACTTTTGCTTGAAAATGTTCAAGGTGTCTAATCTGGTTCAATCACATCTAAGTGAAAGCAAAAATGTGCATTATCCTTGTTCGTTTTGAAAATTTGGAATGATACTTTGAGCGTTCGTTTCTCTACCTATACAGATTTTATCATTTGCTCTCCCATTTGAGCCTTTAAAAGAATAATTTCGTTTCAAATAAGTGCCTTAATGATCACTACCCTACATTGGGAAAATTTTCAAAAGGGAATGGATTCTCAACGAGCAATTCGTTTACTTGGTTGTCATGAGGCGTAAGAATGATACTTTGGCCATCGTTTCTACAACCTAAACACTGATCATCCCTTGCATCATCATTTGAGCTAAAAATTGGTGGTTCTTTTCAAAGCACTCACGATCGTATCCCACATTGGGGAGGGAGATTGAAAATTTTCCAAAAAGGGGAAAAGCAAAAATGCTAGAATAATGAGGGAACCGCAAATTGGGGAATTTTGATTCCACTTGGGTTCCAATTTTAAATTTAAAAAAAAAAAAAAAGAAGGACAAGTTCTATCCGGTGGATCACTTATGTTTCATAGATATGAATGAGCAAGGGTCTTCCTCAGTCAGTTAATTCAGATACATGCCAGAAATTTCTCATTAATGAAAGTTTCCTTTCAGAGTCAATGTAAGGAACGGAATACAAGCCAGGCCATCTTCTCTTCCAATCAAACATTCTATCCCTAGTTATCCTTTTTGAGCCTTCAGAATAAAATATTTTCGTTTGGCAACCCCTGAGAATCGCAAACCCCACACTGGGGCAAGTTTGAGTTGAAAAAGAAAAGTTTCAAGAAGTGAAAAAGTGAAAAGCAACAAAATCAAAAACAAACGAAGAAAAGAGAACCTCAGTTCAAAAATAAACTGGGGCAAATTTCAAAGAATGGCAAAAAGTCGAAAAGTCAAAAGAAGAAAGAAAATGAAAGAGAAAAAGCCTCAATTGAGCATAAACTGGGGCAAGTTCTGATTTAGCCCGAAAATAGGGTTGGCACAACAATGCGATCTCAAATTACTTAAACCACTCTGGAAATCTGCCTTCAAGCCTTAACTTTTCTAAACACCCCACCTGACCCCATTACAAAAGCCGAAAGTCCTGACTTCTGTTCTCTGCAATGGCCCTGTCAAGAAAATTTCTGATGTCGGAAAATTTTAGCTGTATTTCTGAATTGCCTGGGTATGGGGTTGACGCTACTCATCATGTGAAAGTCCACCGAGTTGAGGAAAAGAAAAAAAGAAAAAAAAAAGAAAAGAAAAAACGAGCGAAATGAATGCAAAAGAAAGATGCAAAAAGATTTGATGTTGAAAGACCCTGTTGAGTGATGATAAAAAGTCAAACAAACTCCAAAATCTGGAGTCCAGATGAGGGCGATGTTGAAAAATGCGATCTTCGGTGCAATGTCCTTGAAAGTTTTATTCTGTAGCTATCGTTTTCAAGCCAAATTACAAGCTAATAAAGTCCATCGTTGACTTATTCCTTCACGACAACCCAAAGTAAGGATTATGCTCATAAGAAATCCATCGATCACTCATGATCATAAGGGTATAACCAGTTTTCGCATGTTTAGCTATCGTTTCTACCCATTTGTTGCAAACTTAAAACTTATATGTTGACTCAATTTTCTTAAAGAAATAAGGGTGACAAACTATTTGTTTTCACTAAGATGTGGTATTGAAGGGATTGCATACCATTTGGGCACAAGAATAAGACAAATCTTGACCTCCCATTTCCAAATCAGACATAACACCCATTACCCAAAGCATCGATGCTAAAGTGAGGAAGAAATTTTTATTGTAATTTGGCAGTATTTTGAGAAATTCATCATGAAATTTTCTGTGTGAGGTTAAGCAAGACATTCAGATTTCTTCACATTATATAGGAAACACAGTTTCTTACTTTGTTCAAATAAATGGAGAGGCATCCAAACCAATTTTTGCAATCAAATGGGCCCATACTGGGGCAAAATTTCTATTTGCAAGATTTCGCAAAACAAGCCCACACAGGGGCAAATATTTTTGTAGTCCAATTGAGGATTTCGTCTAAGAATCAAATAATGCATTTTTCAAATCAATCACGCTGCCCTTTTCATGCAAATTTGAGTGCATGTAAGCCCCCCCTGTGCAGGTATTCAAAGTTGAAATCAACGAAAGAGCATCTGGGGATGTGGAAGGACGATGCCGAAGAAAGAAAGGGCCCTACACTGGGGTAAATTATCTTTGAAAAAAGATTCTCTCGAAAAATTAGAAAAATTCAAAAGTCAAAAATAAAAAATCAAGTTCAAATTCTTGTTTCTTGGAAAATCAAACTTAATTTCTGGTTTTTTGACAAATCAAATTCAATTTCTTGACCAATTGGACGGCAAAACTGGGTTCTATCTCGCTGACCGCTTATCACGTTGGAGCTGGGTTTTATCCCGCCAACCTCGGCAGAACTGGGTGCTATCCCGCTGACCGTTTATCACGTTGGAGCTGGGTTTTATCCCGCCAACCTCGGCAGAACTGGGTTCTATCCCGCTGACCGTTTATCACGTTGGAGCTGGGTTTTATCCCGCCAACCTCGGCAGAACTGGGTTCTATCCCGCTGACCGCTTATCACGTTGGAGCTGGGTTTTATCCCGCCAACCTCGGCAGAACTGGGTTCTATCCCGCTGACCGTTTATCACGTTGGAGTTGGGTTTTATCCCGCCAACCTCGGCAGAACTGGGTTCTATCCCGCTGATCGTTTGTCATATTGGAGCTGGGTTTTATCCCGCCAACCTTGGCAGGCTCGGGTTTGATCCCACTGTTCGATTGTCAAAACATTTTCATAGCCACTGGAGCAGAGGTTAGTCCCGCCAGTGTGCATTTCATTCACAGCCATTGGAGCAGAGGTTAGTCCCGCCAGTGTGCGTTTCATTTTCACAGCCACTGGAGCTGGGTTTGTCCCGCCAGTAAGCCTTTCATTTGCATTTGCCGCTAGCCGTTGGGTTTGTCCCACTAGTGTGCCTTTCATTTGCTTTCGCCGCTAGCCGTTGGGTTTGTCCCACTAGTGTGCCTTTTAATTGCATCCGCCGCTAGCCGTTGGGTTTGTCCCACTAGTGTGCCTTTCATTTGCTTTGCCGCTAGCCGTTGGGTTTGTCCCACTAGTGTGCCTTTCATTTGCATTTGCCGCTAGCCGTTGGGTTTGTCCCACTAGTGTGCCTTTTAATTGCATCCGCCGCTAGCCGTTGGGTTTGTCCCACTAGTGTGCCTTTCATTTGCTTTGCCGCTAGCCGTTGGGTTTGTCCCACTAGTGTGCCTTTTAATTGCATTCGCCGCTAGCCGTTGGGTTTGTCCCACTAGTGTGCCTTTCATTTGCATTCGCCGCTAGCCGTTGGGTTTGTCCCACTAGTGTGCCTTTCATTTGCATTTGCCGCTAGCCGTTGGGTTTGTCCCACTAGTGTGCCTTTCATTTGCTTTGCCGCTAGCCGTTGGGTTTGTCCCACTAGTGTGCCTTTCATTTGATTTGCCGCTAGCCGTTGGGTTTGTCCCACTAGTGTGCCTTTCATTTGCATTCGCCGCTAGCCGTTGGGTTTGTCCCACTAGTGTGCCTTTTAATTGCATCCGCCGCTAGCCGTTGGGTTTGTCCCACTAGTGTGCCTTTCATTTGCTTTGCCGCTAGCCGTTGGGTTTGTCCCACTAGTGTGCCTTTCATTTGCATTTGCCGCTAGCCGTTGGGTTTGTCCCACTAGTGTGCCTTTTAATTGCATCCGCCGCTAGCCGTTGGGTTTGTCCCACTAGTGTGCCTTTCATTTGCTTTGCCGCTAGCCGTTGGGTTTGTCCCACTAGTGTGCCTTTTAATTGCATTCGCCGCTAGCCGTTGGGTTTGTCCCACTAGTGTGCCTTTCATTTGCATTCGCCGCTAGCCGTTGGGTTTGTCCCACTAGTGTGCCTTTCATTTGCATTTGCCGCTAGCCGTTGGGTTTGTCCCACTAGTGTGCCTTTCATTTGCTTTGCCGCTAGCCGTTGGGTTTGTCCCACTAGTGTGCCTTTCATTTGATTTGCCGCTAGCCGTTGGGTTTGTCCCACTAGTGTGCCTTTCATTTGCATTCGCCGCTAGCCGTTGGGTTTGTCCCACAAGTGTGTCTTTCATTTGTCATTGCCATTAGCCGTGGGTCAGTCCCACTAGTGTGCACCATGATTTTCATCTTATTCGGGCCAATCCCATGATTTAAATTCCTGTTCGGGTCAGTCCCGTTTAAATTCATGTTCGGGTCAGTCCCGTTTAAATTCATATTCGGGTCAGTCCCATGATTTTAAGTTTATTCGGGTCAGTCCCATGATTTTAAGTTTGTTCGGGTCAGTCCCATGATTTTAAAGCTTGTTCGGGTCAGTCCCAGGATTTTAAAGCTTGTTCGGGTCAGTCCCATGATTTTAAAGCTTATTCGGGTCAGTCCCATGATTTTAAGTTTATTCGGGTCAGTCCCATGATTCTAAATCTTATTCGGGTTAGTCCCATGATTTTAAGTTTATTCGGGTCAGTCCCATGATTAAAAGCTTGTTCGGGTCAGTCCCATGATTTTAAAGCTTATTCGGGTCAGTCCCATGATTAAAAGCTTGTCCGGGTCAGTCCCAGGATTTTAAAGCTTGTTCGGGTCAGTCCCATGATTTTAAAGCTTGTTCGGGTCAGTCCCATGATTTTAAAGCTTATTCGGGTCAGTCCCATGATTAAAAGCTTGTTCGGGCCAGTCCCATGATATTAAATTTTGTTCGGGTCAGTCCCATGATTTAAATTTTCTCGTTGGGATCAGTCCCCTTTTAAACTTCTTATTCCAGTCAGTCTTGTTTTAAAATTCTCGTCTGGGTCTATCCCATTTACATTTCTGTCTGGGTCTATCCCATTTACGTTTCTGTTCGGGTCAGTCCCGTGTTAATTTCATGTTTGGGTCAGATCATTTTTGCAGCCGAATAACACAGGTAAGTATTTGGTGTCTACTTCTTTGTCTCAAGTTTTTTCAAAACTCAGACAAAGAGGGGCAAACTGTAGACACCAATTTTTAGCATTTAGTTTTTTATTTGTCGTTTTAGTTTTATTCACTTATTAGTGTTAGTTTTTTAGTTTTTATTTTTACTTTTAAGTTTCAGCATAAAATTTCTCAAAAAAAAAAAAAAAAGAAGAAAAAAAGAGAAAGAAAGGCATTCAAAAATATGTCCAGTTGTTTGGGATTTAATTTCAATGTTTTCTTGAAAAAAGAAGGGAAAAAGAAAAATAAAGAAAAAGAAAGAAAATTAGCATTTCGTTAGCATTTCTGCGTTTATTTTTTTAATAGGTAATTAGTTATCTATATTAATTAGTTATTATTAAAAAAAAAAAAATGGTGCGGCATGCACGCTGCAATTTTTTGCAGCGTGCAAAGGTCAGCCACGAAGCTACTTTGGAGGGCTGGATTTTGAGACCAAGCAGGCCTTTCATCCTCACCATTGGGGTGAGGGTTTAGAAGGTTGAGAGCTGGATATAAAAGGCAAAGGAAGAACAGCCGCAAGAAGAGAGGGTCGACAGGCTAAAAGAAAAACTGAGCGAGGGTTTTGGAGAGAAGAGAGTTTGAGGGCAAAAACAAAGCACAGAGAGCTAGTGTAGGAGGAGATAGAAGGGAGTCGAAAGGGGAAGAAAAAGAAAACGGCTGTAGAGAGAAAAAGCTAAGAGTGGGCTTGCGGCTGAAAGGAAAAAATAGCAATGAAACTAAGAGTTTTCTGGGGGAGAGCATACGAGGTTGAGAGGAAAAAGAAACAACAGCGGAGGGAATAAGGATTGAAAGTGGCGGCTACAAATCTGAAAAGGAAGGAGATGCATACAGAGAGAGAGAGGTGGCGGCTGCAAAATCTGGAAGACGGCTAGGAAAAGAAACCAGAGGGAGAGTTTAAAGAGGTAGTCGAGGACTGGGGTTGATGAAAGAAAAGCTGCGGGCTTTGGGGAGAAGGAGCTAAGCAAAGTTGGCAGCTGAAAAAGGTGAGGCAAGGGAGATTTTGGGGAGTTCGAACGGAGAGAGAAAGCAGAAAGAAAGGGGTTTTCAGACGAAGGAAACCAAGGGTAGAAGAAGAAATTCAGAATCAGAATATCAAGCTAGCCTTTCTTCACTGAGATTCGAATCTTGTCATCCTCAAATTCTTCACGATTCACTAGTGTTTCCTGGTGTTAAAGGTAACCCTTTTTGTTTATTTTCCATTCACATCTCATCAGATTAAGGAAGACAGTGGAATCTTGCGCTGCTTACGAGCTTTTCAGTCATGTTGTCACTTGAAATCTATTTGGTCATAATTCATTTCTTGAGTCTGGGGTCAAACACGGTGTTTTCTGTGAAAATGATGGTCTTAGCAAGGATTTACCGCATGTCATTTCATCACATGAGCTCGTTGCAAAGAAAACTGCAGCAAGTTTGAAACTTTCAGCTAGTTGCGGCAGTTCTTGTTTTTTTCCCCTCGCTGGAGTTGTCATTTTTGCCCAAGCTTTCTGGGATTCTTTGTTTGCTATCTCTGGGTTACGGTTTTCTGCCTCACTAGAATGGTTTGAATGTGTAAACTACCTTGCTTAGGACAAAATGGATAACGTTAAGCATGATTGATCAAATAGAAAATTGCAGAAAGTTGGCGGCTTTGTTTGTTTCTGGTGCTTAGAATTCTTTTTAGCTTGGACTGGGTTCTGAGAGACAGAAACCCAGGTGTGGTATATCATGAACGTTCATCACAAGTCCCTTCCCTAGCATCTCTGCTGCATTTTTTATCTGTGTGAACTTATGAACCTGATGGAAATAAGTTAATGCAAAGGCTTCACTTCGCACAAAATCTGCTGCAACAAACCTGATGCTCTTGGCATGTTGCAGCAGTAGTGTGATTTGTTTTCCTGCTCTCTTGGTTGCTGCAATCTTGGTTTATTTAACTTTTGGTATGTTGTTCTTGGCTGTTTTTGGGTTGCATTGGTTCTGGGTTTTAGCGTGATGTAATGGGTGGGTTTTCCTTTGAAAAAATACTTCTTCAAACCAGATTTTCTGAAGAGATTCTAGCATTTCAGTTTCCTTTGTTTTTTTTATCCTGCAATCAGTCATGGTCTAGCCTAGCTCTTCCTCTTGAATGTTTTGAACCCACTTGATGGAAACCCAGGGACAAGAGTCATTAGCTTTCCTTCACCAATAATTCTCTGCATTGTTTAGTTGTTTTGTTTTCTGAAATTTGCACTCGAAGTTAAGCTAATGGTCAGCCCATTTTAGTGCATTTTGTGTTTGGAAAATTGTTGGAGATTATATCTTTCCTTGATCACAAGCTGCCGCATTTGGTGTTGTAATGGGTCAGGATTCATTGGGATAACTTTGTATGAAATTGGTCTCGAGTGAACAAAAATTGCAGCAGTTCATTTGTTTGTTCTTTGATTGCAGAAGCTTTCTCACGTTTGTGACGACCCCACCTCCCCCTAAGGCGTACCAAAGGGTTCGGCGGACCGCCTGCCCAGCTCTCGCCAGGACTCACCCACTATCTCAATCGAGTCACGTACACACATTCATGAACCATAAATAACATTCCCAATTCAAGCTTATAATTTACATTAATAGAAATCGAAGTACGAAGTCTCAATACACCAAACTAGATCAAAACGAATACAATCCAAATACAACATGTTCCATCCGAGGAATAGCGTGAGTACAAGTCAAAATCAAACAGCTAGTCTATGCTAGACTTTACATATCTCACACCTCGCTCGTACCCCTGAAAGGAAAACAAATGGAGTGGAATGAGCTAAAAGCCCAGTGAGGTTCCAAATAGCAAATTGACCATTATTTATAAGTACGAGTTTTCGATATAGCAAAGTAACGAGCATAAATTGTTCATAAATGTGAACAGTAACACGTCAAGTAGAAATCTTAAAATGAGCGAATGTAGAAAATTTTTCAAAAGAAACAATAATCCAATAAACAATAACTACTCCAAAGTATAAGGATACGGATGACTCTCAGGAGCCAAATTCCCATTACATTACTAGAAGCTTGATCCCGTAGTAGTTGACACTCCGTCAACTTTCAAGTAAGTAACCAATCCAGTAGAACACCACTTAAACGACTCTCCGTCCACCGTTCAACCCCCAGCTGGGCCCAAAATCCTTAAGAACACGGGTGGTAATACTCGAGTATACCGATTAGTCGAGGAGATATCACTCCACTCGACAATACAAGAGACCCAGGGTTCGTTACCCAATCGACCAAGCCCTTGCCGGCTCGACTAGAGTAACTCGCCACAGGGTTTCTGGAATTCCAGGAAGTGCGCGCATCATAAACAAGTATATCAAGTCAATTGCAACAATAAACAAGTATATCACGTAAGGGCAAGTGCGATAAAGTACACTCTTGCCCTTACAATTCACGTATATAACATGTAATCAGATTGGTCACGTATCAAGTTCAAGTATCAAGTTCAATTCGGTATTTGAAAGCACTCACCCAAAAGATATAGTGCTACTGGTCACTTTCAGGTTATACTCCGAGTTCGGAGTCCAAATCTGCGATAAAACTCAATTTGAGAACTTTGAAACATGACTAGAGTTCGAAACTTAGACGTTTCGTTCAATAAGAATCAAGAAATTGAAATTCACTTGGAGAATACTCGTGAGATACTCGCTCACTTTTTAAATGATAAAACTTTGTAACATTTATACTTGAAATGGTCATGCGAGTCGAAAGTACAAGGGAAAACGTACTTTGAGCAATCATTATTTCATTTCTCAAGGGTACAAGTTCGGCCAAGTCCTTACTTATATACCTCGAACAAGAAGACTCAAGTACCCTAGATGGTTCAAGTACTATTCATATCAACTCGACCCAAGTCGCAAGTGTATTTATATAGTCCTCGAGCGTAAATTTGGGCAGCATGCCCTTTGTGTTTACCTAATTTTCCAGCCATTTAGGCTTCATTATTTTTCTTCAACAACAGCCCAACAACATACATATCAGCAATTTATGTCAAGAGCCGTTCCATAGGCTCACAATATCATAACAGCAAGAACCGCATCAAGTACAAGTGCAGAAATTCAATGTGGCACAAGACAGATTTGACGTATACAAGCGGAAATAACTTGTCCGAGGCTACGCTTATCGGATTAAGGCGAAACCTATGCCGTTTCGAAGCTAAGACACAAAGCTACAACATTCATGAAGGTCACTTAGTCCATTTCCTAATGTAACTTAGTCAAAATCTCAGACTACTAAACCAGAAACCAATTCATCGGCTGTTTAAACGCATTATGCTGTAGCGGACCTAACTCAGTGTACACAAGTCCGAATCAGGTTTTCTTTGAGTCATTTTAAAGCTACTTCAGAACACTACAACTTTTATGTTTTGGCCCAGAGCTAAATCAGAATGGATCCTGATCAAAAATCGTGATAAACTGGACTGAACTGAAGAAACGGACTGCTGGGAAATACTTAGAACAGTAGGGGTATTTTGGACTTTCCACGTCCTACGTTTCTCCGATTGAGTTGAAATTTTGTAGGCACCTATAAAATGCCATTCTCTACAACTTTTATTCTTTGACCTAAGGCCAAAACAGCCTCTAACATATAGATAAAAAATTCGGACAGAATGTTGGGACCATTTTCCAGATTTTGGAAATTTTGAGTTTCTAGTGAATCTTTCCTTAATTTCTTGGTCCAATCACTACCACAACACCATATGAAACCTCAATTGCATCATATAAACATCATACAACCATTTGGGCAGAATTTCCATAAGCCCTAGTGCATCAAATATGATGAGAATATAAAGACCAAGGCCCATTCAAGCACATGGGGAATTGGAAGATTCAAGTGAAGACTAGTTGATTGCACGAATGCTTGAGTTTAGTAGGATTATTTGATTTTCCTCGTTGATTTTGGTTATTTCTCGTTTTAAAAAGTCTAGGTAATTAAGATAGTTTAATTGCGGCCCATTTGTTAGTAAGTAAGGCCCAAAATCTTTCTTAAGTATGTAGGGTAGTTTGGTCAACTTTTGGATTAGGGTTAATGCTTGTAAGGGCTATAAATAGCCCCACTTCCTCTTTATTTGGGATCAGTTTTTTGACTATTAAATACAATTAGTGAGTTTTCACTTTCTCTTTGGCAAGAGAGTTGCCTTTGAATACTTGAGAATCTTCTCAAGTTATTCACCCGAACTTATCAATCGAGTATCTCCTTGATTGTGGCGTTCTACTACCTCCAATTTGGTTCGTTAATTCGAGTAGTTACGGGTTGAGATAATATCAAAAATTGTTCGTGACTTCTAGGGATTAGTTGGGTCAAATTTCCGCTGCCTAAGCCATGGTGTTTTGGTTGTCTAGATCGGGGTTTCACATCAAAATAAATTGGGGAAAACTACTAAAACATGCTCATCATCCATAATCTCACCATAAAATCAAGTTACTAGGCTTAATTTAACAAGATTAGAAGTAAAACTTGGAGAGATAAACTCTCTTACCTTGAATAGAGATCACAAAGAGTAGCCCAAGCTTCCTCCTTCCAAAGCTTACCACAAATCACCACCTAGTCACTTAGGAACAAGTTTAATCGGTTTACTTTGTTTATTTTCTCACTAAATTGTTGGATTTGAAGATGAAATGAAGAAATTTTCCCTTGGTGTTTTCTTCCCTCTCCCTCTCGGCTCTTAGGCAGAAATATGAAGAGAAATGAGGCTAAGTTTATCTTATAATAAAGCCAAAAGATTAGAACTAATGATGTCCACAAATTGCCCAACACTTGGCCTAATCTTGGCCACTCATTTTTCTCTTTCTTTCCCTTGCTTATAAGCCACAAATTTCGGTCCCCTTAGCTGTATATAAGAAGATATTTTGCTCAATTAGTAATGAGCTTATACAGTAAGAAAGTGGTGGTCAAGTGGTGCGTTCAAACGGTAGTGCGCGGGACCCGCCGGTTGGCGCCGTTTTTCTTAAAACTCACGTACTAGGGTTTTTACTTCCCATTCACTAACTTTATACCATTGCTACTAATCACATATTATTTCTCACTCAAAAGTCACTTTTAATCTCCAAATTTAATCCTTACTCTGTACCGAAAATTCATCCGGCGAAAAATCGCGAAAACCCTAATTTTGCTCCAAACTTGAAACCGAAGCGTAAAACCTTATTTTCTAGGTTTATTTACACTTATCATGGAATAATTGGATAGTAGGGCTTTAATAAATGATAATCTTCAAATAAAAAGAAATTTTTAAGAAAACGTGAGGAATTTTCCAATTCCAGTAATTAAAATTAGGGTTTCAATTAAAATATGAGACATTTAGGAAAACCGGTTAGTCACAAGTAAACTAGGGTTTTTGGCTACAATATTAGGGTTTCTAGTCTTTTAAACCAAAATAAGGTTTTAAATCAACCCAAAGAAATACACTTTAATATTTTCTTCACAAACAACCTCCTAATATTCGGGATGTTACAACGTTACTTTGCATGATTTTGCATGATAATGTTTTCCAGAAAATTGGACTTTGACCCTCCAAGTTTCCTCTTGTTCCACTAGGACCCAACCAATTAAAGAATTTCATCAAATTGGTCCTTGATAATTTTAATTTGTGCAACTTCATTGCTTGTTTGCTTCAATTAAATACCATGCTTTGTTTCAATTGCGCTTAAGTCATGACTTTAGGGGCTTTATGACCAAGTGAGCTTGTGTTTGCCTACTTTCTTTAATTTTTTCAAATAAATTGGTACCCTGACCATTTCTTTTATTTTGGAGGATAAATAAGTGATTTCACTCCATTGGGGCCCAATTGCAAGGGAGGTAACCTCTATCTTCTTGATTTTCATTTCTCCTATGTGATCCAACGTGCTAAGTGTGAATTGCATGTCTACATTGCTTTCCTTGCCTTTCTTTAATTCCTTTCCCTTATTTCATTTACTTTTGCTTTTTATTTAAGTTATTCATTATGGGGTATGTGTACACCTCTTGGCTTGTAATAGATAGGGCTCGGAGAGCATTTGGTCCATTTCCCCTTCCCCTTGGTTGCTTGCTTTTGTTGCTACATGTTTAATTGCTTTATTAGGCTCTTGTATCTAGTCGAGCATGCTAAGTGTTATGTGCTACGTGTTTGTAAGTGATTTGCATGTCTACTCGCTTTTTATAGTTATGAATGAATGTGATGGATGAATGTACGTCACCACACTAGTCCAACGCTAGTTGTGGCTCATTCATAGAAAGGGCTAGTCCAATGCTAGACCCAATAGGCCATCCCCCTTTCATTAGTGCATACTTGCATGTTCACTACATTTCATGCATTTTGCTTAGTTTTATCATTTGGCATGCTCCTCGAGCCCCTTTTCCCCTCATTTTAGGATTTTTGCATCTCATACTAGTTATAGGGTACATTTGCGTGAGAGTCCCCTTAAATATGGAATATAGACGAGTGTGGCTTTTTCTAAGCCTTAGCACGCTTGTATTCCCTCTATCAAAGGGAAAATTGAGTCACGATTTAGGTCTCCCCGTGCCCAATATGAATGCATTCCCTAGGATCATGCACTTTAAATCCATCTTATCATCTTCATTACACTTTCATTTTTACTCCCATTTGCACACGTGCACCTTTATATCCCTTCACTCGCACACGAGCACTTTTTCATTTGCACCCCAACACTTTCACATTCTTCTAATTACATATATGCATTTTGCCCACTGGCACTTAGAGTATATTTTCACATTCAAAGACATTTTCTTTGCACACTTCCACTCACACTATTGTTTTTATTACTTTTTCACACAAACTCACGTTTTTCATGGCATGCATTCATCCACTCATTTTTCACATCATTTAGGTTTAGGTGTGACCTCTCCAAAAGGATCATTGTTGGGCTTCACAATTAATGTGATTGGCACCACTCAACCTTTGAAGAGAAATTTCCCCATGTCCCCCTAGGTCTAGGCTTTTGCATTCATATAGACTTATCCAACACGCTATACATACTTTGGGTAGAAAAATTAGGAAAGGTGGGGCTAAATCACGCAACTAGCCTTGGCTAGGTCGAAGGGGTGCCTTGGATTTTATCCTTGCCTTCCCCTTCGTCAAATGTGACTCCCGAACCTTTTTCGTTGGTTTACGTGGACTAGGAGTCGTTCAAAAGGGGTTTCTTTCTATCTTTCCTTTAGAAAATTTTTTTTTGGGTGACTTGGTACACCCTAACTCTATACCAAGTGGCGACTCCATTTTTCATTAAAAAAACCCCCTTTTGAACTTTGTTTGGCCAAATCGTCGCATTCTAAAGTCCCATGGCCTTTTATTTTCACTTTCACACGTTCACATATTCCACACTACTCACACACCACACATCATTATCAAAAAGTGGGGCGCGACACCTCCTATACTTAATGATGTTTAATTTGTGCTTAATGGGAGCTAAAGTGATGGATTATGTGATTTATTTCTTGGTTTGTGATGAATTGGTGAAGTTTTTATTTTTTTGAGGAATTTTCTGGTTTAATGTGATCATGGTGTTGTGGTTGTTTATGATGGTTGGTAATGAGGGGTTATGACTCTAGTAGGTGTGAATTATTGATAAATGCAACCAATTGTGGGTTTGGTTTGAAATGGGAAAAGTTAGGGTTTCATAACCCCCTTTTCTGTCCGGTTTTGGATCATGTGGTTAGAGGCCGAATTGGTCATTGCTTAAAACATGAAAGTTGTAGGTATTGATGTGTTTGAGGTGCCTGTAAAATTTCAGGTCATTTGGATTAGTGTAGAGTGAGATATGTCGATTTTACTGTTGCTGTTCTGGGTTGATCAGAATGTGCGAACTGTGTTCGAAATGGGTTGTTTTGACTGGTATTGCTTTGGATTTGGATGTTGGTGTCTTCTGATGAAATGTAGCTGGATGTCTTAGCTATCATATTCCTTTGGAATTTCTGGATTTGGACTTGTGTAGGCTGAGTTATGATGTTTGTACTAGAATACGATTTGTGATCCTGTTTTGCGATTCTGGTATAGTGTCTTGCATTTTTGACCTTGTTACATTCAAAATTGGACAAAGTTTCCTTCTTCAACATTGTAGCCCCTTAAGTCGTGGATATCCCTGGAAATTTTCAGGTTAAATGGATTAGTATATCCTGAGTTATAAACGAAATACTCAGACCTGTTGTGACCGTCAAATTTACGTTTTTGGAAAGTTTCTGACCGTGATTTTTTTCGATTTTGATAGAGTACGATCTGGGTGTTGACTTCTTCATAAGAAATGTAGAACTTGGTCACAGCTTTGAAACTCTATAAAGTGCGTCACAATCCGAGTCCCGTAGCTCTAGTTATGATCGAAATAAGAATGCATGTCAGAACTGTTTTTATGTCCGGACAGTTTACGACTGGAACTTTGGCTTCACATTTGACTAGGTTACAAGCTGTTTGGGCTTGCGACCAAAACACCAAACTTATAGCCCTATATCATAGATTTCTAACGCCCTTGGAAATTCATGAATCGGATTTATAAAACCTGAGATATAGCCGAGCAAACAAGGCCTGCCCGTGAAAATGACCATTTTCTGGTCAGATCTGTTTTGGTCCTGATGACCAATTTCCATTCCGAATTTGGATTGCCGACCTTCATGAAAGTTGTTCCATTTGGAATGAACCATCTAACTGCCAATTTTCAGCTCTTTTGACCATGTGTAGCATAGAAAACAGTTTGCACTCAGAACTGACCATTTGTGCATTGGCCAGATTTCGTAAGTGATTGTGTTTGGTTCATTTGGGACTGAAGCCTCCAGTTTCAGTTCTGGATGTCTTCATAACAGTTGTTGTTCATCCTTTAAGCTTCGATATGGCGTCTCATACGCCTTAATCCGATATTCATAGCTCAACTTATGAGTAAACTAGAAACGAGTGTCAAATCTGCCGGTTCCGCTAACGGCCGTTTCCGTTTCCGTCCGTCATATTTACGTGCGCGCGTGTCATTTTTGCCGTTTTGCTTGTTTTAGGCACGATAGTAGCCGTTTGCGATATTATGTGACACAATCTTCTATTTCAGACGGTGGTGAGCTGGGCGGAACTGGTGGGGCCCACTACTAGCTGTTCATTTCGATCCGACTACGTGTTTTTGCTATTTCAGAGTCTGAGTAAGTATTCAGGCCAGTTTGGTGTGTTTTCTTTGCTATGTGAAAAGGGTACTTAGGCGAGGGTGTACTTTATCGCACTCGACCTAAACCCTAATTTGAATGTATAATTGTACTTGGCATATGTATATGAACCTTTTGGAACCAAAACCCTTGAGCTTGTGGCTCGGGGCGACTTTCGAGTAAAGTTTGTGAAGTTTGCGAGTTTGTGGGCCCGATCTAAGACCTGTAAGGACTATTCGAGCCGGTTAGGGCTTGGTCGAAGTCAGTCCAACTTAGTCTGAGGTCACCAAGTTTGTAGGTTCATGTTATGAACCAATTTTGTGAATCCGGTTCACCGAGAAGGTGACCAAGTTTGTGAACCGAGCTTGCGCCGCAAGTTCAATTTCGTTCGCTCGAGCAAGTTTGTGAGGTGACTGGCCAGTGAGGGTGATAAGGTGCTCGGTGGGTGTACAAGCGGGGTTTTACGGACTATTATTTGCGGTCGACGGAGTGTCGGCAGGAGATCATAGATGGCACACGAATTGGCTTTGGAGCCCCCCGTATCCTTATTATATGATGTTGTTCTTTTCTGCTTTTGCTTTACTCTTATTGTATAATTGTTGCTACGTGAAATTTATGCTTTCGCCCTGTTTACTTACTAAGCATATAGCTTACCCCTTTCCATTTGTTTTCCTTAGCAGGGGCCGACGCGGGGACTTTTGGCTCGTACACTAGTATAGTTAGATTGGCTTGTAATGGTTAAACAGTTAGGATGTTTGTTTTTGTTTTGGTGGTTTGTATAAGGACCCTTCTTAGGGTCTATCTTCTGCTGGCTGTGGTTATATTGTATTAGAGTGGGTTGACTCGAGACTTTTGAAGATGTCAATATAACTTTTGGGATTGTATATATATTGTATATAGTGCTCTTTCGATTTATCTAGTTTTATTGCTTTAAGATTTGAGTCCTGGCGCGAGCTAGGCAGGCGGCCCGCCGATACCCTTGGGTTCGCCCTTGGGAGAAGTGGGGTCGTCACAAGCTCTTCCAAAATTGGATCCAAACTTGCTCAATCTTCCACTCCTACCGTTTAATTTTGGTTTTGCTCCACAAAACTCCTCCACTTGGTGATTTTAAAGTGATTGGTGAAGTTGCTTGGAAAGTTAAGGTGACCAATAGCTCTCTCTCTTGTTTCTAAGGTAAGTTGTGAAGAACCACCCTCCTCCTTTAATTGATGCTTAAATCATGCTTAGTGATTGTATGAGATGCAAATTTATGGGTTATTTCTTGATTTGTGGTTGAAATGATGAAGTTTTATTATTTTTGGGGATTTTTCTGTTTTAATATAAGCATGATTGTGTGGCTATCTATGATGATTGGAAATGGTCTATATTGACTCTAGGAGGTGGAAAAAGTGATTAATTGCAACCAATTTCTGTTTTGGAAGAAAATTGAAAAACCTAGGGTTCTTAAGGGAGCATTCTGTACGAATTTTTAGATCCTAGATAGAGGCCGAATTGGCCTTAGCTCAAAACATGAAAGTTGTAGGGAATGAAATTGAGGTGCCTACAAAATTTCAGGTCAATCGTAGTAGTGTAGAATGAGATAAGTCGAAATTACTATTGCTGTTCTGGTTTTACCCGAAATTGAGAACTGCGCCTGTAATTGGTTTTTTTGGCTGGAATTGCTTCCGTATTGGTTGTTGAGGCCTTCTGATGAAATTTATCCCTGTTTCTTAGCTTTCATATGGTTTTGGAATTTCTAGATTTGGACTTGGAGAGCCTGAGTTATGATGTTTCCGCTAGAATGCGTTTTGGTGAATCTGTTTTACGTTTTGATGTAGTATCTTGCATTTTTGACCTGTTTACACTCAAAACTGGGTTGAGTGACCTTCTGTGATGTTGTAGCCCTGTCTTTTAGCTTCGAAATGGTGGGTCCTGTACCCTCATCAAATAATCGTAGTGAAATTGGTGCCATTACCGCAAAATGAGGTCAAAAACTATTTTTTCAGGGCTAAAGCTAATTCCATTTCCGGATTTTTCTGGTTTCCTCTAATGCTTATATATGCTTATGGAACCCTATTGTGATCGTGTTGGCATCGGTTTATGACTTGTAATCGAGTCTTCTTGTGCTTATTGGAATATTCTAGCGTTTGACTTTTATTTCCGGTCATTTTCCTAGCTAACTTTTGTACTTGGATAACCTTGAGCCTATTGAACGGCTGTGGTGATGAATGTATATTGAGTATGAATTTGGGAGTTGATTGAGGAAAATAATGAAACCGTGATGGCTGGAAAAGTAAGAAATGTAGGGGAGGTGCTGCCCAATTTTTCTAGGCCGATTGGTTCCTTTAAGTTTGAATTGGCTTGTGATAGAAATGAAGGGATTTTGGGTTGTTGAACCTAGGTCTTCATGTTACCTTTTTGTTCCCAAAAATCATGTTTTGTACCCTTGCATTAGTAATTATTTGGCGAGGCATACGACTAGTAGTCGAGCCTCACATGTGCATTTTGTTTACTCGATTCTGGATGTGAAACCTTCAATTGGTTTACTTTGATTATTTTAGGGTTTCTTGGCGATTAAAGCCAATCCGAAGTGAAAACTTTTGAGGTATCTGTACTTGAACCGGTGAGTGTTCCACTACCTGCTATCCGTTATGTGAAATATCTGAATACTTGATTTATGACTATTGAAGCCAAATACTATTTTGATAAAATGGAGGCGAGGGTGTACTTTATCACACTCGTTCTCTGGTCTGTTCATATGCCAATTTTGAACGCGTATCTGAATCTGCTATCTGTATCTGTATCTGTATATGTTATCTGTATCTAGATCTGTATCTGTTCTGACGTCGTTTGGAGGCTTGTGTCCAACGACCTTTCCGTGACCTATGAGTTCAAATCCTGTGGCTAAGTTATTCGAGTCGAGCCGGCAAGGGCCTGGACGATTAGATAACGAACCACGGTAGTCTGTTTTGGGATCTTTGGGTATTGAGACCCTTGATTTCGGGTATACTCGAGTATTACCAATTCTGTTTCTGCTGAGGTGAGCGGGCCCGGTAAAGGGGTGTTTGGTGGACGGAATTTGGTGTAAAGTGGGGTCTACGGACGTGTTGGTTCTATATACGTTGACGGAGAGTCAACCGGCTTGGATCAAGTACTGCGCTGGAAAGCTGGCTCCTGAGAGCCACATGTATCCTTCTGATTTGAATCATTGGTTCCTTTACTTTACGTCTGGCATGTGTACCTGATTTGTTAAATGTGAAATGCCATGATTTTACTGCTATATGTTTGGTACCTCATTGAGCGCAAGCTCCCCCCTTTCTGTTCCTTTTTGTTTTCCTTACAGGAAAATAAATACTTTTGGACTGGATTTGACAATTGGCTGCCAAATTGAGCTAGTTGAACATATCTTTTGTATCGCTCATGTATTGAAACCCTAAATGTACTTTTGGGACCGTTTCCTTTTTACTTGGCAAACCAGACATGTATCCACTGTTGAATACTTTTGTATGCCACTTTGGCTTGTAAATGCTAAGTTCAAGATGTGAATGTTTGCTTGATATTTGGTTGGGTTCTGACGGGTCGGTTACTATTCATAGCCGACTTCGATTTCATTTTTTTTTTATTTTGACATTTTGATTTGTTTACCGCGTTGGTAAGTTCCGGAATGTATTAGCTCGCTCTATCCCGAACCGTTAGTCCTGGCGAGAGCTGGGCAGGCGGTCCGCCGAACCCTTTGGTTCGCCTTAGGGGGAGGTGGGGCTATCACAGTTGGTATCAGAGCCAAGTTCGCGTGGTCTCTGCGCGGAGTGAGCCTGGACTAAGTGGTGAATAGGTATGAAGGATTAAGTGCTCGTTCGAGTCTAAGCTCTGAATTGTGAATGTTATAGGCCTTAACTTTTCTTGTGGTATCTGAGGATCATAGATCGGTACGTCTGGTGGGAATTTTGATTGTAGATGGTTTACTCTTGGGACTGGCCAGCCCGAGAGGTGAATTGTCTTATTTCGGATTCTTGTGCCTGAGTACTCCAGAGTTGAGGCGGTGTTATGTAGGTGAGAGTTGCATTTTGGGAACATGAATAGGCTTTGTTCGACTGGAATGAGTACAAGAGGTTAATGGATATTTCATTTGTATAATAAGTGATGTGAGAGACCGGACGGGGTTATTTTAGCAAGGTTTGGGACGATATATCCCTTTTCTTTTGATTCGCTCGTATATTGTTACTACATGCCGTCGGTTGTATAATTGTGTATATGAATAATTGCCTGATTTGATACGTATTTGTATGTTTGATCATTTGTTTCCTTGATATGTGAAGTGTTATGTGCATATATGTTTATTTGTGTAATTGGTGGCCTCAATTTTAGATGCTTTAGTCAACTTCCTATTGCTATGTTTATTTACTAAAGTATCTTTGGGGGGGAAGAAAAGAAAAGAGAGGAAAAACAAAAACATGTATATATATAATATCTAGCACATGGAAAGAAAACGGAGTCACGGACGTGGTCGTGGCCGTGGAACTAAGCGAGGCCAAGAACCAAGAGAAGAAAAGGGAAACAATAGCTGGACAAGGACCGAGAATGCCACTTGTACTTAGGAATGTAATTGACCCATTGTTTTGCCCGATAGGCTAGCATCTGAGTTCTAGCAACTCCGTACGATGACACATTGGGTTGATACGTATCAAGAAATCGCAATTCTCCGAGACGAAATAGAGGTTCAAAGGAGGCTAACCGAGTACTAGGAAGGGCGATGGAAGCAAGAGTATTCGGAGAAACTTGAGCTCTTACACCAAAACATGGAGCCAAAGAGGAAATACGAAGAGATTTCCAAGGAGACAGTAGCAATGGCACAAAGCAATACTTTTATGGGGATTCCAGAGGAAGCTCAAAAGACAGGAATTGCAAGGCCACAACTGAAGATCTTCCATGCAAAGAAAAAGGGTAAAGTTGGAAGGCCATTTGCTAAGAGGGGCCGTGGAGCGAGTGGTGTGACAAATTGTAGTTATTGTAGAAAATCCAATCATATTGAAGTAGATTGTTGGATAAAGGGGGAGGAGATGTCTGTGTTATGGGAGCGCCGAGCATCTGATTGCTAATTGCCGGGGTTTAGTGCCCGAAAAGAAGGGAACCCAGCAGCCAACCAAAACCGACCCTGGACCGTCAAGTGGAGAAGGGACTGGAATGAAGAACCTCGTTTCTTCTGACTCTGAAGACGGAGAAGGTACAGGCCATTGGTTACTTTAAATTTTGAAGGAAAAATTTCGAGGGCGAAATTTCCTTAAGGGGGAGAGAGTGTGAGAACCCGTAATTTTTTCATTTTCTAGGTTTTCTTATCTGCAATGGTTTGTTTTCCGCACTTTCTGTATCCGGAAAATTTTCTAGATAATTTTTATGAGTAAATATAGTTTTTAGATGATTTTTCTAATATCGAATAGATTTTGAGAAATTAAGAGCGTATACCGGACGTGGGACCCACAAGTGCGAAAAGTTCGGAAAAATTCGGCCAACTAGGTTAAGTTTTGGATACTGGAATTAAATTATCGGGTGTTATGAGATATTTAGAGGTTGCCAAGTGGATAGGTGTGAGAGAGACAAAAGTTAGGCAAACCATTAATGCAAGTGACATGTGTCACTTAGAGATTAAATTCTACTTTTGACTTACTATTCATGCTTTTACCATTTTACCAAAATAACTCAAAAATTTGACCCAAAAATCCCCACAAATATCAAGCTCATAGCCGGCCCTCATTAGAGAGAAAAGAAAAGAAAAGCTCTTCCAAAATTGGATCCAAACTTGCTCAATCTTCCACTCCTACCGTTTAATTTTGGTTTTGCTCCACAAAACTCCTCCACTTGGTGATTTTAAAGTGATTGGTGAAGTTGCTTGGAAAGTTAAGGTGACCAATAGCTCTCTCTCTCTTGTTTCTAAGGTAAGTTGTGAAGAACCACCCTCCTCCTTTAATTGATGCTTAAATCATGCTTAGTGGTTGTATGAGATGCAAATTTATGGGTTATTTCTTGATTTGTGGTTGAAATGATGAAGTTTTATTATTTTTGGGGATTTTTCTGTTTTAATATAAGCATGATTGTGTGGCTATCTATGATGATTGGAAATGGTCTATATTGACTCTAGGAGGTGGAAAAAGTGATTAATTGCAACCAATTTCTGTTTTGGAAGAAAATTGAAAAACCTAGGGTTCTTAAGGGAACATTCTGTATGAATTTTTAGGTCCTAGATAAAGGCCGAATTGGCCTTAGCTCAAAACATGAAAGTTTTAGGGAATGACATTTTAGAGGGGCCTACAAAATTTCAGGTCAATCGGAGTAGTGTAGAATGAGATAAGTCGAAATTACTATTGCTGTTCTGGTTTTACCCGAAATTGAGAACTGCGCCTGTAATTGGTTGTTTTGGCTGGAATTTCTTCCGCATTGGTTGTTGAGGCCTTCTGATGAAATTTATCCCTGTTTCTTAGCTTTCAGCTGGTTTTAGAATTTCTAGATTTGGACTTGGAGAGCCTGAGTTATGATGTTTCCGCTAGAATGCGTTTTGGTGAATCTGTTTTACGTTTTGATGTAGTATCTTGCATTTTTGACCTGTTTACACTCAAAACTGGGTTGAGTGACCTTCTGTGATGTTGTAGCCCTGTCTTTTAGCTTCGAAATGGTGGGTCTTTTACCCTCATCAAATAATCGTAGTGAAATTGGTGCCATTACCGCAAAATGAGGTCAAAAACTGTTTTTTCAGGGCTAAACCTAATTCCATTTCCGGATTTTTCTGGTTTCCTCTAATGCTTATATATGCTTATGGAACCCTATTGTGATCGTGTTGGCATCGATTTATGACTTGTAATCGAGTCTTCTTGTGCTTATTGGAATATTCTAGCGTTTGACTTTTATTTCCGGTCATTTTCCTAGCTAACTTTTGTACTTGGATAACCTTGAGCCTATTGAACGGCTGTGGTGATGAATGTATATTGAGTATGTGACGCCCCCACTTCTCCCAAGGGCGAACCCAAGGGTATCCGCGGAACGCCTGCCTAGCTCTCGCCAGGACTCGAGACAAATCAATTCAAACTTAACAATATATAACAATTTATACCAGTCTAATAAGGAAAAATCGCTTCCATAAACGAATATCCAAGTCTTGTACCACGTGTTCAAAATACATCCGTTATCCAATTCTTACGTCAGGATCCAAAAGATACATCAATTCCCAAATATATACAATAGCCAAAATGTCTAGTCAATTACAATTGAAACCCTAATACAAAAGTACATCCAAAGGGTTCCAACGAGTTTCACTCCATCCATTCCTGTTAAGTAAAACAAATCTACGGGGTGAGCGAAACGCTCGTGAGGCCAAGAAAACACACATGCAAGCACGTTGTCCAAATAACAATCCCAATATTCAAGTAATTTACAATTCAAGCGAGAAAAAAATAAACAGAAACAATTCAAGGATATAGGAGCTCTCAGGAGCTATTTTCCTCTTGCTTCGCCACGGCTCGATCCGATACCCCCTCGTGATGACACTCCGTTATCCTGGTGGGTATTTTATCCATAGAAACTTCACTTATTACTTCCTCCGACCAACATTCCACCCTCTCGGATCCGAAACCAAACACGCACGAAAAAGGTGATACTCATCGAGTATGCCACACGAGATCTCAAGAGATCAAGTTTTGATTTTTGAACACGCACGAAAAGGGCGATACTCCACGAGTATGCCGAACAAGATCTCAAAAGATCAAGTTGTGTTTTGTTACTCTCTTGATTTATCAAGCTTCTCGACCAAGCCCATGCCGGCTCGAGTTGCAAGATTGGTTAAGAGAATTGGGCGTCCCCATAAGTCGAGGAGGTTCACTCCACCCGACAACATGACACGCACGACATACACGACATGCATGGCAACACGACACGCACACGAAAACGGGTATATTTTAGTCGACGAGATTCACTCAATCGACTTTGAAACCAAGTTAATACAAGTAAAGTTCAAGTAAAGGAGAGCGAGTGCGATAAAGTACACACTCGTCTCATCAAATGATATTCACGTATATAAGCAGGTAAATCAAGTAAACACGACAAGTCAGGCACTTGACACTCACCAATTCAAGAGTAATTGAGCGAGAAAATCTTTAGTTGTCCCCTCCGGGATTCTTTTCAAGACTCGCTTGAGCACCTGAAGCAATTAACAAGTATTTTTCACTCACAATCACGTATTAATCAAGAAAGGAGTTACGCTTATTTGGACTAGTCAATACCTCAAACCAAGAACCTTAGCCACTCAAAATATAGGTTCAAAAGTGAGGTTTTATTAACACAAGAAAAACTGATTTCCTCCATGAAATCAAGTTTAAAGCGATAAATTATCATCAAGAAGGAGTAACAAGTTTTCAAATTTTCATTTTCTAAGAAATCAGCAAATTTCAGCTTTGCGCGTCAAATTTAGAAAAATCAGATCTTGCACTCAGTAGGTCCAAAATTATAAAACTTGGTACCGTTGGAAACCTCTTAGAAAGTACTAAAAGTTCTTAAAAGACACTTTACCATTAATCTAAGTGGAAGGTATTCAAAAATGAGCTTGAAGGTACAGGTTCGGCGTACAAGGCAGAATTAAGTTGGATTTCGGCCAACTTTGGAAATTCGGCACGATTCACATGTTGCAAACCGGCCTCTGAAATTTACAGCTCAACTAGTGTTACAAGTGAGGTTTATAACAAAACAAGCGGATCAAGAATCGGAGTTTCGAGTACCGAGATACGGTAGCTCAAAGTTGAGGAAGATTCAAGACTGAAGAAGAATTTCCAGTTTTGAACCTCCAACACTAGCAATTTAATTCGGTATCGAAACGAACTTGAATTGGTGCCAAAATTGGCAGTATTTTACTCCTATATGCAAGGTATTCCTCTATCAAATTTCAGGGAAAAATACCCTCGGGAAGGTAGTTAATTAGTCAACCAAAGTTCAGGAAAAATTCTAAGGCAATCTGCCTTGTGACTTTCATTTCACAATTTCAAATCGTTTAACCAAGAAAACTATCCGAACATGGTTCATTTGTGAAACAAAGGTCTAAGACACATCCATGATACCTTTGGTAAGTGATGAGCATCAAGAACTTCAATTAATAAAATCATTCCCAAGTTTTGCCCCAAATCAGTCCAAATACTACGTTTTTCCAAAACAGGGCAGTCCTCTTGTTTTAGTCACAACTCAATCAATTTAACTCGGAATGAGGCATGGTTTATGGCGTTAGAAAATAAATTCACGGGAATAAAAGTTCACAGAAGGAAATGTTCTGAAATTCGGCAAGCAACCAGCTCAAAATTGAGCCTCAAGTTGCTGCCTCAACAAGCCATTCCAGCAAATCCGAGAGACAGGACAGCTAACTTAAAACGTTTGGTTCGGATCACTCACAAAGAATCAGAACGTGCATTTTATCTCAAATTAAAGCTAGGAATGTCTAGTTTCAAACTCCACCGACAGCACTTGATTTCGACACCCGAGGACAGAGTTATGGCCAAAATACGACCACTGGACAGTTTTACCCGAAAATAATTTTCCAGCATGCCTAGTTCATGAATAAATTCATTTGCCCATCCAATCGTTAATGTTTTCCAACGAAAATTTCTACACACATAATATAACATATACACATCAGGATCATGCCAATAAATCACCAAAAATGGGCCTTATCATGGCCGAACAAAACAGGGGCAGATTCGGCAATTTCTGGTCATGACCTCTACTTGAGTTCCCAACAATAACACTCCATAAATTCATCATTATAACCATTAAACTACCATTAAATCCAACATTGATCCTCAAATCAGCAAAAACAACCCAAGTGTGGGAATACAAAGAGCCCACTATCACATTTTACATCCATATCAAGCTAACCAAATGCATGCATGAACTTAACAAGGTAAGATAGCTTCCAAACTTCAAGTTTCCAAGAGTGGATCATCACTTACTTTGGGTTGATGTTCAGCAGAATTTTCGGCCCTCTATTACCCCAGAAAAACCGTGATTTCCAGCCCTTGTTTGCAGCTCAAAATGCTCCTCAAGTGTCAAGCTAGGTGTGGTGCAAGTTTGGTTGAATTTGGAGATGATTTGGGGTGGTTTTGAGTGAGATTAGTGAGCAGAAATTTTGAAGCAATGGAGTTAGAGAGAGGAGGGTGTTTGGTCGGCTATGAGGAGAGAGAAGATGGAGAGAAATCTGATTTCCTTTAGCTTCCAAGAGAAGGTGAAATAAGTGGTGGAAATTCACCCAAAAGTCAACTCTCATTAGGGGCCGTTTGGTGCGATTACGGCTCGATTTTCTCGCGCGTTTGGTTCACTAATGCACTAAACCTCCAATGCATATATATTCATGTAAATATTATTCACTCTTAATTGTCCCGAAATAAGGGTCTAAAGTCCCTCAAATAAAGTCGCGCGTGTGAAAACGCGTACCGTCAATTTTAACGATATAACGCGAAACTTCCGAGAAATTCTTATAACGATTGTACTACTAACTATCACTTGAGTATTTATTCATAAGATTACCTATTTTAGGACCATAGTACAAGTCTCCAATATTCCAAGCTTATTGTGCTACTACGCGGATAAAATCTCCAAGTACTATTCACTATTTGTACTAAACGTACTCCAGGAAATTAATTTTTGGAACGAATCATTTTAAAAATATAACGAAGTTATCTTGCCATGTATTTAGGTCTAATAAGACTAGAAAATATTCCTCGTGGCAAAAATCCAATTAAATAGTTTATTAAGCCATAAATTAGGCATAAAATAATAGTTTTTACGAGTCCTCACAGAGTATGACTTTGGGAGTTGATTGAGGAAAATAATGAAACCGTGATGGCTGGAAAAGTAAGAAATGTAGGGGAGGTGCTGTCCAATTTTTCTAGGCCGATTGGTTCCTTTAAGTTTGAATTGGTTTGTGATAGAAATGAAGGGCTTTTGGGTTGTTGATCCTAGGTCTTCATGTTACCTTTTTGTTCCCAAAAATCATGTTTTGTACCCTTGCATTAGTAATTGTTTGGCGAGGCATACGACTAGCAGTCGAGCCTCACATGTGCATTTTGTTTACTCGATTCTGGATGTGAAATCTTCAATTGGTTTACTTTGATTATTTTAGGGTTTCTTGGCGATTATAGCCAATCCAAAGTGAAAACTTTTGAGGTATCTGTACTTGAACCGGTGAGTGTTCCACTACCTGCTATCCGTTATGTGAAATATCTGAATATCTGAATACTTGATTTATGACTATTGAAGCAAAATACTGTTTTGATAAAATGGAGGCGAGGGTGTACTTTATCACACTCGTTCTCTGGTCTGTTCATATGCCAATTTTGAACGCGTATCTGAATCTGCTATCTGTATCTGTATCTGTATATGTTATCTGTATCTAGATCTGTATCTGTTCTGACGTCGTTTGGAAGCTTGTGTCCAACGACCTTTCCGTGACCTATGAGTTCAAATCCTGTGGCTAAATTATTCGAGTCGAACCGGCAAGGGCCTGTACGATTAGATAACGAACCACGGTAGTCTGTTTTGGGATCTTTGGGTATTGAGACCCTTGATTCCGGGTATACTCGAGTATTACCATTTCTGTTTCTATTGAGGTGAGCGGGCCCGGTAAAGGGGTGTTTGGTGGACGGAATTTGGTGTAATGTGGGGTCTACGGACGTGTTGGTTCTATATACGTTGACGGAGAGTCAACCGGCTTGGATCAAGTACTGCGCTGGAAAGCTGGCTCCTGAGAGCCACCTGTATCCTTCTGATTTGAATCATTGGTTCCTTTACTTTACGTCTGGCATGTGTACCTGATTTGTTAAATGTGAAATGCCATGATTTTACTGCTATATGTTTGGTACCTCATTGAGCGCAAGCTCACCCCTTTCTGTTCCTTTTTGTTTTCCTTACAGGAAAATAAATACTTTTGGACTGGATTTGACAATTGGCTGCCAAATTGAGCTAGTTGAACATATCTTTTGTATCGCTCATGTATTGAAACCCTAAATGTACTTTTGGGACCGTTTCCCTTTTTACTTGGCAAACCAGACATGTATCCACTGTTGAATACTTTTGTATGCCACTTTGGCTTGTAAATGCTAAGTTCAAGATGTGAATGTTTGCTTGATATTTGGTTGGGTTCTGACGGGTCGGTTCCTATTCATAGCCGACTTCGGTTTCATTTTTTTTATTTTGACATTTTGATTTGTTTACCGCGTTGGTAAGTTCCGGAATGTATTAGCTCGCTCTATCCCGAACCGTTAGTCCTGGCGAGAGCTGGGCAGGCGGTCCGCCGAACCCTTTGGTTCGCCTTAGGGGGAGATGGGACTGTCACAGTTGGTATCAGAGCCAGGTTCGCGTGGTCTCTGCGCGGAGTGAGCCTGGACTAAGTGGTGAATAGGTATGAAGGATTAAGTGCTCGTTCGAGCCTAAGCTCTGAATTGTGAATGTTATAGGCCTTAACTTTTCTTGTGGTATCTGATGATCATAGATCGGTACGTCTGGTGGGAATTTTGATTGTAGATGGTTTACTCTTGGGACTGGCCAGCCCGAGAGGTGAATTGTCTTATTTCGGATTCTTGTGCCTGAGTACTCCAGAGTTGAGGCGGTGTTATGTAGGTGAGAGTTGCATTTTGGGAACATGAATAGGCTTTGTTCGACTGGAATGAGTACAAGAGGTTAATGGATATTTCATTTGTATAATAGGTGATGTGAGAGACCGGACGGGGTTATTTTAGCAAGGTTTGGGACGATATATCCCTTTTCTTTTGATTCGCTCGTATATTGTTACTACATGCCGTCGGTTGTATAATTGTGTATATGAATAATTGCCTGATTTGATACGTATTTGTATGTTTGATCATTTGTTTCCTTGATATGTGGAGTGTTATGTGCATATATGTTTATTTGTGTAACTGGTGGCCTCAATTTTAGATGCTTTAGTCAATTTCCTATTGCTATGTTTATTTACTAAAGTATCTTTGGGGGGGGGGGAAGAAAAGAAAAGAGAGGAAAAACAAAAATATGTATATATATAATATAATATCTAGCACATGGAAAGAAAACGGAGTCACGGACGTGGTCGTGGCCGTGGAACTAAGCGAGGCCAAGAACCAAGAGAAGAAAAGGGAAACAATAGCTGGACAAGGACCGAGAATGCCACTTGTACTTAGGAATGTAATTGACCCATTGTATTGCCCGATAGGCTAGCATCTGAGTTCCAGCAACTCCGTACGATGACACATTGGGTTGATACGTATCAAGAAATCGCGGTTCTCCGAGACGAAATAGAGGTTCAAAGGAGGCTAACCGAGTACTAGGAAGGGCGATGGAAGCAAGAGTATTCGGAGAAACTTGAGCTCTTACACCAAAACATGGAGCTAAAGAGGAAATACGAAGAGATTTCCAAGGAGACAGTAGCAATGGCACAAAGCAATACTTTTATGGGGATTCCAGAGGAAGCTCAAAAGACAGGAATTGCAAGGCCACAACTGAAGATCTTCCATGCAAAGAAAAAGGGTAAAGTTGGAAGGCCATTTGCTAAGAGGGGCCGTGGAGCGAGTGGTGTGACAAATTGTAGTTATTGTAGAAAATCCAATCATATTGAAGTAGATTGTTGGATAAAGGGGGAGGAGATGTCTGTGTTATTGGAGCGACGAGCATCTGATTGCTAATTGCCCGGGTTTAGTGCCCGAAAAGAAGGGAACCCAGTAGCCAACCAAGACCGACCCTGGACCGTCAAGTGGAGAAGGGACTGGAATGAAGAACCTCGTTTCTTCTGACTCTGAAGACGGAGAAGGTACAGTCCATTGGTTACTTTAAATTTTGAAGGAAAAATTTCGAGGGCGAAATTTCCTTAAGGGGGAGAGAGTGTGAGAACCCGTAATTTTTCCATTTTCTAGGTTTTATTATATTTCTAGGTTTTCTTATCTTCAATGGTTTGTTTTCTGCACTTTCTGTATCCGGAAAATTTTCTAGATAATTTTTATGAGTAAATATAGTTTTTAGATGATTTTTCTAATATCGAATAGATTTTGAGAAATTAAGAGCGTATACCGGACGTGGGACCCACAAGTGCGAAAAGTTCGGAAAAATTCGGCCAACTAGGTTAAGTTTTGGATACTGGAATTAAATTATCGGGTGTTATGAGATATTTAGAGGTTGCCAAGTGGATAGGTGTGAGAGAGACAAAAGTTAGGCAAACCATTAATACAAGTGACACGTGTCACTTAGAGATTAAATTCTACTTTTGACTTACTATTCATGCTTTTACCATTTTACCAAAATAACTCAAAAATTTGACCCAAAAATCCCCACAAATATCAAGCTCATAGCCGGCCCTCATTAGAGAGAAAAGAAAAGAAAAGCTCTTCCAAAATTGGATCCAAACTTGCTCAATCTTCCACTTCCTACCGTTTAATTTTGGTTTTGCTCCACAAAACTCCTCCACTTGGTGATTTTAAAGTGATTGGTGAAGTTGTTTGGAAAGTTAAGGTGACCAATAGCTCTCTCTCTCTTGTTTCTAAGGTAAGTTGTGAAGAACCACCCTCCTCCTTTAATTGATGCTTAAATCATGCTTAGTGGTTGTATGAGATGCAAATTTATGGGTTATTTCTTGATTTGTGGTTGAAATGATGAAGTTTTATTATTTTTGGGGATTTTTCTGTTTTAATATAAGAATGATTGTGTGGCTATCTATGATGATTGGAAATGGTCTATATTGACTCTAGGAGGTGGAAAAAGTGATTAATTGCAACCAATTTCTGTTTTGGAAGAAAATTGAAAAACCTAGGGTTCTTAAGGGAGCATTCTGTACGAATTTTTAGGTCCTAGATAGAGGCCGAATTGGCCTTAGCTCAAAACATGAAAGTTGTAGGGAATGACATTTTAGAGGTGCCTACAAAATTTCAGGTCAATCGGAGTAGTGTAGAATGAGATAAGTCGAAATTACTATTGCTGTTCTGGTTTTACCCGAAATTGAGAACTGCGCCTGTAATTGGTTGTTTTGGCTGGAATTGCTTCCGCATTGGTTGTTGAGGCCTTCTGATGAAATTTATCCCTGTTTCTTATCTTTCAACTGGTTTTGGAATTTCTAGATTTGGACTTGGAGAGCCTGAGTTATGATGTTTCCGCTAGAATGCGTTTTGGTGAATCTGTTTTACGTTTTGATGTAGTATCTTGCATTTTTGACCTGTTTACACTCAAAACTGGATTGAGTAACCTTCTGTGATGTTGTAGCCCTGTCTTTTAGCTTCGAAATGGTGGGTCTTGTACCCTCATCAAATAATCGTAGTGAAATTGGTGCCATTACCGCAAAATGAGGTCAAAAACTGTTTTTTCACGGCTAAAGCTAATTCCATTTCCGGATTTTTCTGGTTTCCTCTAATGCTTATATATGCTTGTGGAACCCTATTGTGATCGTGTTGGCATCGGTTTATGTCTTGTAATCGAGTCTTCTTGTGCTTATTGGAATATTCTAGCGTTTGACTTTTATTTCCGGTCATTTTCCTAGCTAACTTTTGTACTTGGATAACCTTGAGCCTATTGAGCGGCTGTGGTGATGAATATATATTGAGTATGACTTTGGGAGTTGATTGCGGAAAATAATGAAACCGTGATGGCTGGAAAAGTAAGAAATGTAGGGGAGGTGCTGTCCAATTTTTCTAGGCCGATTGGTTCTTTTAAGTTTGAATTGGCTTGTGATAGAAATGAAGGGCTTTTGGGTTGTTGAACCTAGGTCTTCATGTTACCTTTTTGTTCCCAAAAATCATGTTTTGTACCCTTGCATTAGTAATTATTTGGCGAGGCATACGACTAGTAGTCGAGCCTCACATGTGCATTTTGTTTACTCGATTCTGGATGTGAAACCTTCAATTGGTTTACTTTGATTATTTTAGGGTTTCTTGGCGATTAAAGCCAATCCGAAGTGAAAACTTTTGAGGTATCTGTACTTGAACCGGTGAGTGTTCCACTACCTGCTATCCGTTATTTGAAATATCTGAATATCTGAATACTTGATTTATGACTATTGAAGCCAAATACTGTTTTGATAAAATGGAGGCGAGGGTGTACTTTATTACACTCGTTCTCTGGTCTGTTCATATGCCAATTTTGAACGCGTATCTGAATCTGCTATTTGAACGCGTATCTGAATCTCCTAATTTATAGCAAATCTTATGATGAACACCTCGAGCATATTAGGGCTGTTATGGATGTACTTCGACGAGAGCAGCTCTATGCCAATCTCAAGAAATGTAATTTTTGCACTAATGAGCTTGTGTTTCTAGGGTTTGTTATAAGTGCGCAGGGAATGAAGGTGGATGATCAAAAGGTGAAAGCTATTCAAGAGTGGCCAACACCAAGGTCTGTGGGTGATGTTCGAAGCTTCCATGGCCTTGCGGGTTTCTATAGGAGATTCGTGAGGGACTTTAGCACTATTGCTGCACCCTTGACCGAGTTGATTAAGAAGAATGAGAACTTCCATTGGGGAGATTCTCAAGAACAAGCCTTTCGCGCTTTAAAGCACAAACTCACACATGCACCTGTACTTGCTTTACCTGACTTTTCTAAGACATTTGAGATTGATTGTGATGCTTCAGGTATTGGAGTTGGAGCTGTGTTGAATCAAGGAGGAAGACCTATTGCCTACTTTAGTGAGAAACTCAATGGGGCTGCACTGAACTACTCAACTTATGATAAAGAGTTGTACGCCCTCATTCGAGCACTACAAGTTTGGCAGCACTACTTAAGGCCTAAGGAATTCGTGATACACACTGATCATGAGTCCCTTAAATACCTTAAGGCCCAGCACACCTTGAGCAAAAAGCATGCAAGGTGGATCGCATTCGTGGAGTCCTTTCCGTACGTAATTAAATATAAGGCTGGTAAGTCTAATGTGGTCGCGGATGCACTCTCACGAAGGTACTCTCTACTCACTTCCTTAGATGCTAAGTTGTTAGGGTTTGAGCTGATTAAAGACATCTATGCCCAAGATAGTGATTTCGGTGAACTTTACCTTTCTTGCAAACACACTGGGCAAGGTAAATTCTTCATTTCCGATGGTTACTTGTTTTATGCCAATCGGCTTTGCATCCCACATGGATCCATCCGAGAACTTTTGGTACGAGAATCCCATTCGGGTGGCCTTATGGGACATTTTGGGGTTGATAAGACTCTTGCCATACTGCAGGAGCACTTCTATTGGCCGCACATGAGGAGAGATGTTGCACGGGTGGTGGAGCGATGCTTAGCTTGTAAGAAAGCTAAATCCAAGGTACACCCATATGGCCTTTACACCCCGTTACCTATTTCTAGTGCACCATGGGTCGATATTTCTATGGATTTTATACTTGGTTTGCCTAGATCCAAGTATGGCCATGACTCCATTTATGTGGTAGTTGATAGATTCTCTAAAATGGCACACTTCATTGCATGTCATAAAACTGATGATGCATCTCATATTGCTAACTTATTCTTTAAAGAGATTGTGAGATTGCATGGCATTCCTAGGACCATTGTCTCAGACAGAGATGTCAAATTTCTGAGCTATTTTTGGAAGACACTCTGGTCTAAGTTAGGCACCAAATTGCTATTCTCTACTGCCAGCCACCCCCAAACTGATGGTCAAACAGAAGTGGTAAATCGTACATTAGGTACCTTGTTGCGTGCCATCATCAAAAAGAACTTGAAATCATGGGAAGAATGCTTACCTCATGTTGAGTTTGCTTATAATAGGGCTATCCATTCTACTACTGGTTTCTCTCCATTTGAATGTGCTTATGGTTTTAATCCACTAACACCACTTGATCTAGTGCCATTACCTAGTAATGAGCGCGCACATTTGGATGGTAACAAACGTGCAGAGTTTGTTAAGCAACTGCATGAGAAAGTCAGGGCTAACATTGAGAGGAGAACTGCTCAATATGTCAAGCAAGCTAACAAAGGTCGCCAAAAGTTGATTTTTGAGCCTGGCGATTGGGTGTGGTTGCACATGCGCAAAGAACGCTTTCCTGTTCAAAGGAGGAACAAATTACAACCACGGGGTGATGGACCTTTTCAAGTGTTGGAGCGCATCAATGACAACGCCTACAAACTTGACCTTCCTGGTGAGTATGGAGTTAGTGCTACATTTAATGTCTCTGACTTAGCTCCTTTTGATGCAGATGATGCGTTTGATTTGAGGGCAAATCCTTCTCAAGAGGAGGGGAATGATAGCATCATGGTAGGTGGGCAGGCCAACAATGGCTCGGGTAATCGAGGAGCTGAGGATCACGTGCTCGCCCCAAGTGGACCCATTACTCGGGCTCGCGCAAAGAAACTTCGTGAGCAACTCAATGTACTTATTCAAGCCATACACAAGTCCTTTGAAGGATTCATGCATTCAAGTGAAGGTGGTCGCGGTCCGATAATGAGCATTGAAGCTACACCCGAGGATTAGGGTTTTGCCAAACCCTAATTTCCGTTTTAGCATCATAGTTAGTTATTTTCACATTAGTTGATTAGATTGAATAATTGGCTAAGTGCATATCGCACGTAGAATCGCCAAGGGTAGGATTGCTAATTTACTCATTATTATTTGCTAGAGTGGGCTGCCTAGGAAGGAAAGCCCACGTGAGGCCCAACCCGTCGGGGGTTAAGCCTCCTTTATTAGGGCCCATATCCACTGCGCCCTTAGTCCATTTTCTACTAGATTAGGGTTTTCACTTGTAGCCTATATAAGGCACCATATTACATCAATAAAGGGTAGACACTTTTATGATAAAAATATTGAGAGAGTTTTCTCCATAGCTTTCGAGCAAACCTTGAACAACTTAGAGTTATACTCTAGTGTTCTTGTTCGGCTTATCAATTCAAGAATCGCACTTGAATTGTGGCGCCTTCTACACTTGCCTGAGGTTCACTAATTCGTTTGATTACGGGTTGAGATAGTATCAACAAGTTCGTAGTCACGGGGATTAGAGGGGTCGTAGGGTTTCCGCTGCCACTGTTTCTTGCACCCGACGTCAAATCCAACAAGCGATCTTGGGTCGCGAATCTTCTCACCAACGAGATTCGTATCATCCACTTCCTACCGTTTAATTTTGGTTTTACTCCACAAAACTCCTCCACTTGGTGATTTTAAAGTGATTGGTGAAGTTGTTTGGAAAGTTAAGGTGACCAATAGCTCTCTCTCTCTCTTGTTTCTAAGGTAAGTTGTGAAGAACCACCCTCCTCCTTTAATTGATGCTTAAATCATGCTTAGTGGTTGTATGAGATGCAAATTTATGGGTTATTTCTTGATTTGTGGTTGAAATGATGAAGTTTTATTATTTTTGGGGATTTTTCTGTTTTAATATAAGCATGATTGTGTGGCAATCTATGATGATTGGAAATGGTCTATATTGACTCTAGGAGGTGGAAAAAGTGATTAATTGCAACCAATTTCTGTTTTGGAAGAAATTTGAAAAACCTAGGGTTCTTAAGGGAGCATTCTGTACGAATTTTTAGGTCCTAGATAGAGGCTGAATTGGCCTTAGCTCAAAACATGAAAGTTGTAGGGAATGACATTTTAGAGGTGCCTACAAAATTTCAGGTCAATCGGAGTAGTGTAGAATGAGATAAGTCGAAATTACTATTGCAGTTCTGGTTTTACCCGAAATTGAGAACTGCGCCTGTAATTGGTTGTTTTGGCTGGAATTGCTTCCGCATTGGTTGTTGAGGCCTTCTGATGAAATTTATCCCTCGTTTCTTCTGACTCTGAAAAAGGAGAAGGTACAGGCCATTGGTTACTTTAAATTTTGAAGGAAAAATTTCGAGGGCGAAATTTCCTTAAGGGGGAGAGAGTGTGAGAACCCGTAATTTTTCCATTTTCTAGGTTTTATTATATTTCTAGGTTTTCTTATCTTCAATGGTTTGTTTTCTGCACTTTCTGTATCCGGAAAATTTTCTAGATAATTTTTATGAGTAAATATAGTTTTTAGATTATTTTTCTAATATCGAATAGATTTTGAGAAATTAAGAGCGTATACTGGACGTGGGACCCACAAGTGCGAAAAGTTCGGAAAAATTCGGCCAACTAGGTTAAGTTTTGGATACTGAAATTAAATTATCGGGTGTTATGAGATATTTAGAGGTTGCCAAGTGGATAGGTGTGAGAGAGACAAAAGTTAGGCAAACCATTAATGCAAGTGACATGTGTCACTTAGAGATTAAATTCTACTTTTGACTTACTATTCATGCTTTTACCATTTTACCAAAATAACTCAAAAATTTGACCCAAAAATCCCCACAAATATCAAGCTCATAGCCGGCCCTCATTAGAGAGAAAAGAAAAGAAAAGCTCTTCCAAAATTGGATCCAAACTTGCTCAATCTTCCACTCCTACCGTTTAATTTTGGTTTTGCTCCACAAAACTCCTCCACTTGGTGATTTTAAAGTGATTGGTGAAGTTGTTTGGAAAGTTAAGGTGACCAATAGCTCTCTCTCTCTTGTTTCTAAGGTAAGTTGTGAAGAACCACCCTCCTCCTTTAATTGATGCTTAAATCATGCTTAGTGGTTGTATGAGATGCAAATTTATGGGTTATTTCTTGATTTGTGGTTGAAATGATGAAGTTTTATTATTTTTGGGGATTTTTCTGTTTTAATATAAGCATGATTGTGTGGCTATCTATGATGATTGGAAATGGTCTATATTGACTCTAGGAGGTGGAAAAAGTGATTAATTGCAACCAATTTCTGTTTTGGAAGAAAATTGAAAAACCTAGGGTTCTTAAGGGAGCATTCTGTACGAATTTTTAGGTCCTAGATAGAGGCCGAATTGGCCTTAGCTCAAAACATGAAAGTTGTAGGGAATGCCATTTTAGAGGGGCCTAAAACATTTCAGGTCAATCGGAGTAGTGTAGAATGAGATAAGTCGAAATTACTATTGCAGTTCTGGTTTTACCCGAAATTGAGAACTGCGCCTGTAATTGGTTGTTTTGGCTGGATTGCTTCCGCATTGGTTGTTGAGGCCTTCTGATGAAATTTAGCCTTGTTTCTTATCTTTCAGCTGGTTTTGGAATTTCTAGATTTGAACTTGGAGAGCCTGAGTTATGATGTTTCCGCTAGAATGCGTTTTGGTGAATCTGTTTTACGTTTTGATGTAGTATCTTGCATTTTTGACCTGTTTACACTCAAAAAAAAAAGTTGAGTGACCTTCTGTGATGTTGTAGCCCTGTCTTTTAGCTTCGAAATGGTGGGTCTTGTACCCTCATCAAATAATCGTAGTGAAATTGGCGCCATTACCGCAAAATGAGGTCAAAAACTGTTTTTTCACGGCTAAAGCTAATTCCATTTCCGGATTTTTCTGGTTTCCTCTAATGCTTATATATGCTTGTGGAACCCTATTGTGATCGTGTTGGCATCGGTTTATGTCTTGTAATCGAGTCTTCTTGTGCTTATTGGAATATTCTAGCGTTTGACTTTTATTTCCGGTCATTTTCCTAGCTAACTTTTGTACTTGGATAACCTTGAGCCTATTGAACGGCTGTGGTGATGAATGTATATTGAGTATGACTTTGGGAGTTGATTGAGGAAAATAATGAAACCGTGATGGCTGGAAAAGTAAGAAATGTAGGGGAGGTGCTGTCCAATTTTTCTAGGCCGATTGGTTCCTTTAAGTTTGAATTGGCTTGTGATAGAAATGAAGGGCTTTTGGGTTGTTGAACCTAGGTCTTCATGTTACCTTTTTGTTCCCAAAAATCATGTTTTGTACCCTTGCATTAGTAATTATTTGGCGAGGCATACGACTAGTAGTCGAGCCTCACATGTGCATTTTGTTTACTCGATTCTGGATGTGAAACCTTCAATTGGTTTACTTTGATTATTTTAGGGTTTCTTGGCGATTAAAGCCAATCCGAAGTGAAAACTTTTGAGGTATCTGTACTTGAACCGGTGAGTGTTCCACTACCTGCTATCCGTTATGTGAAATATCTGAATATCTGAATACTTGATTTATGACTATTGAAGCCAAATACTGTTTTGATAAAATGGAGGCGAGGGTGTACTTTATCACACTCGTTCTCTGGTCTGTTCATATGCCAATTTTGAACGCGTATCTGAATCTGCTATCTGTATCTGTATCTGTATATGTTATCTGTATCTAGATCTGTATCTGTTCTGACGTCGTTTGGAAGCTTGTGTCCAACGACCTTTCCGTGACCTATGAGTTCAAATCCTGTGGCTAAGTTATTCGAGTCGAGCCGGCAAGGGTCTGGACGATTAGATAACGAACCACGGTAGTCTGTTTTGGGATCTTTGGGTATTGAGACCCTTGATTCCGGGTATACTCGAGTATTACCATTTCTGTTTCTATTGAGGTGAGCGGGCCCGGTAAAGGGGTGTTTGGTGGACGGAATTTGGTGTAATGTGGGGTCTACGGACGTGTTGGTTCTATATACGTTGACGGAGAGTCAACCGGCTTGGATCAAGTACTGCGCTGGAAAGCTGGCTCCTGAGAGCCACCTGTATCCTTCTGATTTGAATCATTGGTTCCTTTACTTTACGTCTGGCATGTGTACCTGATTTGTTAAATGTGAAATGCCATGATGTTACTGCTGTATGTTTGGTACCTCATTGAGCGCAAGCTCACCCCTTTCTGTTCCTTTTTGTTTTCCTTACAGGAAAATAAATACTTTTGGACTGGATTTGACAATTGGCTGCCAAATTGAGCTAGTTGAACATATCTTTTGTATCGCTCATGTATTGAAACCCTAAATGTACTTTTGGGACCGTTTCCCATTTTACTTGGCAAACCAGACATGTATCCACTGTTGAATACTTTTGTATGCCACTTTGGCTTGTAAATGCTAAGTTCAAGATGTGAATGTTTGCTTGATATTTGGTTGGGTTCTGACGGGTCGGTTACTATTCAGAGCCGACTTCGATTTCATTTTTTTTTCATTTTGACATTTTGATTTGTTTACCGCGTTGGTAAGTTCCGGAATGTATTAGCTCGCTCTATCCCGAACCGTTAGTCCTGGCGAGAGCTGGGCAGGCGGTCCGCCGAACCCTTTGGTTCGCCTTAGGGGGAGGTGGGGCTATCACAGTTGGTATCAGAGCCAGGTTCGCGTGGTCTCTGCGCGGATTGAGCCTGGACTAAGTGGTGAATAGGTATGAAGGATTAAGTGCTCGTTCGAGCCTAAGCTCTGAATTGTGAATGTTATAGGCCTTAACTTTTCTTGTGGTATCTAAGGATCATAGATCGGTACGTCTGGTGGGAATTTTGATTGTAGATGGTTTACTCTTGGGACTGGCCAGTCCGAGAGGTGAATTGTCTTATTTCGGATTCTTGTGCCTGAGTACTCCAGAGTTGAGGCGGTGTTATGTAGGTGAGAGTTGCATTTTGGGAACATGAATAGGCTTTGTTCGACTGGAATGAGTACAAGAGGTTAATGGATATTTCATTTGTATAATAGGTGATGTGAGAGACCGGACGGGGTTATTTTAGCAAGGTTTGGGACGATATATCCCTTTACTTTTGATTCGCTCGTATATTGATATTACATGCCGTCGGTTGTATAATTGTATATATGAATAATTGCCTGATTTGATACGTATTTGTATGTTTGATCATTTGTTTCCTTGATATGTGGAGTGTTATGTGCATATATGTTTATTTGTGTAATTGGTGGCCTCAATTTTAGATGCTTTAGTCAATTTCCTATTGCTATGTTTATTTACTAAAGTATCTTTGGGGGGGGAAGAAAAGAAAAGAGAGGAAAAACAAAAATATGTATATATATATAATATCTAGCACATGGAAAGAAAACGGAGTCACGGACGTGGTCGTGGCCGTGGAACTAAGCGAGGCCAAGAACCAAGAGAAGAAAAGGGAAACAATAGCTGGACAAGGACCGAGAATGCCACTTGTACTTAGGAATGTAATTGACCCATTGTATTGCCCGATAGGCTAGCATCTGAGTTCCAGCAACTCCGTACGATGACACATTGGGTTGATACGTATCAAGAAATCGCGGTTCTCCGAGACGAAATAGAGGTTCAAAGGAGGCTAACCGAGTACTAGGAAGGGCGATGGAAGCAAGAGTATTCGGAGAAACTTGAGCTCTTACACCAAAACATGGAGCTAAAGAGGAAATACGAAGAGATTTCCAAGGAGACAGTAGCAATGGCACAAAGCAATACTTTTATGGGGATTCCAGAGGAAGCTCAAAAGACAGGAATTGCAAGGCCACAACTGAAGATCTTCCATGCAAAGAAAAAGGGTAAAGTTGGAAGGCCATTTGCTAAGAGGGGCCGTGGAGCGAGTGGTGTGACAAATTGTAGTTATTGTAGAAAATCCAATCATATTGAAGTAGATTGTTGGATAAAGGGGGAGGAGATGTCTGTGTTATGGGAGCGCCGAGCATCTGATTGCTAATTGCCCGGGTTTAGTGCCCGAAAAGAAGGGAACCCAGCAGCCAACCAAGACCGACCCTGGACCGTCAAGTGGAGAAGGGACTGGAATGAAGAACCTCGTTTCTTCTGACTCTGAAGACGGAGAAGGTACAGGCCATTGGTTACTTTAAATTTTGAAGGAAAAATTTCGAGGGCGAAATTTCCTTAAGGGGGAGAGAGTGTGAGAACCCGTAATTTTTCCATTTTCTAGGTTTTATTATATTTCTAGGTTTTCTTATCTTCAATGGTTTGTTTTCTGCACTTTCTGTATCCGGAAAATTTTCTAGATAATTTTTATGAGTAAATATAGTTTTTAGATGATTTTTCTAATATCGAATAGATTTTGAGAAATTAAGGGCGTATACCGGACGTGGGACCCACAAGTGCGAAAAGTTCGGAAAAATTCGGCCAACTAGGTTAAGTTTTGGATACTGGAATTAAATTATCGGGTGTTATGAGATATTTAGAGGTTGCCAAGTGGATAGGTGTGAGAGAGACAAAAGTTAGGCAAACCATTAATGCAAGTGACATGTGTCACTTAGAGATTAAATTCTACTTTTGACTTACTATTCATGCTTTTACCATTTTACCAAAATAACTCAAAAATTTGACCCAAAAATCCCCACAAATATCAAGCTCATAGCCGGCCCTCATTAGAGAGAAAAGAAAAGAAAAGCTCTTCCAAAATTGGATCCAAACTTGCTCAATCTTCCACTCCTACCGTTTAATTTTGGTTTTGCTCCACAAAACTCCTCCACTTGGTGATTTTAAAGTGATTGGTGAAGTTGTTTGGAAAGTTAAGGTGACCAATAGCTCTCTCTCTCTTGTTTCTAAGGTAAGTTGTGAAGAACCACCCTCCTCCTTTAATTGATGCTTAAATCATGCTTAGTGGTTGTATGAGATGCAAATTTATGGGTTATTTCTTGATTTGTGGTTGAAATGATGAAGTTTTATTATTTTTGGGGATTTTTCTGTTTTAATATAAGCATGATTGTGTGGCTATCTATGATGATTGGAAATGGTCTATATTGACTCTAGGAGGTGGAAAAAGTGATTAATTGCAACCAATTTCTGTTTTGGAAGAAAATTGAAAAACCTAGGGTTCTTAAGGGAGCATTCTGTACGAATTTTTAGGTCCTAGATAGAGGCCGAATTGGCCTTAGCTCAAAACATGAAAGTTGTAGGGAATGACATTTTAGAGGTGCCTAAAACATTTCAGGTCAATCGGAGTAGTGTAGAATGAGATAAGTCGAAATTACTATTGCAGTTCTGGTTTTACCCGAAATTGAGAACTGCGCCTGTAATTGGTTGTTTTGGCTGGAATTGCTTCCGCATTGGTTGTTGAGGCCTTCTGATGAAATTTAGCCCTGTTTCTTATCTTTCAGCTGGTTTTGGAATTTCTAGATTTGAACTTGGAGAGCCTGAGTTATGATGTTTCCGCTAGAATGCGTTTTGGTGAATCTGTTTTACGTTTTGATGTAGTATCTTGCATTTTTGACCTGTTTACACTCAAAACTGGGTTGAGTGACCTTCTGTGATGTTGTAGCCCTGTCTTTTAGCTTCGAAATGGTGGGTCTTGTACCCTCATCAAATAATCGTAGTGAAATTGGTGCCATTACCGCAAAATGAGGTCAAAAACTGTTTTTTCACGGCTAAAGCTAATTCCATTTCCGGATTTTTCTGGTTTCCTCTAATGCTTATATATGCTTGTGGAACCCTATTGTGATCGTGTTGGCATCGGTTTATGTCTTGTAATCGAGTCTTCTTGTGCTTATTGGAATATTCTAGCGTTTGACTTTTATTTCCGGTCATTTTCCTAGCTAACTTTTGTACTTGGATAACCTTGAGCCTATTGAACGGCTGTGGTGATGAATGTATATTGAGTATGACTTTGGGAGTTGATTGAGGAAAATAATGAAACCGTGATGGCTGGAAAAGTAAGAAATGTAGGGGAGGTGCTGTCCAATTTTTCTAGGCCGATTGGTTCCTTTAAGTTTGAATTGGCTTGTGATAGAAATGAAGGGCTTTTGGGTTGTTGAACCTAGGTCTTCATGTTACCTTTTTGTTCCCAAAAATCATGTTTTGTACCCTTGCATTAGTAATTATTTGGCGAGGCATACGACTAGTAGTCGAGCCTCACATGTGCATTTTGTTTACTCGATTCTGGATGTGAAACCTTCAATTGGTTTACTTTGATTATTTTAGGGTTTCTTGGCGATTAAAGCCAATCCGAAGTGAAAACTTTTGAGGTATCTGTACTTGAACCGGTGAGTGTTCCACTACCTGCTATCCGTTATGTGAAATATCTGAATATCTGAATACTTGATTTATGACTATTGAAGCCAAATACTGTTTTGATAAAATGGAGGCGAGGGTGTACTTTATCACACTCGTTCTCTGGTCTGTTCATATGCCAATTTTGAACGCGTATCTGAATCTGCTATCTGTATCTGTATCTGTATATGTTATCTGTATCTAGATCTGTATCTGTTCTGACGTCGTTTGGAAGCTTGTGTCCAACGACCTTTCCGTGACCTATGAGTTCAAATCCTGTGGCTAAGTTATTCGAGTCGAGCCGGCAAGGGTCTGGACGATTAGATAACGAACCACGGTAGTCTGTTTTGGGATCTTTGGGTATTGAGACCCTTGATTCCGGGTATACTCGAGTATTACCATTTCTGTTTCTATTGAGGTGAGCGGGCCCGGTAAAGGGGTGTTTGGTGGACGGAATTTGGTGTAATGTGGGGTCTACGGACGTGTTGGTTCTATATACGTTGACGGAGAGTCAACCGGCTTGGATCAAGTACTGCGCTGGAAAGCTGGCTCCTGAGAGCCACCTGTATCCTTCTGATTTGAATCATTGGTTCCTTTACTTTACGTCTGGCATGTGTACCTGATTTGTTAAATGTGAAATGCCATGATGTTACTGCTATATGTTTGGTACCTCATTGAGCGCAAGCTCACCCCTTTCTGTTCCTTTTTGTTTTCCTTACAGGAAAATAAATACTTTTGGACTGGATTTGACAATTGGCTGCCAAATTGAGCTAGTTGAACATATCTTTTGTATCGCTCATGTATTGAAACCCTAAATGTACTTTTGGGACCGTTTCCCATTTTACTTGGCAAACCAGACATGTATCCACTGTTGAATACTTTTGTATGCCACTTTGGCTTGTAAATGCTAAGTTCAAGATGTGAATGTTTGCTTGATATTTGGTTGGGTTCTGACGGGTCGGTTACTATTCATAGCCGACTTCGGTTTCATTTTTTTTTATTTTGACATTTTGATTTGTTTACCGCGTTGGTAAGTTCCGGAATGTATTAGCTCGCTCTATCCCGAACCGTTAGTCCTGGCGAGAGCTGGGCAGGCGGTCCGCCGAACCCTTTGGTTCGCCTTAGGGGGAGGTGGGGCTGTCACAGTTGGTATCAGAGCCAGGTTCGCGTGGTCTCTGCGCGGATTGAGCCTGGACTAAGTGGTGAATAGGTATGAAGGATTAAGTGCTCGTTCGAGCCTAAGCTCTGAATTGTGAATGTTATAGGCCTTAACTTTTCTTGTGGTATCTAAGGATCATAGATCGGTACGTCTGGTGGGAATTTTGATTGTAGATGGTTTACTCTTGGGACTGGCCAGCCCGAGAGGTGAATTGTCTTATTTCGGATTCTTGTGCCTGAGTACTCCAGAGTTGAGGCGGTGTTATGTAGGTGAGAGTTGCATTTTGGGAACATGAATAGGCTTTGTTCGACTGGAATGAGTACAAGAGGTTAATGGATATTTCATTTGTATAATAGGTGATGTGAGAGACCGGACGGGGTTATTTTAGCAAGGTTTGGGACGATATATCCCTTTTCTTTTGATTCGCTCGTATATTGCTATTACATGCCGTCGGTTGTATAATTGTGTATATGAATAATTGCCTGATTTGATACGTATTTGTATGTTTGATCATTTGTTTCCTTGATATGTGGAGTGTTATGTGCATATATGTTTATTTGTGTAATTGGTGGCCTCAATTTTAGATGCTTTAGTCAATTTCCTATTGCTATGTTTATTTACTAAAGTATCTTTGGGGGGGGAAGAAAAGAAAAGAGAGGAAAAACAAAAATATGTATATATATATATAATATCTAGCACATGGAAAGAAAACGGAGTCACGGACGTGGTCGTGGCCGTGGAACTAAGCGAGGCCAAGAACCAAGAGAAGAAAAGGGAAACAATAGCTGGACAAGGACCGAGAATGCCACTTGTACTTAGGAATGTAATTGACCCATTGTATTGCCCGATAGGCTAGCATCTGAGTTCCAGCAACTCCGTACGATGACACATTGGGTTGATACGTATCAAGAAATCGCGGTTCTCCGAGGCGAAATAGAGGTTCAAAGGAGGCTAACCGAGTACTAGGAAGGGCGATGGAAGCAAGAGTATTCGGAGAAACTTGAGCTCTTACACCAAAACATGGAGCTAAAGAGGAAATACGAAGAGATTTCCAAGGAGACAGTAGCAATGGCACAAAGCAATACTTTTATGGGGATTCCAGAGGAAGCTCAAAAGACAGGAATTGCAAGGCCACAACTGAAGATCTTCCATGCAAAGAAAAAGGGTAAAGTTGGAAGGCCATTTGCTAAGAGGGGCCGTGGAGCGAGTGGTGTGACAAATTGTAGTTATTGTAGAAAATCCAATCATATTGAAGTAGATTGTTGGACAAAGGGGGAGGAGATGTCTGTGTTATGGGAGCGCCGAGCATCTGATTGCTAATTGCCCGGGTTTAGTGCCCGAAAAGAAGGGAACCCAGCAGCCAACCAAGACCGACCCTGGACCGTCAAGTGGAGAAGGGACTGGAATGAAGAACCTCGTTTCTTCTGACTCTGAAGACGGAGAAGGTACAGGCCATTGGTTACTTTAAATTTTGAAGGAAAAATTTCGAGGGCGAAATTTCCTTAAGGGGGAGAGAGTGTGAGAACCCGTAATTTTTCCATTTTCTAGGTTTTATTATATTTCTAGGTTTTCTTATCTTCAATGGTTTGTTTTCTGCACTTTCTGTATCCGGAAAATTTTCTAGATAATTTTTATGAGTAAATATAGTTTTTAGATGATTTTTCTAATATCGAATAGATTTTGAGAAATTAAGGGCGTATACCGGACGTGGGACCCACAAGTGCGAAAAGTTCGGAAAAATTCGGCCAACTAGGTTAAGTTTTGGATACTGGAATTAAATTATCGGGTGTTATGAGATATTTAGAGGTTGCCAAGTGGATAGGTGTGAGAGAGACAAAAGTTAGGCAAACCATTAATGCAAGTGACATGTGTCACTTAGAGATTAAATTCTACTTTTGACTTACTATTCATGCTTTTACCATTTTACCAAAATAACTCAAAAATTTGACCCAAAAATCCCCACAAATATCAAGCTCATAGCCGGCCCTCATTAGAGAGAAAAGAAAAGAAAAGCTCTTCCAAAATTGGATCCAAACTTGCTCAATCTTCCACTCCTACCGTTTAATTTTGGTTTTGCTCCACAAAACTCCTCCACTTGGTGATTTTAAAGTGATTGGTGAAGTTGTTTGGAAAGTTAAGGTGACCAATAGCTCTCTCTCTCTTGTTTCTAAGGTAAGTTGTGAAGAACCACCCTCCTCCTTTAATTGATGCTTAAATCATGCTTAGTGGTTGTATGAGATGCAAATTTATGGGTTATTTCTTGATTTGTGGTTGAAATGATGAAGTTTTATTATTTTTGGGGATTTTTCTGTTTTAATATAAGCATGATTGTGTGGCTATCTATGATGATTGGAAATGGTCTATATTGACTCTAGGAGGTGGAAAAAGTGATTAATTGCAACCAATTTCTGTTTTGGAAGAAAATTGAAAAACCTAGGGTTCTTAAGGGAGCATTCTGTACGAATTTTTAGGTCCTAGATAGAGGCCGAATTGGCCTTAGCTCAAAACATGAAAGTTGTAGGGAATGACATTTTAGAGGTGCCTAAAACATTTCAGGTCAATCGGAGTAGTGTAGAATGAGATAAGTCGAAATTACTATTGCAGTTCTGGTTTTACCCGAAATTGAGAACTGCGCCTGTAATTGGTTGTTTTGGCTGGAATTGCTTCCGCATTGGTTGTTGAGGCCTTCTGATGAAATTTAGCCCTGTTTCTTATCTTTCAGCTGGTTTTGGAATTTCTAGATTTGAACTTGGAGAGCCTGAGTTATGATGTTTCCGCTAGAATGCGTTTTGGTGAATCTGTTTTACGTTTTGATGTAGTATCTTGCATTTTTGACCTGTTTACACTCAAAACTGGGTTGAGTGACCTTCTGTGATGTTGTAGCCCTGTCTTTTAGCTTCGAAATGGTGGGTCTTGTACCCTCATCAAATAATCATAGTGAAATTGGTGCCATTACCGCAAAATGAGGTCAAAAACTGTTTTTTCACGGCTAAAGCTAATTCCATTTCCGGATTTTTCTGGTTTCCTCTAATGCTTATATATGCTTGTGGAACCCTATTGTGATCGTGTTGGCATCGGTTTATGTCTTGTAATCGAGTCTTCTTGTGCTTATTGGAATATTCTAGCGTTTGACTTTTATTTCCGGTCATTTTCCTAGCTAACTTTTGTACTTGGATAACCTTGAGCCTATTGAACGGCTGTGGTGATGAATGTATATTGAGTATGACTTTGGGAGTTGATTGAGGAAAATAATGAAACCGTGATGGCTGGAAAAGTAAGAAATGTAGGGGAGGTGCTGTCCAATTTTTCTAGGCCGATTGGTTCCTTTAAGTTTGAATTGGCTTGTGATAGAAATGAAGGGCTTTTGGGTTGTTGAACCTAGGTCTTCATGTTACCTTTTTGTTCCCAAAAATCATGTTTTGTACCCTTGCATTAGTAATTATTTGGCGAGGCATACGACTAGTAGTCGAGCCTCACATGTGCATTTTGTTTACTCGATTCTGGATGTGAAACCTTCAATTGGTTTACTTTGATTATTTTAGGGTTTCTTGGCGATTAAAGCCAATCCGAAGTGAAAACTTTTGAGGTATCTGTACTTGAACCGGTGAGTGTTCCACTACCTGCTATCCGTTATGTGAAATATCTGAATATCTGAATACTTGATTTATGACTATTGAAGCCAAATACTGTTTTGATAAAATGGAGGCGAGGGTGTACTTTATCACACTCGTTCTCTGGTCTGTTCATATGCCAATTTTGAACGCGTATCTGAATCTGCTATCTGTATCTGTATCTGTATATGTTATCTGTATCTAGATCTGTATCTGTTCTGACGTCGTTTGGAAGCTTGTGTCCAACGACCTTTCCGTGACCTATGAGTTCAAATCCTGTGGCTAAGTTATTCGAGTCGAGCCGGCAAGGGTCTGGACGATTAGATAACGAACCACGGTAGTCTGTTTTGGGATCTTTGGGTATTGAGACCCTTGATTCCGGGTATACTCGAGTATTACCATTTCTGTTTCTATTGAGGTGAGCGGGCCCGGTAAAGGGGTGTTTGGTGGACGGAATTTGGTGTAATGTGGGGTCTACGGACGTGTTGGTTCTATATACGTTGACGGAGAGTCAACCGGCTTGGATCAAGTACTGCGCTGGAAAGCTGGCTCCTGAGAGCCACCTGTATCCTTCTGATTTGAATCATTGGTTCCTTTACTTTACGTCTGGCATGTGTACCTGATTTGTTAAATGTGAAATGCCATGATGTTACTGCTATATGTTTGGTACCTCATTGAGCGCAAGCTCACCCCTTTCTGTTCCTTTTTGTTTTCCTTACAGGAAAATAAATACTTTTGGACTGGATTTGACAATTGGCTGCCAAATTGAGCTAGTTGAACATATCTTTTGTATCGCTCATGTATTGAAACCCTAAATGTACTTTTGGGACCGTTTCCCATTTTACTTGGCAAACCAGACATGTATCCACTGTTGAATACTTTTGTATGCCACTTTGGCTTGTAAATGCTAAGTTCAAGATGTGAATGTTTGCTTGATATTTGGTTGGGTTCTGACGGGTCGGTTACTATTCATAGCCGACTTCGGTTTCATTTTTTTTTATTTTGACATTTTGATTTGTTTACCGCGTTGGTAAGTTCCGGAATGTATTAGCTCGCTCTATCCCGAACCGTTAGTCCTGGCGAGAGCTGGGCAGGCGGTCCGCCGAACCCTTTGGTTCGCCTTAGGGGGAGGTGGGGCTGTCACAGTTGGTATCAGAGCCAGGTTCGCGTGGTCTCTGCGCGGATTGAGCCTGGACTAAGTGGTGAATAGGTATGAAGGATTAAGTGCTCGTTCGAGCCTAAGCTCTGAATTGTGAATGTTATAGGCCTTAACTTTTCTTGTGGTATCTAAGGATCATAGATCGGTACGTCTGGTGGGAATTTTGATTGTAGATGGTTTACTCTTGGGACTGGCCAGCCCGAGAGGTGAATTGTCTTATTTCGGATTCTTGTGCCTGAGTACTCCAGAGTTGAGGCGGTGTTATGTAGGTGAGAGTTGCATTTTGGGAACATGAATAGGCTTTGTTCGACTGGAATGAGTACAAGAGGTTAATGGATATTTCATTTGTATAATAGGTGATGTGAGAGACCGGACGGGGTTATTTTAGCAAGGTTTGGGACGATATATCCCTTTTCTTTTGATTCGCTCGTATATTGCTATTACATGCCGTCGGTTGTATAATTGTGTATATGAATAATTGCCTGATTTGATACGTATTTGTATGTTTGATCATTTGTTTCCTTGATATGTGGAGTGTTATGTGCATATATGTTTATTTGTGTAATTGGTGGCCTCAATTTTAGATGCTTTAGTCAATTTCCTATTGCTATGTTTATTTACTAAAGTATCTTTGGGGGGGGAAGAAAAGAAAAGAGAGGAAAAACAAAAATATGTATATATATATATAATATCTAGCACATGGAAAGAAAACGGAGTCACGGACGTGGTCGTGGCCGTGGAACTAAGCGAGGCCAAGAACCAAGAGAAGAAAAGGGAAACAATAGCTGGACAAGGACCGAGAATGCCACTTGTACTTAGGAATGTAATTGACCCATTGTATTGCCCGATAGGCTAGCATCTGAGTTCCAGCAACTCCGTACGATGACACATTGGGTTGATACGTATCAAGAAATCGCGGTTCTCCGAGGCGAAATAGAGGTTCAAAGGAGGCTAACCGAGTACTAGGAAGGGCGATGGAAGCAAGAGTATTCGGAGAAACTTGAGCTCTTACACCAAAACATGGAGCTAAAGAGGAAATACGAAGAGATTTCCAAGGAGACAGTAGCAATGGCACAAAGCAATACTTTTATGGGGATTCCAGAGGAAGCTCAAAAGACAGGAATTGCAAGGCCACAACTGAAGATCTTCCATGCAAAGAAAAAGGGTAAAGTTGGAAGGCCATTTGCTAAGAGGGGCCGTGGAGCGAGTGGTGTGACAAATTGTAGTTATTGTAGAAAATCCAATCATATTGAAGTAGATTGTTGGATAAAGGGGGAGGAGATGTCTGTGTTATGGGAGCGCCGAGCATCTGATTGCTAATTGCCCGGGTTTAGTGCCCGAAAAGAAGGGAACCCAGCAGCCAACCAAGACCGACCCTGGACCGTCAAGTGGAGAAGGGACTGGAATGAAGAACCTCGTTTCTTCTGACTCTGAAGACGGAGAAGGTACAGGCCATTGGTTACTTTAAATTTTGAAGGAAAAATTTCGAGGGCGAAATTTCCTTAAGGGGGAGAGAGTGTGAGAACCCGTAATTTTTCCATTTTCTAGGTTTTATTATATTTCTAGGTTTTCTTATCTTCAATGGTTTGTTTTCTGCACTTTCTGTATCCGGAAAATTTTCTAGATAATTTTTATGAGTAAATATAGTTTTTAGATGATTTTTCTAATATCGAATAGATTTTGAGAAATTAAGAGCGTATACCGGACGTGGGACCCACAAGTGCGAAAAGTTCGGAAAAATTCGGCCAACTAGGTTAAGTTTTGGATACTGGAATTAAATTATCGGGTGTTATGAGATATTTAGAGGTTGCCAAGTGGATAGGTGTGAGAGAGACAAAAGTTAGGCAAACCATTAATGCAAGTGACATGTGTCACTTAGAGATTAAATTCTACTTTTGACTTACTATTCATGCTTTTACCATTTTACCAAAATAACTCAAAAATTTGACCCAAAAATCCCCACAAATATCAAGCTCATAGCCGGCCCTCATTAGAGAGAAAAGAAAAGAAAAGCTCTTCCAAAATTGGATCCAAACTTGCTCAATCTTCCACTCCTACCGTTTAATTTTGGTTTTGCTCCACAAAACTCCTCCACTTGGTGATTTTAAAGTGATTGGTGAAGTTGTTTGGAAAGTTAAGGTGACCAATAGCTCTCTCTCTCTTGTTTCTAAGGTAAGTTGTGAAGAACCACCCTCCTCCTTTAATTGATGCTTAAATCATGCTTAGTGGTTGTATGAGATGCAAATTTATGGGTTATTTCTTGATTTGTGGTTGAAATGATGAAGTTTTATTATTTTTGGGGATTTTTCTGTTTTAATATAAGCATGATTGTGTGGCTATCTATGATGATTGGAAATGGTCTATATTGACTCTAGGAGGTGGAAAAAGTGATTAATTGCAACCAATTTCTGTTTTGGAAGAAAATTGAAAAACCTAGGGTTCTTAAGGGAGCATTCTGTACGAATTTTTAGGTCCTAGATAGAGGCCGAATTGGCCTTAGCTCAAAACATGAAAGTTGTAGGGAATGACATTTTAGAGGTGCCTAAAACATTTCAGGTCAATCGGAGTAGTGTAGAATGAGATAAGTCGAAATTACTATTGCAGTTCTGGTTTTACCCGAAATTGAGAACTGCGCCTGTAATTGGTTGTTTTGGCTGGAATTGCTTCCGCATTGGTTGTTGAGGCCTTCTGATGAAATTTAGCCCTGTTTCTTATCTTTCAGCTGGTTTTGGAATTTCTAGATTTGAACTTGGAGAGCCTGAGTTATGATGTTTCCGCTAGAATGCGTTTTGGTGAATCTGTTTTACGTTTTGATGTAGTATCTTGCATTTTTGACCTGTTTACACTCAAAACTGGGTTGAGTGACCTTCTGTGATGTTGTAGCCCTGTCTTTTAGCTTCGAAATGGTGGGTCTTGTACCCTCATCAAATAATCGTAGTGAAATTGGTGCCATTACCGCAAAATGAGGTCAAAAACTGTTTTTTCACGGCTAAAGCTAATTCCATTTCCGGATTTTTCTGGTTTCCTCTAATGCTTATATATGCTTGTGGAACCCTATTGTGATCGTGTTGGCATCGGTTTATGTCTTGTAATCGAGTCTTCTTGTGCTTATTGGAATATTCTAGCGTTTGACTTTTATTTCCGGTCATTTTCCTAGCTAACTTTTGTACTTGGATAACCTTGAGCCTATTGAACGGCTGTGGTGATGAATGTATATTGAGTATGACTTTGGGAGTTGATTGAGGAAAATAATGAAACCGTGATGGCTGGAAAAGTAAGAAATGTAGGGGAGGTGCTGTCCAATTTTTCTAGGCCGATTGGTTCCTTTAAGTTTGAATTGGCTTGTGATAGAAATGAAGGGCTTTTGGGTTGTTGAACCTAGGTCTTCATGTTACCTTTTTGTTCCCAAAAATCATGTTTTGTACCCTTGCATTAGTAATTATTTGGCGAGGCATACGACTAGTAGTCGAGCCTCACATGTGCATTTTGTTTACTCGATTCTGGATGTGAAACCTTCAATTGGTTTACTTTGATTATTTTAGGGTTTCTTGGCGATTAAAGCCAATCCGAAGTGAAAACTTTTGAGGTATCTGTACTTGAACCGGTGAGTGTTCCACTACCTGCTATCCGTTATGTGAAATATCTGAATATCTGAATACTTGATTTATGACTATTGAAGCCAAATACTGTTTTGATAAAATGGAGGCGAGGGTGTACTTTATCACACTCGTTCTCTGGTCTGTTCATATGCCAATTTTGAACGCGTATCTGAATCTGCTATCTGTATCTGTATCTGTATATGTTATCTGTATCTAGATCTGTATCTGTTCTGACGTCGTTTGGAAGCTTGTGTCCAACGACCTTTCCGTGACCTATGAGTTCAAATCCTGTGGCTAAGTTATTCGAGTCGAGCCGGCAAGGGTCTGGACGATTAGATAACGAACCACGGTAGTCTGTTTTGGGATCTTTGGGTATTGAGACCCTTGATTCCGGGTATACTCGAGTATTACCATTTCTGTTTCTATTGAGGTGAGCGGGCCCGGTAAAGGGGTGTTTGGTGGACGGAATTTGGTGTAATGTGGGGTCTACGGACGTGTTGGTTCTATATACGTTGACGGAGAGTCAACCGGCTTGGATCAAGTACTGCGCTGGAAAGCTGGCTCCTGAGAGCCACCTGTATCCTTCTGATTTGAATCATTGGTTCCTTTACTTTACGTCTGGCATGTGTACCTGATTTGTTAAATGTGAAATGCCATGATGTTACTGCTATATGTTTGGTACCTCATTGAGCGCAAGCTCACCCCTTTCTGTTCCTTTTTGTTTTCCTTACAGGAAAATAAATACTTTTGGACTGGATTTGACAATTGGCTGCCAAATTGAGCTAGTTGAACATATCTTTTGTATCGCTCATGTATTGAAACCCTAAATGTACTTTTGGGACCGTTTCCCATTTTACTTGGCAAACCAGACATGTATCCACTGTTGAATACTTTTGTATGCCACTTTGGCTTGTAAATGCTAAGTTCAAGATGTGAATGTTTGCTTGATATTTGGTTGGGTTCTGACGGGTCGGTTACTATTCATAGCCGACTTCGGTTTCATTTTTTTTTATTTTGACATTTTGATTTGTTTACCGCGTTGGTAAGTTCCGGAATGTATTAGCTCGCTCTATCCCGAACCGTTAGTCCTGGCGAGAGCTGGGCAGGCGGTCCGCCGAACCCTTTGGTTCGCCTTAGGGGGAGGTGGGGCTGTCACAGTTGGTATCAGAGCCAGGTTCGCGTGGTCTCTGCGCGGATTGAGCCTGGACTAAGTGGTGAATAGGTATGAAGGATTAAGTGCTCGTTCGAGCCTAAGCTCTGAATTGTGAATGTTATAGGCCTTAACTTTTCTTGTGGTATCTAAGGATCATAGATCGGTACGTCTGGTGGGAATTTTGATTGTAGATGGTTTACTCTTGGGACTGGCCAGCCCGAGAGGTGAATTGTCTTATTTCGGATTCTTGTGCCTGAGTACTCCAGAGTTGAGGCGGTGTTATGTAGGTGAGAGTTGCATTTTGGGAACATGAATAGGCTTTGTTCGACTGGAATGAGTACAAGAGGTTAATGGATATTTCATTTGTATAATAGGTGATGTGAGAGACCGGACGGGGTTATTTTAGCAAGGTTTGGGACGATATATCCCTTTTCTTTTGATTCGCTCGTATATTGCTATTACATGCCGTCGGTTGTATAATTGTGTATATGAATAATTGCCTGATTTGATACGTATTTGTATGTTTGATCATTTGTTTCCTTGATATGTGGAGTGTTATGTGCATATATGTTTATTTGTGTAATTGGTGGCCTCAATTTTAGATGCTTTAGTCAATTTCCTATTGCTATGTTTATTTACTAAAGTATCTTTGGGGGGGGAAGAAAAGAAAAGAGAGGAAAAACAAAAATATGTATATATATATATAATATCTAGCACATGGAAAGAAAACGGAGTCACGGACGTGGTCGTGGCCGTGGAACTAAGCGAGGCCAAGAACCAAGAGAAGAAAAGGGAAACAATAGCTGGACAAGGACCGAGAATGCCACTTGTACTTAGGAATGTAATTGACCCATTGTATTGCCCGATAGGCTAGCATCTGAGTTCCAGCAACTCCGTACGATGACACATTGGGTTGATACGTATCAAGAAATCGCGGTTCTCCGAGGCGAAATAGAGGTTCAAAGGAGGCTAACCGAGTACTAGGAAGGGCGATGGAAGCAAGAGTATTCGGAGAAACTTGAGCTCTTACACCAAAACATGGAGCTAAAGAGGAAATACGAAGAGATTTCCAAGGAGACAGTAGCAATGGCACAAAGCAATACTTTTATGGGGATTCCAGAGGAAGCTCAAAAGACAGGAATTGCAAGGCCACAACTGAAGATCTTCCATGCAAAGAAAAAGGGTAAAGTTGGAAGGCCATTTGCTAAGAGGGGCCGTGGAGCGAGTGGTGTGACAAATTGTAGTTATTGTAGAAAATCCAATCATATTGAAGTAGATTGTTGGATAAAGGGGGAGGAGATGTCTGTGTTATGGGAGCGCCGAGCATCTGATTGCTAATTGCCCGGGTTTAGTGCCCGAAAAGAAGGGAACCCAGCAGCCAACCAAGACCGACCCTGGACCGTCAAGTGGAGAAGGGACTGGAATGAAGAACCTCGTTTCTTCTGACTCTGAAGACGGAGAAGGTACAGGCCATTGGTTACTTTAAATTTTGAAGGAAAAATTTCGAGGGCGAAATTTCCTTAAGGGGGAGAGAGTGTGAGAACCCGTAATTTTTCCATTTTCTAGGTTTTATTATATTTCTAGGTTTTCTTATCTTCAATGGTTTGTTTTCTGCACTTTCTGTATCCGGAAAATTTTCTAGATAATTTTTATGAGTAAATATAGTTTTTAGATGATTTTTCTAATATCGAATAGATTTTGAGAAATTAAGGGCGTATACCGGACGTGGGACCCACAAGTGCGAAAAGTTCGGAAAAATTCGGCCAACTAGGTTAAGTTTTGGATACTGGAATTAAATTATCGGGTGTTATGAGATATTTAGAGGTTGCCAAGTGGATAGGTGTGAGAGAGACAAAAGTTAGGCAAACCATTAATGCAAGTGACATGTGTCACTTAGAGATTAAATTCTACTTTTGACTTACTATTCATGCTTTTACCATTTTACCAAAATAACTCAAAAATTTGACCCAAAAATCCCCACAAATATCAAGCTCATAGCCGGCCCTCATTAGAGAGAAAAGAAAAGAAAAGCTCTTCCAAAATTGGATCCAAACTTGCTCAATCTTCCACTCCTACCGTTTAATTTTGGTTTTGCTCCACAAAACTCCTCCACTTGGTGATTTTAAAGTGATTGGTGAAGTTGTTTGGAAAGTTAAGGTGACCAATAGCTCTCTCTCTCTTGTTTCTAAGGTAAGTTGTGAAGAACCACCCTCCTCCTTTAATTGATGCTTAAATCATGCTTAGTGGTTGTATGAGATGCAAATTTATGGGTTATTTCTTGATTTGTGGTTGAAATGATGAAGTTTTATTATTTTTGGGGATTTTTCTGTTTTAATATAAGCATGATTGTGTGGCTATCTATGATGATTGGAAATGGTCTATATTGACTCTAGGAGGTGGAAAAAGTGATTAATTGCAACCAATTTCTGTTTTGGAAGAAAATTGAAAAACCTAGGGTTCTTAAGGGAGCATTCTGTACGAATTTTTAGGTCCTAGATAGAGGCCGAATTGGCCTTAGCTCAAAACATGAAAGTTGTAGGGAATGACATTTTAGAGGTGCCTAAAACATTTCAGGTCAATCGGAGTAGTGTAGAATGAGATAAGTCGAAATTACTATTGCAGTTCTGGTTTTACCCGAAATTGAGAACTGCGCCTGTAATTGGTTGTTTTGGCTGGAATTGCTTCCGCATTGGTTGTTGAGGCCTTCTGATGAAATTTAGCCCTGTTTCTTATCTTTCAGCTGGTTTTGGAATTTCTAGATTTGAACTTGGAGAGCCTGAGTTATGATGTTTCCGCTAGAATGCGTTTTGGTGAATCTGTTTTACGTTTTGATGTAGTATCTTGCATTTTTGACCTGTTTACACTCAAAACTGGGTTGAGTGACCTTCTGTGATGTTGTAGCCCTGTCTTTTAGCTTCGAAATGGTGGGTCTTGTACCCTCATCAAATAATCGTAGTGAAATTGGTGCCATTACCGCAAAATGAGGTCAAAAACTATTTTTTCACGGCTAAAGCTAATTCCATTTCCGGATTTTTCTGGTTTCCTCTAATGCTTATATATGCTTGTGGAACCCTATTGTGATCGTGTTGGCATCGGTTTATGTCTTGTAATCGAGTCTTCTTGTGCTTATTGGAATATTCTAGCGTTTGACTTTTATTTCCGGTCATTTTCCTAGCTAACTTTTGTACTTGGATAACCTTGAGCCTATTGAACGGCTGTGGTGATGAATGTATATTGAGTATGACTTTGGGAGTTGATTGAGGAAAATAATGAAACCGTGATGGCTGGAAAAGTAAGAAATGTAGGGGAGGTGCTGTCCAATTTTTCTAGGCCGATTGGTTCCTTTAAGTTTGAATTGGCTTGTGATAGAAATGAAGGGCTTTTGGGTTGTTGAACCTAGGTCTTCATGTTACCTTTTTGTTCCCAAAAATCATGTTTTGTACCCTTGCATTAGTAATTATTTGGCGAGGCATACGACTAGTAGTCGAGCCTCACATGTGCATTTTGTTTACTCGATTCTGGATGTGAAACCTTCAATTGGTTTACTTTGATTATTTTAGGGTTTCTTGGCGATTAAAGCCAATCCGAAGTGAAAACTTTTGAGGTATCTGTACTTGAACCGGTGAGTGTTCCACTACCTGCTATCCGTTATGTGAAATATCTGAATATCTGAATACTTGATTTATGACTATTGAAGCCAAATACTGTTTTGATAAAATGGAGGCGAGGGTGTACTTTATCACACTCGTTCTCTGGTCTGTTCATATGCCAATTTTGAACGCGTATCTGAATCTGCTATCTGTATCTGTATCTGTATATGTTATCTGTATCTAGATCTGTATCTGTTCTGACGTCGTTTGGAAGCTTGTGTCCAACGACCTTTCCGTGACCTATGAGTTCAAATCCTGTGGCTAAGTTATTCGAGTCGAGCCGGCAAGGGTCTGGACGATTAGATAACGAACCACGGTAGTCTGTTTTGGGATCTTTGGGTATTGAGACCCTTGATTCCGGGTATACTCGAGTATTACCATTTCTGTTTCTATTGAGGTGAGCGGGCCCGGTAAAGGGGTGTTTGGTGGACGGAATTTGGTGTAATGTGGGGTCTACGGACGTGTTGGTTCTATATACGTTGACGGAGAGTCAACCGGCTTGGATCAAGTACTGCGCTGGAAAGCTGGCTCCTGAGAGCCACCTGTATCCTTCTGATTTGAATCATTGGTTCCTTTACTTTACGTCTGGCATGTGTACCTGATTTGTTAAATGTGAAATGCCATGATGTTACTGCTATATGTTTGGTACCTCATTGAGCGCAAGCTCACCCCTTTCTGTTCCTTTTTGTTTTCCTTACAGGAAAATAAATACTTTTGGACTGGATTTGACAATTGGCTGCCAAATTGAGCTAGTTGAACATATCTTTTGTATCGCTCATGTATTGAAACCCTAAATGTACTTTTGGGACCGTTTCCCATTTTACTTGGCAAACCAGACATGTATCCACTGTTGAATACTTTTGTATGCCACTTTGGCTTGTAAATGCTAAGTTCAAGATGTGAATGTTTGCTTGATATTTGGTTGGGTTCTGACGGGTCGGTTACTATTCATAGCCGACTTCGGTTTCATTTTTTTTTATTTTGACATTTTGATTTGTTTACCGCGTTGGTAAGTTCCGGAATGTATTAGCTCGCTCTATCCCGAACCGTTAGTCCTGGCGAGAGCTGGGCAGGCGGTCCGCCGAACCCTTTGGTTCGCCTTAGGGGGAGGTGGGGCTGTCACAGTTGGTATCAGAGCCAGGTTCGCGTGGTCTCTGCGCGGATTGAGCCTGGACTAAGTGGTGAATAGGTATGAAGGATTAAGTGCTCGTTCGAGCCTAAGCTCTGAATTGTGAATGTTATAGGCCTTAACTTTTCTTGTGGTATCTAAGGATCATAGATCGGTACGTCTGGTGGGAATTTTGATTGTAGATGGTTTACTCTTGGGACTGGCCAGCCCGAGAGGTGAATTGTCTTATTTCGGATTCTTGTGCCTGAGTACTCCAGAGTTGAGGCGGTGTTATGTAGGTGAGAGTTGCATTTTGGGAACATGAATAGGCTTTGTTCGACTGGAATGAGTACAAGAGGTTAATGGATATTTCATTTGTATAATAGGTGATGTGAGAGACCGGACGGGGTTATTTTAGCAAGGTTTGGGACGATATATCCCTTTTCTTTTGATTCGCTCGTATATTGCTATTACATGCCGTCGGTTGTATAATTGTGTATATGAATAATTGCCTGATTTGATACGTATTTGTATGTTTGATCATTTGTTTCCTTGATATGTGGAGTGTTATGTGCATATATGTTTATTTGTGTAATTGGTGGCCTCAATTTTAGATGCTTTAGTCAATTTCCTATTGCTATGTTTATTTACTAAAGTATCTTTGGGGGGGGAAGAAAAGAAAAGAGAGGAAAAACAAAAATATGTATATATATATATAATATCTAGCACATGGAAAGAAAACGGAGTCACGGACGTGGTCGTGGCCGTGGAACTAAGCGAGGCCAAGAACCAAGAGAAGAAAAGGGAAACAATAGCTGGACAAGGACCGAGAATGCCACTTGTACTTAGGAATGTAATTGACCCATTGTATTGCCCGATAGGCTAGCATCTGAGTTCCAGCAACTCCGTACGATGACACATTGGGTTGATACGTATCAAGAAATCGCGGTTCTCCGAGGCGAAATAGAGGTTCAAAGGAGGCTAACCGAGTACTAGGAAGGGCGATGGAAGCAAGAGTATTCGGAGAAACTTGAGCTCTTACACCAAAACATGGAGCTAAAGAGGAAATACGAAGAGATTTCCAAGGAGACAGTAGCAATGGCACAAAGCAATACTTTTATGGGGATTCCAGAGGAAGCTCAAAAGACAGGAATTGCAAGGCCACAACTGAAGATCTTCCATGCAAAGAAAAAGGGTAAAGTTGGAAGGCCATTTGCTAAGAGGGGCCGTGGAGCGAGTGGTGTGACAAATTGTAGTTATTGTAGAAAATCCAATCATATTGAAGTAGATTGTTGGACAAAGGGGGAGGAGATGTCTGTGTTATGGGAGCGCCGAGCATCTGATTGCTAATTGCCCGGGTTTAGTGCCCGAAAAGAAGGGAACCCAGCAGCCAACCAAGACCGACCCTGGACCGTCAAGTGGAGAAGGGACTGGAATGAAGAACCTCGTTTCTTCTGACTCTGAAGACGGAGAAGGTACAGGCCATTGGTTACTTTAAATTTTGAAGGAAAAATTTCGAGGGCGAAATTTCCTTAAGGGGGAGAGAGTGTGAGAACCCGTAATTTTTCCATTTTCTAGGTTTTATTATATTTCTAGGTTTTCTTATCTTCAATGGTTTGTTTTCTGCACTTTCTGTATCCGGAAAATTTTCTAGATAATTTTTATGAGTAAATATAGTTTTTAGATGATTTTTCTAATATCGAATAGATTTTGAGAAATTAAGGGCGTATACCGGACGTGGGACCCACAAGTGCGAAAAGTTCGGAAAAATTCGGCCAACTAGGTTAAGTTTTGGATACTGGAATTAAATTATCGGGTGTTATGAGATATTTAGAGGTTGCCAAGTGGATAGGTGTGAGAGAGACAAAAGTTAGGCAAACCATTAATGCAAGTGACATGTGTCACTTAGAGATTAAATTCTACTTTTGACTTACTATTCATGCTTTTACCATTTTACCAAAATAACTCAAAAATTTGACCCAAAAATCCCCACAAATATCAAGCTCATAGCCGGCCCTCATTAGAGAGAAAAGAAAAGAAAAGCTCTTCCAAAATTGGATCCAAACTTGCTCAATCTTCCACTCCTACCGTTTAATTTTGGTTTTGCTCCACAAAACTCCTCCACTTGGTGATTTTAAAGTGATTGGTGAAGTTGTTTGGAAAGTTAAGGTGACCAATAGCTCTCTCTCTCTTGTTTCTAAGGTAAGTTGTGAAGAACCACCCTCCTCCTTTAATTGATGCTTAAATCATGCTTAGTGGTTGTATGAGATGCAAATTTATGGGTTATTTCTTGATTTGTGGTTGAAATGATGAAGTTTTATTATTTTTGGGGATTTTTCTGTTTTAATATAAGCATGATTGTGTGGCTATCTATGATGATTGGAAATGGTCTATATTGACTCTAGGAGGTGGAAAAAGTGATTAATTGCAACCAATTTCTGTTTTGGAAGAAAATTGAAAAACCTAGGGTTCTTAAGGGAGCATTCTGTACGAATTTTTAGGTCCTAGATAGAGGCCGAATTGGCCTTAGCTCAAAACATGAAAGTTGTAGGGAATGACATTTTAGAGGTGCCTAAAACATTTCAGGTCAATCGGAGTAGTGTAGAATGAGATAAGTCGAAATTACTATTGCAGTTCTGGTTTTACCCGAAATTGAGAACTGCGCCTGTAATTGGTTGTTTTGGCTGGAATTGCTTCCGCATTGGTTGTTGAGGCCTTCTGATGAAATTTAGCCCTGTTTCTTATCTTTCAGCTGGTTTTGGAATTTCTAGATTTGAACTTGGAGAGCCTGAGTTATGATGTTTCCGCTAGAATGCGTTTTGGTGAATCTGTTTTACGTTTTGATGTAGTATCTTGCATTTTTGACCTGTTTACACTCAAAACTGGGTTGAGTGACCTTCTGTGATGTTGTAGCCCTGTCTTTTAGCTTCGAAATGGTGGGTCTTGTACCCTCATCAAATAATCGTAGTGAAATTGGTGCCATTACCGCAAAATGAGGTCAAAAACTGTTTTTTCACGGCTAAAGCTAATTCCATTTCCGGATTTTTCTGGTTTCCTCTAATGCTTATATATGCTTGTGGAACCCTATTGTGATCGTGTTGGCATCGGTTTATGTCTTGTAATCGAGTCTTCTTGTGCTTATTGGAATATTCTAGCGTTTGACTTTTATTTCCGGTCATTTTCCTAGCTAACTTTTGTACTTGGATAACCTTGAGCCTATTGAACGGCTGTGGTGATGAATGTATATTGAGTATGACTTTGGGAGTTGATTGAGGAAAATAATGAAACCGTGATGGCTGGAAAAGTAAGAAATGTAGGGGAGGTGCTGTCCAATTTTTCTAGGCCGATTGGTTCCTTTAAGTTTGAATTGGCTTGTGATAGAAATGAAGGGCTTTTGGGTTGTTGAACCTAGGTCTTCATGTTACCTTTTTGTTCCCAAAAATCATGTTTTGTACCCTTGCATTAGTAATTATTTGGCGAGGCATACGACTAGTAGTCGAGCCTCACATGTGCATTTTGTTTACTCGATTCTGGATGTGAAACCTTCAATTGGTTTACTTTGATTATTTTAGGGTTTCTTGGCGATTAAAGCCAATCCGAAGTGAAAACTTTTGAGGTATCTGTACTTGAACCGGTGAGTGTTCCACTACCTGCTATCCGTTATGTGAAATATCTGAATATCTGAATACTTGATTTATGACTATTGAAGCCAAATACTGTTTTGATAAAATGGAGGCGAGGGTGTACTTTATCACACTCGTTCTCTGGTCTGTTCATATGCCAATTTTGAACGCGTATCTGAATCTGCTATCTGTATCTGTATCTGTATATGTTATCTGTATCTAGATCTGTATCTGTTCTGACGTCGTTTGGAAGCTTGTGTCCAACGACCTTTCCGTGACCTATGAGTTCAAATCCTGTGGCTAAGTTATTCGAGTCGAGCCGGCAAGGGTCTGGACGATTAGATAACGAACCACGGTAGTCTGTTTTGGGATCTTTGGGTATTGAGACCCTTGATTCCGGGTATACTCGAGTATTACCATTTCTGTTTCTATTGAGGTGAGCGGGCCCGGTAAAGGGGTGTTTGGTGGACGGAATTTGGTGTAATGTGGGGTCTACGGACGTGTTGGTTCTATATACGTTGACGGAGAGTCAACCGGCTTGGATCAAGTACTGCGCTGGAAAGCTGGCTCCTGAGAGCCACCTGTATCCTTCTGATTTGAATCATTGGTTCCTTTACTTTACGTCTGGCATGTGTACCTGATTTGTTAAATGTGAAATGCCATGATGTTACTGCTATATGTTTGGTACCTCATTGAGCGCAAGCTCACCCCTTTCTGTTCCTTTTTGTTTTCCTTACAGGAAAATAAATACTTTTGGACTGGATTTGACAATTGGCTGCCAAATTGAGCTAGTTGAACATATCTTTTGTATCGCTCATGTATTGAAACCCTAAATGTACTTTTGGGACCGTTTCCCATTTTACTTGGCAAACCAGACATGTATCCACTGTTGAATACTTTTGTATGCCACTTTGGCTTGTAAATGCTAAGTTCAAGATGTGAATGTTTGCTTGATATTTGGTTGGGTTCTGACGGGTCGGTTACTATTCATAGCCGACTTCGGTTTCATTTTTTTTTTATTTTGACATTTTGATTTGTTTACCGCGTTGGTAAGTTCCGGAATGTATTAGCTCGCTCTATCCCGAACCGTTAGTCCTGGCGAGAGCTGGGCAGGCGGTCCGCCGAACCCTTTGGTTCGCCTTAGGGGGAGGTGGGGCTGTCACAGTTGGTATCAGAGCCAGGTTCGCGTGGTCTCTGCGCGGATTGAGCCTGGACTAAGTGGTGAATAGGTATGAAGGATTAAGTGCTCGTTCGAGCCTAAGCTCTGAATTGTGAATGTTATAGGCCTTAACTTTTCTTGTGGTATCTAAGGATCATAGATCGGTACGTCTGGTGGGAATTTTGATTGTAGATGGTTTACTCTTGGGACTGGCCAGCCCGAGAGGTGAATTGTCTTATTTCGGATTCTTGTGCCTGAGTACTCCAGAGTTGAGGCGGTGTTATGTAGGTGAGAGTTGCATTTTGGGAACATGAATAGGCTTTGTTCGACTGGAATGAGTACAAGAGGTTAATGGATATTTCATTTGTATAATAGGTGATGTGAGAGACCGGACGGGGTTATTTTAGCAAGGTTTGGGACGATATATCCCTTTTCTTTTGATTCGCTCGTATATTGCTATTACATGCCGTCGGTTGTATAATTGTGTATATGAATAATTGCCTGATTTGATACGTATTTGTATGTTTGATCATTTGTTTCCTTGATATGTGGAGTGTTATGTGCATATATGTTTATTTGTGTAATTGGTGGCCTCAATTTTAGATGCTTTAGTCAATTTCCTATTGCTATGTTTATTTACTAAAGTATCTTTGGGGGGGGAAGAAAAGAAAAGAGAGGAAAAACAAAAATATGTATATATATATATAATATCTAGCACATGGAAAGAAAACGGAGTCACGGACGTGGTCGTGGCCGTGGAACTAAGCGAGGCCAAGAACCAAGAGAAGAAAAGGGAAACAATAGCTGGACAAGGACCGAGAATGCCACTTGTACTTAGGAATGTAATTGACCCATTGTATTGCCCGATAGGCTAGCATCTGAGTTCCAGCAACTCCGTACGATGACACATTGGGTTGATACGTATCAAGAAATCGCGGTTCTCCGAGGCGAAATAGAGGTTCAAAGGAGGCTAACCGAGTACTAGGAAGGGCGATGGAAGCAAGAGTATTCGGAGAAACTTGAGCTCTTACACCAAAACATGGAGCTAAAGAGGAAATACGAAGAGATTTCCAAGGAGACAGTAGCAATGGCACAAAGCAATACTTTTATGGGGATTCCAGAGGAAGCTCAAAAGACAGGAATTGCAAGGCCACAACTGAAGATCTTCCATGCAAAGAAAAAGGGTAAAGTTGGAAGGCCATTTGCTAAGAGGGGCCGTGGAGCGAGTGGTGTGACAAATTGTAGTTATTGTAGAAAATCCAATCATATTGAAGTAGATTGTTGGACAAAGGGGGAGGAGATGTCTGTGTTATGGGAGCGCCGAGCATCTGATTGCTAATTGCCCGGGTTTAGTGCCCGAAAAGAAGGGAACCCAGCAGCCAACCAAGACCGACCCTGGACCGTCAAGTGGAGAAGGGACTGGAATGAAGAACCTCGTTTCTTCTGACTCTGAAGACGGAGAAGGTACAGGCCATTGGTTACTTTAAATTTTGAAGGAAAAATTTCGAGGGCGAAATTTCCTTAAGGGGGAGAGAGTGTGAGAACCCGTAATTTTTCCATTTTCTAGGTTTTATTATATTTCTAGGTTTTCTTATCTTCAATGGTTTGTTTTCTGCACTTTCTGTATCCGGAAAATTTTCTAGATAATTTTTATGAGTAAATATAGTTTTTAGATGATTTTTCTAATATCGAATAGATTTTGAGAAATTAAGGGCGTATACCGGACGTGGGACCCACAAGTGCGAAAAGTTCGGAAAAATTCGGCCAACTAGGTTAAGTTTTGGATACTGGAATTAAATTATCGGGTGTTATGAGATATTTAGAGGTTGCCAAGTGGATAGGTGTGAGAGAGACAAAAGTTAGGCAAACCATTAATGCAAGTGACATGTGTCACTTAGAGATTAAATTCTACTTTTGACTTACTATTCATGCTTTTACCATTTTACCAAAATAACTCAAAAATTTGACCCAAAAATCCCCACAAATATCAAGCTCATAGCCGGCCCTCATTAGAGAGAAAAGAAAAGAAAAGCTCTTCCAAAATTGGATCCAAACTTGCTCAATCTTCCACTCCTACCGTTTAATTTTGGTTTTGCTCCACAAAACTCCTCCACTTGGTGATTTTAAAGTGATTGGTGAAGTTGTTTGGAAAGTTAAGGTGACCAATAGCTCTCTCTCTCTTGTTTCTAAGGTAAGTTGTGAAGAACCACCCTCCTCCTTTAATTGATGCTTAAATCATGCTTAGTGGTTGTATGAGATGCAAATTTATGGGTTATTTCTTGATTTGTGGTTGAAATGATGAAGTTTTATTATTTTTGGGGATTTTTCTGTTTTAATATAAGCATGATTGTGTGGCTATCTATGATGATTGGAAATGGTCTATATTGACTCTAGGAGGTGGAAAAAGTGATTAATTGCAACCAATTTCTGTTTTGGAAGAAAATTGAAAAACCTAGGGTTCTTAAGGGAGCATTCTGTACGAATTTTTAGGTCCTAGATAGAGGCCGAATTGGCCTTAGCTCAAAACATGAAAGTTGTAGGGAATGACATTTTAGAGGTGCCTAAAACATTTCAGGTCAATCGGAGTAGTGTAGAATGAGATAAGTCGAAATTACTATTGCAGTTCTGGTTTTACCCGAAATTGAGAACTGCGCCTGTAATTGGTTGTTTTGGCTGGAATTGCTTCCGCATTGGTTGTTGAGGCCTTCTGATGAAATTTAGCCCTGTTTCTTATCTTTCAGCTGGTTTTGGAATTTCTAGATTTGAACTTGGAGAGCCTGAGTTATGATGTTTCCGCTAGAATGCGTTTTGGTGAATCTGTTTTACGTTTTGATGTAGTATCTTGCATTTTTGACCTGTTTACACTCAAAACTGGGTTGAGTGACCTTCTGTGATGTTGTAGCCCTGTCTTTTAGCTTCGAAATGGTGGGTCTTGTACCCTCATCAAATAATCATAGTGAAATTGGTGCCATTACCGCAAAATGAGGTCAAAAACTATTTTTTCACGGCTAAAGCTAATTCCATTTCCGGATTTTTCTGGTTTCCTCTAATGCTTATATATGCTTGTGGAACCCTATTGTGATCGTGTTGGCATCGGTTTATGTCTTGTAATCGAGTCTTCTTGTGCTTATTGGAATATTCTAGCGTTTGACTTTTATTTCCGGTCATTTTCCTAGCTAACTTTTGTACTTGGATAACCTTGAGCCTATTGAACGGCTGTGGTGATGAATGTATATTGAGTATGACTTTGGGAGTTGATTGAGGAAAATAATGAAACCGTGATGGCTGGAAAAGTAAGAAATGTAGGGGAGGTGCTGTCCAATTTTTCTAGGCCGATTGGTTCCTTTAAGTTTGAATTGGCTTGTGATAGAAATGAAGGGCTTTTGGGTTGTTGAACCTAGGTCTTCATGTTACCTTTTTGTTCCCAAAAATCATGTTTTGTACCCTTGCATTAGTAATTATTTGGCGAGGCATACGACTAGTAGTCGAGCCTCACATGTGCATTTTGTTTACTCGATTCTGGATGTGAAACCTTCAATTGGTTTACTTTGATTATTTTAGGGTTTCTTGGCGATTAAAGCCAATCCGAAGTGAAAACTTTTGAGGTATCTGTACTTGAACCGGTGAGTGTTCCACTACCTGCTATCCGTTATGTGAAATATCTGAATATCTGAATACTTGATTTATGACTATTGAAGCCAAATACTGTTTTGATAAAATGGAGGCGAGGGTGTACTTTATCACACTCGTTCTCTGGTCTGTTCATATGCCAATTTTGAACGCGTATCTGAATCTGCTATCTGTATCTGTATCTGTATATGTTATCTGTATCTAGATCTGTATCTGTTCTGACGTCGTTTGGAAGCTTGTGTCCAACGACCTTTCCGTGACCTATGAGTTCAAATCCTGTGGCTAAGTTATTCGAGTCGAGCCGGCAAGGGTCTGGACGATTAGATAACGAACCACGGTAGTCTGTTTTGGGATCTTTGGGTATTGAGACCCTTGATTCCGGGTATACTCGAGTATTACCATTTCTGTTTCTATTGAGGTGAGCGGGCCCGGTAAAGGGGTGTTTGGTGGACGGAATTTGGTGTAATGTGGGGTCTACGGACGTGTTGGTTCTATATACGTTGACGGAGAGTCAACCGGCTTGGATCAAGTACTGCGCTGGAAAGCTGGCTCCTGAGAGCCACCTGTATCCTTCTGATTTGAATCATTGGTTCCTTTACTTTACGTCTGGCATGTGTACCTGATTTGTTAAATGTGAAATGCCATGATGTTACTGCTATATGTTTGGTACCTCATTGAGCGCAAGCTCACCCCTTTCTGTTCCTTTTTGTTTTCCTTACAGGAAAATAAATACTTTTGGACTGGATTTGACAATTGGCTGCCAAATTGAGCTAGTTGAACATATCTTTTGTATCGCTCATGTATTGAAACCCTAAATGTACTTTTGGGACCGTTTCCCATTTTACTTGGCAAACCAGACATGTATCCACTGTTGAATACTTTTGTATGCCACTTTGGCTTGTAAATGCTAAGTTCAAGATGTGAATGTTTGCTTGATATTTGGTTGGGTTCTGACGGGTCGGTTACTATTCATAGCCGACTTCGGTTTCATTTTTTTTTTATTTTGACATTTTGATTTGTTTACCGCGTTGGTAAGTTCCGGAATGTATTAGCTCGCTCTATCCCGAACCGTTAGTCCTGGCGAGAGCTGGGCAGGCGGTCCGCCGAACCCTTTGGTTCGCCTTAGGGGGAGGTGGGGCTGTCACAGTTGGTATCAGAGCCAGGTTCGCGTGGTCTCTGCGCGGATTGAGCCTGGACTAAGTGGTGAATAGGTATGAAGGATTAAGTGCTCGTTCGAGCCTAAGCTCTGAATTGTGAATGTTATAGGCCTTAACTTTTCTTGTGGTATCTAAGGATCATAGATCGGTACGTCTGGTGGGAATTTTGATTGTAGATGGTTTACTCTTGGGACTGGCCAGCCCGAGAGGTGAATTGTCTTATTTCGGATTCTTGTGCCTGAGTACTCCAGAGTTGAGGCGGTGTTATGTAGGTGAGAGTTGCATTTTGGGAACATGAATAGGCTTTGTTCGACTGGAATGAGTACAAGAGGTTAATGGATATTTCATTTGTATAATAGGTGATGTGAGAGACCGGACGGGGTTATTTTAGCAAGGTTTGGGACGATATATCCCTTTTCTTTTGATTCGCTCGTATATTGCTATTACATGCCGTCGGTTGTATAATTGTGTATATGAATAATTGCCTGATTTGATACGTATTTGTATGTTTGATCATTTGTTTCCTTGATATGTGGAGTGTTATGTGCATATATGTTTATTTGTGTAATTGGTGGCCTCAATTTTAGATGCTTTAGTCAATTTCCTATTGCTATGTTTATTTACTAAAGTATCTTTGGGGGGGGAAGAAAAGAAAAGAGAGGAAAAACAAAAATATGTATATATATATATAATATCTAGCACATGGAAAGAAAACGGAGTCACGGACGTGGTCGTGGCCGTGGAACTAAGCGAGGCCAAGAACCAAGAGAAGAAAAGGGAAACAATAGCTGGACAAGGACCGAGAATGCCACTTGTACTTAGGAATGTAATTGACCCATTGTATTGCCCGATAGGCTAGCATCTGAGTTCCAGCAACTCCGTACGATGACACATTGGGTTGATACGTATCAAGAAATCGCGGTTCTCCGAGGCGAAATAGAGGTTCAAAGGAGGCTAACCGAGTACTAGGAAGGGCGATGGAAGCAAGAGTATTCGGAGAAACTTGAGCTCTTACACCAAAACATGGAGCTAAAGAGGAAATACGAAGAGATTTCCAAGGAGACAGTAGCAATGGCACAAAGCAATACTTTTATGGGGATTCCAGAGGAAGCTCAAAAGACAGGAATTGCAAGGCCACAACTGAAGATCTTCCATGCAAAGAAAAAGGGTAAAGTTGGAAGGCCATTTGCTAAGAGGGGCCGTGGAGCGAGTGGTGTGACAAATTGTAGTTATTGTAGAAAATCCAATCATATTGAAGTAGATTGTTGGACAAAGGGGGAGGAGATGTCTGTGTTATGGGAGCGCCGAGCATCTGATTGCTAATTGCCCGGGTTTAGTGCCCGAAAAGAAGGGAACCCAGCAGCCAACCAAGACCGACCCTGGACCGTCAAGTGGAGAAGGGACTGGAATGAAGAACCTCGTTTCTTCTGACTCTGAAGACGGAGAAGGTACAGGCCATTGGTTACTTTAAATTTTGAAGGAAAAATTTCGAGGGCGAAATTTCCTTAAGGGGGAGAGAGTGTGAGAACCCGTAATTTTTCCATTTTCTAGGTTTTATTATATTTCTAGGTTTTCTTATCTTCAATGGTTTGTTTTCTGCACTTTCTGTATCCGGAAAATTTTCTAGATAATTTTTATGAGTAAATATAGTTTTTAGATGATTTTTCTAATATCGAATAGATTTTGAGAAATTAAGGGCGTATACCGGACGTGGGACCCACAAGTGCGAAAAGTTCGGAAAAATTCGGCCAACTAGGTTAAGTTTTGGATACTGGAATTAAATTATCGGGTGTTATGAGATATTTAGAGGTTGCCAAGTGGATAGGTGTGAGAGAGACAAAAGTTAGGCAAACCATTAATGCAAGTGACATGTGTCACTTAGAGATTAAATTCTACTTTTGACTTACTATTCATGCTTTTACCATTTTACCAAAATAACTCAAAAATTTGACCCAAAAATCCCCACAAATATCAAGCTCATAGCCGGCCCTCATTAGAGAGAAAAGAAAAGAAAAGCTCTTCCAAAATTGGATCCAAACTTGCTCAATCTTCCACTCCTACCGTTTAATTTTGGTTTTGCTCCACAAAACTCCTCCACTTGGTGATTTTAAAGTGATTGGTGAAGTTGTTTGGAAAGTTAAGGTGACCAATAGCTCTCTCTCTCTTGTTTCTAAGGTAAGTTGTGAAGAACCACCCTCCTCCTTTAATTGATGCTTAAATCATGCTTAGTGGTTGTATGAGATGCAAATTTATGGGTTATTTCTTGATTTGTGGTTGAAATGATGAAGTTTTATTATTTTTGGGGATTTTTCTGTTTTAATATAAGCATGATTGTGTGGCTATCTATGATGATTGGAAATGGTCTATATTGACTCTAGGAGGTGGAAAAAGTGATTAATTGCAACCAATTTCTGTTTTGGAAGAAAATTGAAAAACCTAGGGTTCTTAAGGGAGCATTCTGTACGAATTTTTAGGTCCTAGATAGAGGCCGAATTGGCCTTAGCTCAAAACATCAAAGTTGTAGGGAATGACATTTTAGAGGTGCCTAAAACATTTCAGGTCAATCGGAGTAGTGTAGAATGAGATAAGTCGAAATTACTATTGCAGTTCTGGTTTTACCCGAAATTGAGAACTGCGCCTGTATTTGGTTGTTTTGGCTGGAATTGCTTCCGCATTGGTTGTTGGGGCCTTCTGATGAAATTTAGCCCTGTTTCTTATCTTTCAGCTGGTTTTGGAATTTCTAGATTTGAACTTGGAGAGCCTGAGTTATGATGTTTCCGCTAGAATGCGTTTTGGTGAATCTGTTTTACGTTTTGATGTAGTATCTTGCATTTTTGACCTGTTTACACTCAAAACTGGGTTGAGTGACCTTCTGTGATGTTGTATCCCTGTCTTTTAGCTTCGAAATGGTGGGTCTTGTACCCTCATCAAATAATCGTAGTGAAATTGGTGCCATTACCGCAAAATGAGGTCAAAAACTATTTTTTCACGGCTAAAGCTAATTCCATTTCCGGATTTTTCTGGTTTCCTCTAATGCTTATATATGCTTGTGGAACCCTATTGTGATCGTGTTGGCATCGGTTTATGTCTTGTAATCGAGTCTTCTTGTGCTTATTGGAATATTCTAGCGTTTGACTTTTATTTCCGGTCATTTTCCTAGCTAACTTTTGTACTTGGATAACCTTGAGCCTATTGAACGGCTGTGGTGATGAATGTATATTGAGTATGACTTTGGGAGTTGATTGAGGAAAATAATGAAACCGTGATGGCTGGAAAAGTAAGAAATGTAGGGGAGGTGCTGTCCAATTTTTCTATGCCGATTGGTTCCTTTAAGTTTGAATTGGCTTGTGATAGAAATGAAGGGCTTTTGGGTTGTTGAACCTAGGTCTTCATGTTACCTTTTTGTTCCCAAAAATCATGTTTTGTACCCTTGCATTAGTAATTATTTGGCGAGGCATACGACTAGTAGTCGAGCCTCACATGTGCATTTTGTTTACTCGATTCTGGATGTGAAACCTTCAATTGGTTTACTTTGATTATTTTAGGGTTTCTTGGCGATTAAAGCCAATCCGAAGTGAAAACTTTTGAGGTATCTGTACTTGAACCGGTGAGTGTTCCACTACCTGCTATCCGTTATGTGAAATATCTGAATACTTGATTTATGACTATTGAAGCCAAATACTGTTTTGATAAAATGGAGGCGAGGGTGTACTTTATCACACTCGTTCTCTGGTCTGTTCATATGCCAATTTTGAACGCGTATCTGAATCTGCTATCTGTATCTGTATCTGTATATGTTATCTGTATCTAGATCTGTATCTGTTCTGACGTCGTTTGGAAGCTTGTGTCCAACGACCTTTCCGTGACCTATGAGTTCAAATCCTGTGGCTAAGTTATTCGAGTCGAGCCGGCAAGGGTCTGGACGATTAGATAACGAACCACGGTAGTCTGTTTTTGGATCTTTGGGTATTGAGACCCTTGATTCCGGGTATACTCGAGTATTACCATTTCTGTTTCTATTGAGGTGAGCGGGCCTGGTAAAGGGGTGTTTCGTGGACGGAATTTGGTGTAATGTGGGGTCTACGGACGTGTTGGTTCTATATACGTTGACGGAGAGTCAACCGGCTTGGATCAAGTACTGCGCTGGAAAGCTGGCTCCTGAGAGCCACCTGTATCCTTCTGATTTGAATCATTGGTTCCTTTACTTTACGTCTGGCATGTGTACCTGATTTGTTAAATGTGAAATGCCATGATGTTACTGCTATATGTTTGGTACCTCATTGAGCGCAAGCTCACCCCTTTCTGTTCCTTTTTGTTTTCCTTACAAGAAAATAAATACTTTTGGACTGGATTTGACAATTGGCTGCCAAATTGAGCTAGTTGAACATATCTTTTGTATCGCTCATGTATTGAAACCCTAAATGTACTTTTGGGACCGTTTCCCATTTTACTTGGCAAACCAGACATGTATCCACTGTTGAATACTTTTGTATGCCACTTTGGCTTGTAAATGCTATGTTCAAGATGTGAATGTTTGCTTGATATTTGGTTGGGTTCTGACGGGTCGGTTACTATTCATAGCCGACTTCGATTTCATTTTTTTTTTATTTTGACATTTTGATTTGTTTACCGCGTTGGTAAGTTCCGGAATGTATTAGCTCGCTCTATCCCGAACCGTTAGTCCTGGCGAGAGCTGGGCAGGCGGTCCGCCGAACCCTTTGGTTCGCCTTAGGGGGAGGTGGGGCTGTCACAGTTGGTATCAGAGCCAGGTTCGCGTGGTCTCTGCGCGGAGTGAGCCTGGACTAAGTGGTGAATAGGTATGAAGGATTAAGTGCTCGTTCGAGCCTAAGCTCTGAATTGTGAATGTTATAGGCCTTAACTTTTCTTGTGGTATCTAAGGATCATAGATCGGTACGTCTGGTGGGAATTTTGATTGTAGATGGTTTACTCTTGGGACTGGCCAGCCCGAGAGGTGAATTGTCTTATTTCGGATTCTTGTGCCTGAGTACTCCAGAGTTGAGGCGGTGTTATGTAGGTGAGAGTTGCATTTTGGGAACATGAATAGGCTTTGTTCGACTGGAATGAGTACAAGAGGTTAATGGATATTTCATTTGTATAATAGGTGATGTGAGAGACCGGACGGGGTTATTTTAGCAAGGTTTGGGACGATATATCCCTTTTCTTTTGATTCGCTCGTATATTGCTATTACATGCCGTCGGTTGTATAATTGTGTATATGAATAATTGCCTGATTTGATACGTATTTGTATGTTTGATCATTTGTTTCCTTGATATGTGGAGTGTTATGTGCATATATGTTTATTTGTGTAATTGGTGGCCTCAATTTTAGATGCTTTAGTCAATTTCCTATTGCTATGTTTATTTACTAAAGTATCTTTGGGGGGGGGAAGAAAAGAAAAGAGAGGAAAAACAAAAATATGTATATATATATAATATGTAGCACATGGAAAGAAAACGGAGTCACGGACGTGGTCGTGACCGTGGAACTAAGCGAGGCCAAGAACCAAGAGAAGAAAAGGGAAACAATAGCTGGACAAGGACCGAGAATGCCACTTGTACTTAGGAATGTAATTGACCCATTGTATTGCCCGATAGGCTAGCATCTGAGTTCCAGCAACTCCGTACGATGACACATTGGGTTGATACGTATCAAGAAATCGCGGTTCTCCGAGACGAAATAGAGGTTCAAAGGAAGCTAACCGAGTACTAGGAAGGGCGATGGAAGCAAGAGTATTCGGAGAAACTTGAGCTCTTACACCAAAACATGGAGCTAAAGAGGAAATACGAAGAGATTTCCAAGGAGACAGTAGCAATGGCACAAAGCAATACTTTTATGGGGATTCCAGAGGAAGCTCAAAAGACAGGAATTGCAAGGCCACAACTGAAGATCTTCCATGCAAAGAAAAAGGGTAAAGTTGGAAGGCCATTTGCTAAGAGGGGCCGTGGAGCGAGTGGTGTGACAAATTGTAGTTATTGTAGAAAATCCAATCATATTGAAGTAGATTGTTGGATAAAGGGGGAGGAGATGTCTGTGTTATGGGAGCGCCGAGCATCTGATTGCTAATTGCCCGGGTTTAGTGCCCGAAAAGAAGGGAACCCAGCAGCCAACCAAGACCGACCCTGGACCGTCAAGTGGAGAAGGGACTGGAATGAAGAACCTCGTTTCTTCTGACTCTGAAGACGGAGAAGGTACAGGCCATTGGTTACTTTAAATTTTGAAGGAAAAATTTCGAGGGCGAAATTTCCTTAAGGGGGAGAGAGTGTGAGAACCCGTAATTTTTCCATTTTCTAGGTTTTATTATATTTCTAGGTTTTCTTATCTTCAATGGTTTGTTTTCTGCACTTTCTGTATCCGGAAAATTTTCTAGATAATTTTTATGAGTAAATATAGTTTTTAGATGATTTTTCTAATATCGAATAGATTTTGAGAAATTAAGAGCGTATACCGGACGTGGGACCCACAAGTGCGAAAAGTTCGGAAAAATTCGGCCAACTAGGTTAAGTTTTGGATACTGGAATTAAATTATCGGGTGTTATGAGATATTTAGAGGTTGCCAAGTGGATAGGTGTGAGAGAGACAAAAGTTAGGCAAACCATTAATGCAAGTGACATGTGTCACTTAGAGATTAAATTCTACTTTTGACTTACTATTCATGCTTTTACCATTTTACCAAAATAACTCAAAAATTTGACCCAAAAATCCCCACAAATATCAAGCTCATAGCCGGCCCTCATTAGAGAGAAAAGAAAAGAAAAGCTCTTCCAAAATTGGATCCAAACTTGCTCAATCTTCCACTCCTACCGTTTAATTTTGGTTTTGCTCCACAAAACTCCTCCACTTGGTGATTTTAAAGTGATTGGTGAAGTTGTTTGGAAAGTTAAGGTGACCAATAGCTCTCTCTCTCTTGTTTCTAAGGTAAGTTGTGAAGAACCACCCTCCTCCTTTAATTGATGCTTAAATCATGCTTAGTGGTTGTATGAGATGCAAATTTATGGGTTATTTCTTGATTTGTGGTTGAAATGATGAAGTTTTATTATTTTTGGGGATTTTTCTGTTTTAATATAAGCATGATTGTGTGGCTATCTATGATGATTGGAAATGGTCTATATTGACTCTAGGAGGTGGAAAAAGTGATTAATTGCAACCAATTTCTGTTTTGGAAGAAAATTGAAAAACCTAGGGTTCTTAAGGGAGCATTCTGTACGAATTTTTAGGTCCTAGATAGAGGCCGAATTGGCCTTAGCTCAAAACATCAAAGTTGTAGGGAATGCCATTTTAGAGGTGCCTAAAACATTTCAGGTCAATCGGAGCAGTGTAGAATGAGATAAGTCAAAATTACTATTGCAGTTCTGGTTTTACCCGAAATTGAGAACTGCGCCTGTATTTGGTTGTTTTGGCTGGAATTGCTTCCGCATTGGTTGTTGGGGCCTTCTGATGAAATTTAGCCCTGTTTCTTATCTTTCAGCTGGTTTTGGAATTTCTAGATTTGAACTTGGAGAGCCTGAGTTATGATGTTTCCGCTAGAATGCGTTTTGGTGAATCTGTTTTACGTTTTGATGTAGTATCTTGCATTTTTGACCTGTTTACACTCAAAACTGGGTTGAGTGACCTTCTGTGATGTTGTATCCCTGTCTTTTAGCTTCGAAATGGTGGGTCTTGTACCCTCATCAAATAATCGTAGTGAAATTGGTGCCATTACCGCAAAATGAGGTCAAAAACTATTTTTTCACGGCTAAAGCTAATTCCATTTCCGGATTTTTCTGGTTTCCTCTAATGCTTATATATGCTTGTGGAACCCTATTGTGATCGTGTTGGCATCGGTTTATGTCTTGTAATCGAGTCTTCTTGTGCTTATTGGAATATTCTAGCGTTTGACTTTTATTTCCGGTCATTTTCCTAGCTAACTTTTGTACTTGGATAACCTTGAGCCTATTGAACGGCTGTGGTGATGAATGTATATTGAGTATGACTTTGGGAGTTGATTGAGGAAAATAATGAAACCGTGATGGCTGGAAAAGTAAGAAATGTAGGGGAGGTGCTGTCCAATTTTTCTATGCCGATTGGTTCCTTTAAGTTTGAATTGGCTTGTGATAGAAATGAAGGGCTTTTGGGTTGTTGAACCTAGGTCTTCATGTTACCTTTTTGTTCCCAAAAATCATGTTTTGTACCCTTGCATTAGTAATTATTTGGCGAGGCATACGACTAGTAGTCGAGCCTCACATGTGCATTTTGTTTACTCGATTCTGGATGTGAAACCTTCAATTGGTTTACTTTGATTATTTTAGGGTTTCTTGGCGATTAAAGCCAATCCGAAGTGAAAACTTTTGAGGTATCTGTACTTGAACCGGTGAGTGTTCCACTACCTGCTATCCGTTATGTGAAATATCTGAATACTTGATTTATGACTATTGAAGCCAAATACTGTTTTGATAAAATGGAGGCGAGGGTGTACTTTATCACACTCGTTCTCTGGTCTGTTCATATGCCAATTTTGAACGCGTATCTGAATCTGCTATCTGTATCTGTATCTGTATATGTTATCTGTATCTAGATCTGTATCTGTTCTGACGTCGTTTGGAAGCTTGTGTCCAACGACCTTTCCGTGACCTATGAGTTCAAATCCTGTGGCTAAGTTATTCGAGTCGAGCCGGCAAGGGTCTGGACGATTAGATAACGAACCACGGTAGTCTGTTTTTGGATCTTTGGGTATTGAGACCCTTGATTCCGGGTATACTCGAGTATTACCATTTCTGTTTCTATTGAGGTGAGCGGGCCTGGTAAAGGGGTGTTTCGTGGACGGAATTTGGTGTAATGTGGGGTCTACGGACGTGTTGGTTCTATATACGTTGACGGAGAGTCAACCGGCTTGGATCAAGTACTGCGCTGGAAAGCTGGCTCCTGAGAGCCACCTGTATCCTTCAGATTTGAATCATTGGTTCCTTTACTTTACGTCTGGCATGTGTACCTGATTTGTTAAATGTGAAATGCCATGATGTTACTGCTATATGTTTGGTACCTCATTGAGCGCAAGCTCACCCCTTTCTGTTCCTTTTTGTTTTCCTTACAAGAAAATAAATACTTTTGGACTGGATTTGACAATTGGCTGCCAAATTGAGCTAGTTGAACATATCTTTTGTATCGCTCATGTATTGAAACCCTAAATGTACTTTTGGGACCGTTTCCCATTTTACTTGGCAAACCAGACATGTATCCACTGTTGAATACTTTTGTATGCCACTTTGGCTTGTAAATGCTATGTTCAAGATGTGAATGTTTGCTTGATATTTGGTTGGGTTCTGACGGGTCGGTTACTATTCATAGCCGACTTCGATTTCATTTTTTTTTTATTTTGACATTTTGATTTGTTTACCGCGTTGGTAAGTTCCGGAATGTATTAGCTCGCTCTATCCCGAACCGTTAGTCCTGGCGAGAGCTGGGCAGGCGGTCCGCCGAACCCTTTGGTTCGCCTTAGGGGGAGGTGGGGCTGTCACAGTTGGTATCAGAGCCAGGTTCGCGTGGTCTCTGCGCGGAGTGAGCCTGGACTAAGTGGTGAATAGGTATGAAGGATTAAGTGCTCGTTCGAGCCTAAGCTCTGAATTGTGAATGTTATAGGCCTTAACTTTTCTTGTGGTATCTAAGGATCATAGATCGGTACGTCTGGTGGGAATTTTGATTGTAGATGGTTTACTCTTGGGACTGGCCAGCCCGAGAGGTGAATTGTCTTATTTCGGATTCTTGTGCCTGAGTACTCCAGAGTTGAGGCGGTGTTATGTAGGTGAGAGTTGCATTTTGGGAACATGAATAGGCTTTGTTCGACTGGAATGAGTACAAGAGGTTAATGGATATTTCATTTGTATAATAGGTGATGTGAGAGACCGGACGGGGTTATTTTAGCAAGGTTTGGGACGATATATCCCTTTTCTTTTGATTCGCTCGTATATTGCTATTACATGCCGTCGGTTGTATAATTGTGTATATGAATAATTGCCTGATTTGATACGTATTTGTATGTTTGATCATTTGTTTCCTTGATATGTGGAGTGTTATGTGCATATATGTTTATTTGTGTAATTGGTGGCCTCAATTTTAGATGCTTTAGTCAATTTCCTATTGCTATGTTTATTTACTAAAGTATCTTTGGGGGGGGGGAAGAAAAGAAAAGAGAGGAAAAACAAAAATATGTATATATATATAATATGTAGCACATGGAAAGAAAACGGAGTCACGGACGTGGTCGTGACCGTGGAACTAAGCGAGGCCAAGAACCAAGAGAAGAAAAGGGAAACAATAGCTGGACAAGGACCGAGAATGCCACTTGTACTTAGGAATGTAATTGACCCATTGTATTGCCCGATAGGCTAGCATCTGAGTTCCAGCAACTCCGTACGATGACACATTGGGTTGATACGTATCAAGAAATCGCGGTTCTCCGAGACGAAATAGAGGTTCAAAGGAAGCTAACCGAGTACTAGGAAGGGCGATGGAAGCAAGAGTATTCGGAGAAACTTGAGCTCTTACACCAAAACATGGAGCTAAAGAGGAAATACGAAGAGATTTCCAAGGAGACAGTAGCAATGGCACAAAGCAATACTTTTATGGGGATTCCAGAGGAAGCTCAAAAGACAGGAATTGCAAGGCCACAACTGAAGATCTTCCATGCAAAGAAAAAGGGTAAAGTTGGAAGGCCATTTGCTAAGAGGGGCCGTGGAGCGAGTGGTGTGACAAATTGTAGTTATTGTAGAAAATCCAATCATATTGAAGTAGATTGTTGGATAAAGGGGGAGGAGATGTCTGTGTTATGGGAGCGCCGAGCATCTGATTGCTAATTGCCCGGGTTTAGTGCCCGAAAAGAAGGGAACCCAGCAGCCAACCAAGACCGACCCTGGACCGTCAAGTGGAGAAGGGACTGGAATGAAGAACCTCGTTTCTTCTGACTCTGAAGACGGAGAAGGTACAGGCCATTGGTTACTTTAAATTTTGAAGGAAAAATTTCGAGGGCGAAATTTCCTTAAGGGGGAGAGAGTGTGAGAACCCGTAATTTTTCCATTTTCTAGGTTTTATTATATTTCTAGGTTTTCTTATCTTCAATGGTTTGTTTTCTGCACTTTCTGTATCCGGAAAATTTTCTAGATAATTTTTATGAGTAAATATAGTTTTTAGATGATTTTTCTAATATCGAATAGATTTTGAGAAATTAAGAGCGTATACCGGACGTGGGACCCACAAGTGCGAAAAGTTCGGAAAAATTCGGCCAACTAGGTTAAGTTTTGGATACTGGAATTAAATTATCGGGTGTTATGAGATATTTAGAGGTTGCCAAGTGGATAGGTGTGAGAGAGACAAAAGTTAGGCAAACCATTAATGCAAGTGACATGTGTCACTTAGAGATTAAATTCTACTTTTGACTTACTATTCATGCTTTTACCATTTTACCAAAATAACTCAAAAATTTGACCCAAAAATCCCCACAAATATCAAGCTCATAGCCGGCCCTCATTAGAGAGAAAAGAAAAGAAAAGCTCTTCCAAAATTGGATCCAAACTTGCTCAATCTTCCACTCCTACCGTTTAATTTTGGTTTTGCTCCACAAAACTCCTCCACTTGGTGATTTTAAAGTGATTGGTGAAGTTGTTTGGAAAGTTAAGGTGACCAATAGCTCTCTCTCTCTTGTTTCTAAGGTAAGTTGTGAAGAACCACCCTCCTCCTTTAATTGATGCTTAAATCATGCTTAGTGGTTGTATGAGATGCAAATTTATGGGTTATTTCTTGATTTGTGGTTGAAATGATGAAGTTTTATTATTTTTGGGGATTTTTCTGTTTTAATATAAGCATGATTGTGTGGCTATCTATGATGATTGGAAATGGTCTATATTGACTCTAGGAGGTGGAAAAAGTGATTAATTGCAACCAATTTCTGTTTTGGAAGAAAATTGAAAAACCTAGGGTTCTTAAGGGAGCATTCTGTACGAATTTTTAGGTCCTAGATAGAGGCCGAATTGGCCTTAGCTCAAAACATCAAAGTTGTAGGGAATGCCATTTTAGAGGTGCCTAAAACATTTCAGGTCAATCGGAGCAGTGTAGAATGAGATAAGTCAAAATTACTATTGCAGTTCTGGTTTTACCCGAAATTGAGAACTGCGCCTGTATTTGGTTGTTTTGGCTGGAATTGCTTCCGCATTGGTTGTTGGGGCCTTCTGATGAAATTTAGCCCTGTTTCTTATCTTTCAGCTGGTTTTGGAATTTCTAGATTTGAACTTGGAGAGCCTGAGTTATGATGTTTCCGCTAGAATGCGTTTTGGTGAATCTGTTTTACGTTTTGATGTAGTATCTTGCATTTTTGACCTGTTTACACTCAAAACTGGGTTGAGTGACCTTCTGTGATGTTGTATCCCTGTCTTTTAGCTTCGAAATGGTGGGTCTTGTACCCTCATCAAATAATCGTAGTGAAATTGGTGCCATTACCGCAAAATGAGGTCAAAAACTATTTTTTCACGGCTAAAGCTAATTCCATTTCCGGATTTTTCTGGTTTCCTCTAATGCTTATATATGCTTGTGGAACCCTATTGTGATCGTGTTGGCATCGGTTTATGTCTTGTAATCGAGTCTTCTTGTGCTTATTGGAATATTCTAGCGTTTGACTTTTATTTCCGGTCATTTTCCTAGCTAACTTTTGTACTTGGATAACCTTGAGCCTATTGAACGGCTGTGGTGATGAATGTATATTGAGTATGACTTTGGGAGTTGATTGAGGAAAATAATGAAACCGTGATGGCTGGAAAAGTAAGAAATGTAGGGGAGGTGCTGTCCAATTTTTCTATGCCGATTGGTTCCTTTAAGTTTGAATTGGCTTGTGATAGAAATGAAGGGCTTTTGGGTTGTTGAACCTAGGTCTTCATGTTACCTTTTTGTTCCCAAAAATCATGTTTTGTACCCTTGCATTAGTAATTATTTGGCGAGGCATACGACTAGTAGTCGAGCCTCACATGTGCATTTTGTTTACTCGATTCTGGATGTGAAACCTTCAATTGGTTTACTTTGATTATTTTAGGGTTTCTTGGCGATTAAAGCCAATCCGAAGTGAAAACTTTTGAGGTATCTGTACTTGAACCGGTGAGTGTTCCACTACCTGCTATCCGTTATGTGAAATATCTGAATACTTGATTTATGACTATTGAAGCCAAATACTGTTTTGATAAAATGGAGGCGAGGGTGTACTTTATCACACTCGTTCTCTGGTCTGTTCATATGCCAATTTTGAACGCGTATCTGAATCTGCTATCTGTATCTGTATCTGTATATGTTATCTGTATCTAGATCTGTATCTGTTCTGACGTCGTTTGGAAGCTTGTGTCCAACGACCTTTCCGTGACCTATGAGTTCAAATCCTGTGGCTAAGTTATTCGAGTCGAGCCGGCAAGGGTCTGGACGATTAGATAACGAACCACGGTAGTCTGTTTTTGGATCTTTGGGTATTGAGACCCTTGATTCCGGGTATACTCGAGTATTACCATTTCTGTTTCTATTGAGGTGAGCGGGCCTGGTAAAGGGGTGTTTCGTGGACGGAATTTGGTGTAATGTGGGGTCTACGGACGTGTTGGTTCTATATACGTTGACGGAGAGTCAACCGGCTTGGATCAAGTACTGCGCTGGAAAGCTGGCTCCTGAGAGCCACCTGTATCCTTCAGATTTGAATCATTGGTTCCTTTACTTTACGTCTGGCATGTGTACCTGATTTGTTAAATGTGAAATGCCATGATGTTACTGCTATATGTTTGGTACCTCATTGAGCGCAAGCTCACCCCTTTCTGTTCCTTTTTGTTTTCCTTACAAGAAAATAAATACTTTTGGACTGGATTTGACAATTGGCTGCCAAATTGAGCTAGTTGAACATATCTTTTGTATCGCTCATGTATTGAAACCCTAAATGTACTTTTGGGACCGTTTCCCATTTTACTTGGCAAACCAGACATGTATCCACTGTTGAATACTTTTGTATGCCACTTTGGCTTGTAAATGCTATGTTCAAGATGTGAATGTTTGCTTGATATTTGGTTGGGTTCTGACGGGTCGGTTACTATTCATAGCCGACTTCGATTTCATTTTTTTTTTATTTTGACATTTTGATTTGTTTACCGCGTTGGTAAGTTCCGGAATGTATTAGCTCGCTCTATCCCGAACCGTTAGTCCTGGCGAGAGCTGGGCAGGCGGTCCGCCGAACCCTTTGGTTCGCCTTAGGGGGAGGTGGGGCTGTCACAGTTGGTATCAGAGCCAGGTTCGCGTGGTCTCTGCGCGGAGTGAGCCTGGACTAAGTGGTGAATAGGTATGAAGGATTAAGTGCTCGTTCGAGCCTAAGCTCTGAATTGTGAATGTTATAGGCCTTAACTTTTCTTGTGGTATCTAAGGATCATAGATCGGTACGTCTGGTGGGAATTTTGATTGTAGATGGTTTACTCTTGGGACTGGCCAGCCCGAGAGGTGAATTGTCTTATTTCGGATTCTTGTGCCTGAGTACTCCAGAGTTGAGGCGGTGTTATGTAGGTGAGAGTTGCATTTTGGGAACATGAATAGGCTTTGTTCGACTGGAATGAGTACAAGAGGTTAATGGATATTTCATTTGTATAATAGGTGATGTGAGAGACCGGACGGGGTTATTTTAGCAAGGTTTGGGACGATATATCCCTTTTCTTTTGATTCGCTCGTATATTGCTATTACATGCCGTCGGTTGTATAATTGTGTATATGAATAATTGCCTGATTTGATACGTATTTGTATGTTTGATCATTTGTTTCCTTGATATGTGGAGTGTTATGTGCATATATGTTTATTTGTGTAATTGGTGGCCTCAATTTTAGATGCTTTAGTCAATTTCCTATTGCTATGTTTATTTACTAAAGTATCTTTGGGGGGGGGAAGAAAAGAAAAGAGAGGAAAAACAAAAATATGTATATATATATAATATGTAGCACATGGAAAGAAAACGGAGTCACGGACGTGGTCGTGACCGTGGAACTAAGCGAGGCCAAGAACCAAGAGAAGAAAAGGGAAACAATAGCTGGACAAGGACCGAGAATGCCACTTGTACTTAGGAATGTAATTGACCCATTGTATTGCCCGATAGGCTAGCATCTGAGTTCCAGCAACTCCGTACGATGACACATTGGGTTGATACGTATCAAGAAATCGCGGTTCTCCGAGACGAAATAGAGGTTCAAAGGAAGCTAACCGAGTACTAGGAAGGGCGATGGAAGCAAGAGTATTCGGAGAAACTTGAGCTCTTACACCAAAACATGGAGCTAAAGAGGAAATACGAAGAGATTTCCAAGGAGACAGTAGCAATGGCACAAAGCAATACTTTTATGGGGATTCCAGAGGAAGCTCAAAAGACAGGAATTGCAAGGCCACAACTGAAGATCTTCCATGCAAAGAAAAAGGGTAAAGTTGGAAGGCCATTTGCTAAGAGGGGCCGTGGAGCGAGTGGTGTGACAAATTGTAGTTATTGTAGAAAATCCAATCATATTGAAGTAGATTGTTGGATAAAGGGGGAGGAGATGTCTGTGTTATGGGAGCGCCGAGCATCTGATTGCTAATTGCCCGGGTTTAGTGCCCGAAAAGAAGGGAACCCAGCAGCCAACCAAGACCGACCCTGGACCGTCAAGTGGAGAAGGGACTGGAATGAAGAACCTCGTTTCTTCTGACTCTGAAGACGGAGAAGGTACAGGCCATTGGTTACTTTAAATTTTGAAGGAAAAATTTCGAGGGCGAAATTTCCTTAAGGGGGAGAGAGTGTGAGAACCCGTAATTTTTCCATTTTCTAGGTTTTATTATATTTCTAGGTTTTCTTATCTTCAATGGTTTGTTTTCTGCACTTTCTGTATCCGGAAAATTTTCTAGATAATTTTTATGAGTAAATATAGTTTTTAGATGATTTTTCTAATATCGAATAGATTTTGAGAAATTAAGAGCGTATACCGGACGTGGGACCCACAAGTGCGAAAAGTTCGGAAAAATTCGGCCAACTAGGTTAAGTTTTGGATACTGGAATTAAATTATCGGGTGTTATGAGATATTTAGAGGTTGCCAAGTGGATAGGTGTGAGAGAGACAAAAGTTAGGCAAACCATTAATGCAAGTGACATGTGTCACTTAGAGATTAAATTCTACTTTTGACTTACTATTCATGCTTTTACCATTTTACCAAAATAACTCAAAAATTTGACCCAAAAATCCCCACAAATATCAAGCTCATAGCCGGCCCTCATTAGAGAGAAAAGAAAAGAAAAGCTCTTCCAAAATTGGATCCAAACTTGCTCAATCTTCCACTCCTACCGTTTAATTTTGGTTTTGCTCCACAAAACTCCTCCACTTGGTGATTTTAAAGTGATTGGTGAAGTTGTTTGGAAAGTTAAGGTGACCAATAGCTCTCTCTCTCTTGTTTCTAAGGTAAGTTGTGAAGAACCACCCTCCTCCTTTAATTGATGCTTAAATCATGCTTAGTGGTTGTATGAGATGCAAATTTATGGGTTATTTCTTGATTTGTGGTTGAAATGATGAAGTTTTATTATTTTTGGGGATTTTTCTGTTTTAATATAAGCATGATTGTGTGGCTATCTATGATGATTGGAAATGGTCTATATTGACTCTAGGAGGTGGAAAAAGTGATTAATTGCAACCAATTTCTGTTTTGGAAGAAAATTGAAAAACCTAGGGTTCTTAAGGGAGCATTCTGTACGAATTTTTAGGTCCTAGATAGAGGCCGAATTGGCCTTAGCTCAAAACATCAAAGTTGTAGGGAATGCCATTTTAGAGGTGCCTAAAACATTTCAGGTCAATCGGAGCAGTGTAGAATGAGATAAGTCAAAATTACTATTGCAGTTCTGGTTTTACCCGAAATTGAGAACTGCGCCTGTATTTGGTTGTTTTGGCTGGAATTGCTTCCGCATTGGTTGTTGGGGCCTTCTGATGAAATTTAGCCCTGTTTCTTATCTTTCAGCTGGTTTTGGAATTTCTAGATTTGAACTTGGAGAGCCTGAGTTATGATGTTTCCGCTAGAATGCGTTTTGGTGAATCTGTTTTACGTTTTGATGTAGTATCTTGCATTTTTGACCTGTTTACACTCAAAACTGGGTTGAGTGACCTTCTGTGATGTTGTATCCCTGTCTTTTAGCTTCGAAATGGTGGGTCTTGTACCCTCATCAAATAATCGTAGTGAAATTGGTGCCATTACCGCAAAATGAGGTCAAAAACTATTTTTTCACGGCTAAAGCTAATTCCATTTCCGGATTTTTCTGGTTTCCTCTAATGCTTATATATGCTTGTGGAACCCTATTGTGATCGTGTTGGCATCGGTTTATGTCTTGTAATCGAGTCTTCTTGTGCTTATTGGAATATTCTAGCGTTTGACTTTTATTTCCGGTCATTTTCCTAGCTAACTTTTGTACTTGGATAACCTTGAGCCTATTGAACGGCTGTGGTGATGAATGTATATTGAGTATGACTTTGGGAGTTGATTGAGGAAAATAATGAAACCGTGATGGCTGGAAAAGTAAGAAATGTAGGGGAGGTGCTGTCCAATTTTTCTATGCCGATTGGTTCCTTTAAGTTTGAATTGGCTTGTGATAGAAATGAAGGGCTTTTGGGTTGTTGAACCTAGGTCTTCATGTTACCTTTTTGTTCCCAAAAATCATGTTTTGTACCCTTGCATTAGTAATTATTTGGCGAGGCATACGACTAGTAGTCGAGCCTCACATGTGCATTTTGTTTACTCGATTCTGGATGTGAAACCTTCAATTGGTTTACTTTGATTATTTTAGGGTTTCTTGGCGATTAAAGCCAATCCGAAGTGAAAACTTTTGAGGTATCTGTACTTGAACCGGTGAGTGTTCCACTACCTGCTATCCGTTATGTGAAATATCTGAATACTTGATTTATGACTATTGAAGCCAAATACTGTTTTGATAAAATGGAGGCGAGGGTGTACTTTATCACACTCGTTCTCTGGTCTGTTCATATGCCAATTTTGAACGCGTATCTGAATCTGCTATCTGTATCTGTATCTGTATATGTTATCTGTATCTAGATCTGTATCTGTTCTGACGTCGTTTGGAAGCTTGTGTCCAACGACCTTTCCGTGACCTATGAGTTCAAATCCTGTGGCTAAGTTATTCGAGTCGAGCCGGCAAGGGTCTGGACGATTAGATAACGAACCACGGTAGTCTGTTTTTGGATCTTTGGGTATTGAGACCCTTGATTCCGGGTATACTCGAGTATTACCATTTCTGTTTCTATTGAGGTGAGCGGGCCTGGTAAAGGGGTGTTTCGTGGACGGAATTTGGTGTAATGTGGGGTCTACGGACGTGTTGGTTCTATATACGTTGACGGAGAGTCAACCGGCTTGGATCAAGTACTGCGTTGGAAAGCTGGCTCCTGAGAGCCACCTGTATCCTTCAGATTTGAATCATTGGTTCCTTTACTTTACGTCTGGCATGTGTACCTGATTTGTTAAATGTGAAATGCCATGATGTTACTGCTATATGTTTGGTACCTCATTGAGCGCAAGCTCACCCCTTTCTGTTCCTTTTTGTTTTCCTTACAAGAAAATAAATACTTTTGGACTGGATTTGACAATTGGCTGCCAAATTGAGCTAGTTGAACATATCTTTTGTATCGCTCATGTATTGAAACCCTAAATGTACTTTTGGGACCGTTTCCCATTTTACTTGGCAAACCAGACATGTATCCACTGTTGAATACTTTTGTATGCCACTTTGGCTTGTAAATGCTATGTTCAAGATGTGAATGTTTGCTTGATATTTGGTTGGGTTCTGACGGGTCGGTTACTATTCATAGCCGACTTCGATTTCATTTTTTTTTTATTTTGACATTTTGATTTGTTTACCGCGTTGGTAAGTTCCGGAATGTATTAGCTCGCTCTATCCCGAACCGTTAGTCCTGGCGAGAGCTGGGCAGGCGGTCCGCCGAACCCTTTGGTTCGCCTTAGGGGGAGGTGGGGCTGTCACAGTTGGTATCAGAGCCAGGTTCGCGTGGTCTCTGCGCGGAGTGAGCCTGGACTAAGTGGTGAATAGGTATGAAGGATTAAGTGCTCGTTCGAGCCTAAGCTCTGAATTGTGAATGTTATAGGCCTTAACTTTTCTTGTGGTATCTAAGGATCATAGATCGGTACGTCTGGTGGGAATTTTGATTGTAGATGGTTTACTCTTGGGACTGGCCAGCCCGAGAGGTGAATTGTCTTATTTCGGATTCTTGTGCCTGAGTACTCCAGAGTTGAGGCGGTGTTATGTAGGTGAGAGTTGCATTTTGGGAACATGAATAGGCTTTGTTCGACTGGAATGAGTACAAGAGGTTAATGGATATTTCATTTGTATAATAGGTGATGTGAGAGACCGGACGGGGTTATTTTAGCAAGGTTTGGGACGATATATCCCTTTTCTTTTGATTCGCTCGTATATTGCTATTACATGCCGTCGGTTGTATAATTGTGTATATGAATAATTGCCTGATTTGATACGTATTTGTATGTTTGATCATTTGTTTCCTTGATATGTGGAGTGTTATGTGCATATATGTTTATTTGTGTAATTGGTGGCCTCAATTTTAGATGCTTTAGTCAATTTCCTATTGCTATGTTTATTTACTAAAGTATCTTTGGGGGGGGGAAGAAAAGAAAAGAGAGGAAAAACAAAAATATGTATATATATATAATATGTAGCACATGGAAAGAAAACGGAGTCACGGACGTGGTCGTGACCGTGGAACTAAGCGAGGCCAAGAACCAAGAGAAGAAAAGGGAAACAATAGCTGGACAAGGACCGAGAATGCCACTTGTACTTAGGAATGTAATTGACCCATTGTATTGCCCGATAGGCTAGCATCTGAGTTCCAGCAACTCCGTACGATGACACATTGGGTTGATACGTATCAAGAAATCGCGGTTCTCCGAGACGAAATAGAGGTTCAAAGGAAGCTAACCGAGTACTAGGAAGGGCGATGGAAGCAAGAGTATTCGGAGAAACTTGAGCTCTTACACCAAAACATGGAGCTAAAGAGGAAATACGAAGAGATTTCCAAGGAGACAGTAGCAATGGCACAAAGCAATACTTTTATGGGGATTCCAGAGGAAGCTCAAAAGACAGGAATTGCAAGGCCATAACTGAAGATCTTCCATGCAAAGAAAAAGGGTAAAGTTGGAAGGCCATTTGCTAAGAGGGGCCGTGGAGCGAGTGGTGTGACAAATTGTAGTTATTGTAGAAAATCCAATCATATTGAAGTAGATTGTTGGATAAAGGGGGAGGAGATGTCTGTGTTATGGGAGCGCCGAGCATCTGATTGCTAATTGCCCGGGTTTAGTGCCTGAAAAGAAGGGAACCCAGCAGCCAACCAAGACCGACCCTGGACCGTCAAGTGGAGAAGGGACTGGAATGAAGAACCTCGTTTCTTCTGACTCTGAAGACGGAGAAGGTACAGGCCATTGGTTACTTTAAATTTTGAAGGAAAAATTTCGAGGGCGAAATTTCCTTAAGGGGGAGAGAGTGTGAGAACCCGTAATTTTTCCATTTTCTAGGTTTTATTATATTTCTAGGTTTTCTTATCTTCAATGGTTTGTTTTCTGCACTTTCTGTATCCGGAAAATTTTCTAGATAATTTTTATGAGTAAATATAGTTTTTAGATGATTTTTCTAATATCGAATAGATTTTGAGAAATTAAGAGCGTATACCGGACGTGGGACCCACAAGTGCGAAAAGTTCGGAAAAATTCGGCCAACTAGGTTAAGTTTTGGATACTGGAATTAAATTATCGGGTGTTATGAGATATTTAGAGGTTGCCAAGTGGATAGGTGTGAGAGAGACAAAAGTTAGGCAAACCATTAATGCAAGTGACATGTGTCACTTAGAGATTAAATTCTACTTTTGACTTACTATTCATGCTTTTACCATTTTACCAAAATAACTCAAAAATTTGACCCAAAAATCCCCACAAATATCAAGCTCATAGCCGGCCCTCATTAGAGAGAAAAGAAAAGAAAAGCTCTTCCAAAATTGGATCCGAACTTGCTCAATCTTCCACTCCTACCGTTTAATTTTGGTTTTGCTCCACAAAACTCCTCCACTTGCTGATTTTAAAGTGATTGGTGAAGTTGTTTGGAAAGTTAAGGTGACCAATAGCTCTCTCTCTCTTGTTTCTAAGGTAAGTTGTGAAGAACCACCCTCCTCCTTTAATTGATTCTTAAATCATGCTTAGTGGTTGTATGAGATGCAAATTTATGGGTTATTTCTTGATTTGTGGTTGAAATGATGAAGTTCTATTATTTTTGGGGATTTTTCTGTTTTAATATAAGCATGATTGTGTGGCTATCTATGATGATTGGAAATGGTCTATATTGACTCTAGGAGGTGGAAAAAGTGATTAATTGCAACCAATTTCTGTTTTGGAAGAAAATTGAAAAACTTAGGGTTCTTAAGGGAGCATTCTGTACGAATTTTTAGGTCCTAGATAGAGGCCGAATTGGCCTTAGCTCAAAACATGAAAGTTGTAGGGAATGACATTTTAGAGGTGTCTACAAAATTTCAGGTCAATCGGAGTAGTGAAGAATGAGATAAGTCGAAATTACTATTGCAGTTCTGGTTTTACCCGAAATTAAGAACTGCGCCTGTAATTGGTTGTTTAGGCTGGAATTACTTCCGCATTGGTTGTTGAGGCCTTCTGATGAAATTTATCCATTTTCTTATCTTTCACCTGGTTTTGGAATTTCTAGATTTGGACATGGAGAGCCTGAGTTATGATGTTTCCGCTAGAATGCGTTTTGGTGAATCTGTTTTACGTTTTGATGTAGTATCTTGCATTTTTGACCTGATTACACTCAAAACTGTTGAGTATGACTTTGGGAGTTGATTGAGGAAAATAATGAAACCGTGATGGCTGGAAAAGTAAGAAATGTAGGGGAGGTGCTGTCCAATTTTTCTAGGCCGATTGGTTCCTTTAAGTTTGAATTGGCTTGTGATAGAAATGAAGGGCTTTTGGGTTGTTGAACCTAGGTCTTCATGTTACCTTTTTGTTCCCAAAAATCATGTTTTGTACCCTTGCATTAGTAATTATTTGGCGAGGCATACGACTTGTAGTCGAGCCTCACATGTGCATTTTGTTTACTCGATTCTGGATGTGAAACCTTCAATTGGTTTACTTTGATTATTTTAGGGTTTCTTGGCGATTAAAGCCAATCCGAAGTGAAAACTTTTGAGGTATCTGTACTTGAACCGGTGAGTGTTCCACTACCTGCTATCCGTTATGTGAAATATCTGAATATCTGAATACTTGATTTATGACTATTGAAGCCAAATACTGTTTTGATAAAATGGAGGCGAGGGTGTACTTTATCACACTCGTTCTCTGGTCTGTTCATATGCCAATTTTGAACGCGTATCTGAATTTGCTATCTGTATCTGTATCTGTATATGTTATCTGTATCTAGATCTGTATCTGTTCTGACGTCGTTTGGAAGCTTGTGTCCAACGACCTTTCCGTGACCTATGAGTTCAAATCCTGTGGCTAAGTTATTCGAGTCGAGCCGGCAAGGGTCTGGACGATTAGATAACGAACCACGGTAGTCTGTTTTGGGATCTTTGGGTATTGAGACCCTTGATTCCGGGTATACTCGAGTATTACCATTTCTGTTTCTATTGAGGTGAGCGGGCCCGGTAAAGGGGTGTTTGGTGGACGGAATTTGGTGTAATGTGGGGTCTACGGACGTGTTGGTTCTATATACGTTGACGGAGAGTCAACCGGCTTGGATCAAGTACTGCGCTGGAAAGCTGGCTCCTGAGAGCCACCTGTATCCTTCTGATTTGAATCATTGGTTCCTTTACTTTACGTCTGGCATGTGTACCTGATTTGTTAAATGTGAAATGCCATGATGTTACTGTTATATGTTTGGTACCTCATTGAGCGCAAGCTCACCCCTTTCTGTTCCTTTTTGTTTTCCTTTCAAGAAAATAAATACTTTTGGACTGGATTTGACAATTGGCTGCCAAATTGAGCTAGTTGAACATATCTTTTGTATCGCTCATGTATTGAAACCCTAAATGTACTTTTGGGACCGTTTCCCATTTTACTTGGCAAACCAGACATGTATCCACTGTTGAATACTTTTGTATGCCACTTTGGCTTGTAAATGCTACGTTCAAGATGTGAATGTTTGCTTGATATTTGGTTGGGTTCTGACGGGTCGGTTACTATTCATAGCCGACTTCGATTTCATTTTTTTTTTATTTTGACATTTTGATTTGTTTACCGCGTTGGTAAGTTCCGGAATGTATTAGCTCGCTCTATCCCGAACCGTTAGTCCTGGCGAGAGCTGGGCAGGCGGTCCGCCGAACCCTTTGGTTCGTCTTAGGGGGAGGTGGGGCTGTCACAGTTGGTATCAGAGCCAGGTTCGCGTGGTCTCTGCGCGGAGTGAGCCTGGACTAAGTGGTGAATAGGTATGAAGGATTAAGTGCTCGTTCGAGCCTAAGCTCTGAATTGTGAATGTTATAGGCCTTAACTTTTCTTGTGGAATCTAAGGATCATAGATCGGTACGTCTGGTGGGAATTTAGATTGTAGATGGTTTACTCTTGGGACTGGCCAGCCCGAGAGGTGAATTGTCTTATTTCGGATTCTTGTGCCTGAGTACTCCAGAGTTGAGGCGGTGTTATGTAGGTGAGAGTTGCATTTTGGGAACATGAATAGGCTTTGTTCGACTGGAATGAGTACAAGAGGTTAATGGATATTTCATTTGTATAATAGGTGATGTGAGAGACCGGACGGGGTTATTTTAGCAAGGTTTGGGACGATATATCCCTTTTCTTTTGATTCGCTCGTATATTGCTATTACATGCCGTCGGTTGTATAATTGTGTATATGAATAATTGCCTGATTTGATACGTATTTGTATGTTTGATCATTTGTTTCCTTGATATGTGGAGTGTTGTGTGCATACACGTTTATTTGTGTAATTGGTGGCCTCAATTTTAGATGCTTTAGTCAATTTCCTATTGCTATGTTTATTTACTAAAGTATCTTTGGGGGGGGAAGAAAAGAAAAGAGAGAAAAAACAAAAATATGTATATATATATATAATATCTAGCACATGGAAAGAAAACGGAGTCACGGACGTGGTCGTGACCGTGGAACTAAGCGAGGCCAAGAACCAAGAGAAGAAAAGGGAAACAATAGCTGGACAAGGACCGAGAATGCCACTTGTACTTAGGAATGTAATTGACCCATTGTATTGCCCGATAGGCTAGCATCTGAGTTCCAGCAACTCCGTACGATGACACATTGGGTTGATACGTATCAAGAAATTGCGGTTCTCCGAGACGAAATAGAGGTTCAAAGGAGGCTAACCGAGTACTAGGAAGGGCGATGGAAGCAAGTGTATTCGGAGAAACTTGAGCTCTTACACCAAAACATGGAGCTAAAGAGGAAATACGAAGAGATTTCCAAGGAGACAGTAGCAATGGCACAAAGCAATACTTTTATGGGGATTCCAGAGGAAGCTCAAAAGACAGGAATTGCAAGGCCACAACTGAAGATCTTCCATGCAAAGAAAAAGGGTAAAGTTGGAAGGCCATTTGCTAAGAGGGGCCGTGGAGCGAGTGGTGTGACAAATTGTAGTTATTGTAGAAAATCCAATCATATTGAAGTAGATTGTTGGATAAAGGGGGAGGAGATGTCTGTGTTATGGGAGCGCCGAGCATCTGATTGCTAATTGCCCGGGTTTAGTGCCCGAAAAGAAGGGAACCCAGCAGCCAACCAAGACCGACCCTGGACCGTCAAGTGGAGAAGGGACTGGAATGAAGAACCTCGTTTCTTCTGACTCTGGAGACGGAGAAGGTACAGGCCATTGGTTACTTTAAATTTTGAAGGAAAAATTTCGAGGGCGAAATTTCCTTAAGGGGGAGAGAGTGTGAGAACCCGTAATTTTTCCATTTTCTAGGTTTTATTATATTTCTAGGTTTTCTTATCTTCAATGGTTTGTTTTCTGCACTTTCTGTATCCGGAAAATTTTCTAGATAATTTTTATGAGTAAATATAGTTTTTAGATGATTTTTCTAATATCGAATAGATTTTGAGAAATTAAGAGCGTATACCGGACGTGGGACCCACAAGTGCGAAAAGTTCGGAAAAATTCGGCCAACTAGGTTAAGTTTTGGATACTGGAATTAAATTATCGGGTGTTATGAGATATTTAGAGGTTGCCAAGTGGATAGGTGTGAGAGAGACAAAAGTTAGGCAAACCATTAATGCAAGTGACATGTGTCACTTAGAGATTAAATTCTACTTTTGACTTACTATTCATGCTTTTACCATTTTACCAAAATAACTCAAAAATTTGACCCAAAAATCCCCACAAATATCAAGCTCATAGCCGGCCCTCATTAGAGAGAAAAGAAAAGAAAAGCTCTTCCAAAATTGGATCCAAACTTGCTCAATCTTCCACTCCTACCGTTTAATTTTGGTTTTGCTCCACAAAACTCCTCCACTTGGTGATTTTAAAGTGATTGGTGAAGTTGTTTGGAAAGTTAAGGTGACCAATAGCTCTCTCTCTCTTGTTTCTAAGGTAAGTTGTGAAGAACCACCCTCCTCCTTTAATTGATGCTTAAATCATGCTTAGTGGTTGTATGAGATGCAAATTTATGGGTTATTTCTTGATTTGTGGTTGAAATTATGAAGTTTTATTATTTTTGGGGATTTTTCTGTTTTAATATAAGCATGATTGTGTGGCTATCTATGATGATTGGAAATGGTCTATATTGACTCTAGGAGGTGGAAAAAGTGATTAATTGCAACCAATTTCTGTTTTGGAAGAAAATTGAAAAACCTAGGGTTCTTAAGGGAGCATTCTGTACGAATTTTTAGGTCCTAGATAGAGGCCGAATTGGCCTTAGCTCAAAACATCAAAGTTGTAGGGAATGCCATTTTAGAGGTGCCTAAAACATTTCAGGTCAATCGGAGCAGTGTAGAATGAGATAAGTCGAAATTACTATTGCAGTTCTGGTTTTACCCGAAATTGAGAACTGCGCCTGTAATTGGTTGTTTTGGCTGGAATTGCTTCCGCATTGGTTGTTGAGGCCTTCTGATGAAATTTAGCCCTGTTTCTTATCTTTCAGCTGGTTTTGGAATTTCTAGATTTGAACTTGGAGAGCCTGAGTTATGATGTTTCCGCTAGAATGCGTTTTGGTGAATCTGTTTTACGTTTTGATGTAGTATCTTACATTTTTGACCTGTTTACACTCAAAACTGGGTTGAGTGACCTTCTGTGATGTTGTAGCCCTGTCTTTCAGCTTCGAAATGGTGGGTCTTGTACCCTCATCAAATAATCGTAGTGAAATTGGTGCCATTACCGCAAAATGAGGTCAAAAACTGTTTTTTCACGGCTAAAGCTAATTCCATTTCCGGATTTTTCTGGTTTCCTCTAATGCTTATATATGCTTGTGGAACCCTATTGTGATCGTGTTGGCATCGGTTTATGTCTTGTAATCGAGTCTTCTTGTGCTTATTGGAATATTCTAGCGTTTGACTTTTATTTCCGGTCATTTTCCTAGCTAACTTTTGTACTTGGATAACCTTGAGCCTATTGAACGGCTGTGGTGATGAATGTATATTGAGTATGACTTTGGGAGTTGATTGAGGAAAATAATGAAACCGTGATGGCTGGAAAAGTAAGAAATGTAGGGGAGGTGCTGTCCAATTTTTCTAGGCCGATTGGTTCCTTTAAGTTTGAATTGGCTTGTGATAGAAATGAAGGGCTTTTGGGTTGTTGAACCTAGGTCTTCATGTTACCTTTTTGTTCCCAAAAATCATGTTTTGTACCCTTGCATTAGTAATTATTTGGCGAGGCATACGACTAGTAGTCGAGCCTCACATGTGCATTTTGTTTACTCGATTCTGGATGTGAAACCTTCAATTGGTTTACTTTGATTATTTTAGGGTTTCTTGGCGATTAAAGCCAATCCGAAGTGAAAACTTTTGAGGTATCTGTACTTGAACCGGTGAGTGTTCCACTACCTGCTATCCGTTATGTGAAATATCTGAATATCTGAATACTTGATTTATGACTATTGAAGCCAAATACTGTTTTGATAAAATGGAGGCGAGGGTGTACTTTATCACACTCGTTCTCTGGTCTGTTCATATGCCAATTTTGAACGCGTATCTGAATTTGCTATCTGTATCTGTATCTGTATATGTTATCTGTATCTAGATCTGTATCTGTTCTGACGTCGTTTGGAAGCTTGTGTCCAACGACCTTTCCGTGACCTATGAGTTCAAATCCTGTGGCTAAGTTATTCGAGTCGAGCCGGCAAGGGTCTGGACGATTAGATAACGAACCACGGTAGTCTGTTTTGGGATCTTTGGGTATTGAGACCCTTGATTCCGGGTATACTCGAGTATTACCATTTCTGTTTCTATTGAGGTGAGCGGGCCCGGTAAAGGGGTGTTTGGTGGACGGAATTTGGTGTAATGTGGGGTCTACGGACGTGTTGGTTCTATATACGTTGACGGAGAGTCAACCGGCTTGGATCAAGTACTGCGCTGGAAAGCTGGCTCCTGAGAGCCACCTGTATCCTTCTGATTTGAATCATTGGTTCCTTTACTTTACGTCTGGCATGTGTACCTGATTTGTTAAATGTGAAATGCCATGATGTTACTGTTATATGTTTGGTACCTCATTGAGCGCAAGCTCACCCCTTTCTGTTCCTTTTTGTTTTCCTTTCAAGAAAATAAATACTTTTGGACTGGATTTGACAATTGGCTGCCAAATTGAGCTAGTTGAACATATCTTTTGTATCGCTCATGTATTGAAACCCTAAATGTACTTTTGGGACCGTTTCCCATTTTACTTGGCAAACCAGACATGTATCCACTGTTGAATACTTTTGTATGCCACTTTGGCTTGTAAATGCTACGTTCAAGATGTGAATGTTTGCTTGATATTTGGTTGGGTTCTGACGGGTCGGTTACTATTCATAGCCGACTTCGATTTCATTTTTTTTTTATTTTGACATTTTGATTTGTTTACCGCGTTGGTAAGTTCCGGAATGTATTAGCTCGCTCTATCCCGAACCGTTAGTCCTGGCGAGAGCTGGGCAGGCGGTCCGCCGAACCCTTTGGTTCGTCTTAGGGGGAGGTGGGGCTGTCACAGTTGGTATCAGAGCCAGGTTCGCGTGGTCTCTGCGCGGAGTGAGCCTGGACTAAGTGGTGAATAGGTATGAAGGATTAAGTGCTCGTTCGAGCCTAAGCTCTGAATTGTGAATGTTATAGGCCTTAACTTTTCTTGTGGAATCTAAGGATCATAGATCGGTACGTCTGGTGGGAATTTAGATTGTAGATGGTTTACTCTTGGGACTGGCCAGCCCGAGAGGTGAATTGTCTTATTTCGGATTCTTGTGCCTGAGTACTCCAGAGTTGAGGCGGTGTTATGTAGGTGAGAGTTGCATTTTGGGAACATGAATAGGCTTTGTTCGACTGGAATGAGTACAAGAGGTTAATGGATATTTCATTTGTATAATAGGTGATGTGAGAGACCGGACGGGGTTATTTTAGCAAGGTTTGGGACGATATATCCCTTTTCTTTTGATTCGCTCGTATATTGCTATTACATGCCGTCGGTTGTATAATTGTGTATATGAATAATTGCCTGATTTGATACGTATTTGTATGTTTGATCATTTGTTTCCTTGATATGTGGAGTGTTGTGTGCATACACGTTTATTTGTGTAATTGGTGGCCTCAATTTTAGATGCTTTAGTCAATTTCCTATTGCTATGTTTATTTACTAAAGTATCTTTGGGGGGGGAAGAAAAGAAAAGAGAGAAAAAACAAAAATATGTATATATATATATAATATCTAGCACATGGAAAGAAAACGGAGTCACGGACGTGGTCGTGACCGTGGAACTAAGCGAGGCCAAGAACCAAGAGAAGAAAAGGGAAACAATAGCTGGACAAGGACCGAGAATGCCACTTGTACTTAGGAATGTAATTGACCCATTGTATTGCCCGATAGGCTAGCATCTGAGTTCCAGCAACTCCGTACGATGACACATTGGGTTGATACGTATCAAGAAATTGCGGTTCTCCGAGACGAAATAGAGGTTCAAAGGAGGCTAACCGAGTACTAGGAAGGGCGATGGAAGCAAGTGTATTCGGAGAAACTTGAGCTCTTACACCAAAACATGGAGCTAAAGAGGAAATACGAAGAGATTTCCAAGGAGACAGTAGCAATGGCACAAAACAATACTTTTATGGGGATTCCAGAGGAAGCTCAAAAGACAGGAATTGCAAGGCCACAACTGAAGATCTTCCATGCAAAGAAAAAGGGTAAAGTTGGAAGGCCATTTGCTAAGAGGGGCCGTGGAGCGAGTGGTGTGACAAATTGTAGTTATTGTAGAAAATCCAATCATATTGAAGTAGATTGTTGGATAAAGGGGGAGGAGATGTCTGTGTTATGGGAGCGCCGAGCATCTGATTGCTAATTGCCCGGGTTTAGTGCCCGAAAAGAAGGGAACCCAGCAGCCAACCAAGACCGACCCTGGACCGTCAAGTGGAGAAGGGACTGGAATGAAGAACCTCGTTTCTTCTGACTCTGGAGACGGAGAAGGTACAGGCCATTGGTTACTTTAAATTTTGAAGGAAAAATTTCGAGGGCGAAATTTCCTTAAGGGGGAGAGAGTGTGAGAACCCGTAATTTTTCCATTTTCTAGGTTTTATTATATTTCTAGGTTTTCTTATCTTCAATGGTTTGTTTTCTGCACTTTCTGTATCCGGAAAATTTTCTAGATAATTTTTATGAGTAAATATAGTTTTTAGATGATTTTTCTAATATCGAATAGATTTTGAGAAATTAAGAGCGTATACCGGACGTGGGACCCACAAGTGCGAAAAGTTCGGAAAAATTCGGCCAACTAGGTTAAGTTTTGGATACTGGAATTAAATTATCGGGTGTTATGAGATATTTAGAGGTTGCCAAGTGGATAGGTGTGAGAGAGACAAAAGTTAGGCAAACCATTAATGCAAGTGACATGTGTCACTTAGAGATTAAATTCTACTTTTGACTTACTATTCATGCTTTTACCATTTTACCAAAATAACTCAAAAATTTGACCCAAAAATCCCCACAAATATCAAGCTCATAGCCGGCCCTCATTAGAGAGAAAAGAAAAGAAAAGCTCTTCCAAAATTGGATCCAAACTTGCTCAATCTTCCACTCCTACCGTTTAATTTTGGTTTTGCTCCACAAAACTCCTCCACTTGGTGATTTTAAAGTGATTGGTGAAGTTGTTTGGAAAGTTAAGGTGACCAATAGCTCTCTCTCTCTTGTTTCTAAGGTAAGTTGTGAAGAACCACCCTCCTCCTTTAATTGATGCTTAAATCATGCTTAGTGGTTGTATGAGATGCAAATTTATGGGTTATTTCTTGATTTGTGGTTGAAATTATGAAGTTTTATTATTTTTGGGGATTTTTCTGTTTTAATATAAGCATGATTGTGTGGCTATCTATGATGATTGGAAATGGTCTATATTGACTCTAGGAGGTGGAAAAAGTGATTAATTGCAACCAATTTCTGTTTTGGAAGAAAATTGAAAAACCTAGGGTTCTTAAGGGAGCATTCTGTACGAATTTTTAGGTCCTAGATAGAGGCCGAATTGGCCTTAGCTCAAAACATCAAAGTTGTAGGGAATGCCATTTTAGAGGTGCCTAAAACATTTCAGGTCAATCGGAGCAGTGTAGAATGAGATAAGTCGAAATTACTATTGCAGTTCTGGTTTTACCCGAAATTGAGAACTGCGCCTGTAATTGGTTGTTTTGGCTGGAATTGCTTCCGCATTGGTTGTTGAGGCCTTCTGATGAAATTTAGCCCTGTTTCTTATCTTTCAGCTGGTTTTGGAATTTCTAGATTTGAACTTGGAGAGCCTGAGTTATGATGTTTCCGCTAGAATGCGTTTTGGTGAATCTGTTTTACGTTTTGATGTAGTATCTTACATTTTTGACCTGTTTACACTCAAAACTGGGTTGAGTGACCTTCTGTGATGTTGTAGCCCTGTCTTTCAGCTTCGAAATGGTGGGTCTTGTACCCTCATCAAATAATCGTAGTGAAATTGGTGCCATTACCGCAAAATGAGGTCAAAAACTGTTTTTTCACGGCTAAAGCTAATTCCATTTCCGGATTTTTCTGGTTTCCTCTAATGCTTATATATGCTTGTGGAACCCTATTGTGATCGTGTTGGCATCGGTTTATGTCTTGTAATCGAGTCTTCTTGTGCTTATTGGAATATTCTAGCGTTTGACTTTTATTTCCGGTCATTTTCCTAGCTAACTTTTGTACTTGGATAACCTTGAGCCTATTGAACGGCTGTGGTGATGAATGTATATTGAGTATGACTTTGGGAGTTGATTGAGGAAAATAATGAAACCGTGATGGCTGGAAAAGTAAGAAATGTAGGGGAGGTGCTGTCCAATTTTTCTAGGCCGATTGGTTCCTTTAAGTTTGAATTGGCTTGTGATAGAAATGAAGGGCTTTTGGGTTGTTGAACCTAGGTCTTCATGTTACCTTTTTGTTCCCAAAAATCATGTTTTGTACCCTTGCATTAGTAATTATTTGGCGAGGCATACGACTAGTAGTCGAGCCTCACATGTGCATTTTGTTTACTCGATTCTGGATGTGAAACCTTCAATTGGTTTACTTTGATTATTTTAGGGTTTCTTGGCGATTAAAGCCAATCCGAAGTGAAAACTTTTGAGGTATCTGTACTTGAACCGGTGAGTGTTCCACTACCTGCTATCCGTTATGTGAAATATCTGAATATCTGAATACTTGATTTATGACTATTGAAGCCAAATACTGTTTTGATAAAATGGAGGCGAGGGTGTACTTTATCACACTCGTTCTCTGGTCAGTTCATATGCCAATTTTGAACGCGTATCTGAATTTGCTATCTGTATCTGTATCTGTATATGTTATCTGTATCTAGATCTGTATCTGTTCTGACGTCGTTTGGAAGCTTGTGTCCAACGACCTTTCCGTGACCTATGAGTTCAAATCCTGTGGCTAAGTTATTCGAGTCGAGCCGGCAAGGGTCTGGACGATTAGATAACGAACCACGGTAGTCTGTTTTGGGATCTTTGGGTATTGAGACCCTTGATTCCGGGTATACTCGAGTATTACCATTTCTGTTTCTATTGAGGTGAGCGGGCCCGGTAAAGGGGTGTTTGGTGGACGGAATTTGGTGTAATGTGGGGTCTACGGACGTGTTGGTTCTATATACGTTGACGGAGAGTCAACCGGCTTGGATCAAGTACTGCGCTGGAAAGCTGGCTCCTGAGAGCCACCTGTATCCTTCTGATTTGAATCATTGGTTCCTTTACTTTACGTCTGGCATGTGTACCTGATTTGTTAAATGTGAAATGCCATGATGTTACTGCTATATGTTTGGTACCTCATTGAGCGCAAGCTCACCCCTTTCTGTTCCTTTTTGTTTTCCTTTCAAGAAAATAAATACTTTTGGACTGGATTTGACAATTGGCTGCCAAATTGAGCTAGTTGAACATATCTTTTGTATCGCTCATGTATTGAAACCCTAAATGTACTTTTGGGACCGTTTCCCATTTTACTTGGCAAACCAGACATGTATCCACTGTTGAATACTTTTGTATGCCACTTTGGCTTGTAAATGCTACGTTCAAGATGTGAATGTTTGCTTGATATTTGGTTGGGTTCTGACGGGTCGGTTACTATTCATAGCCGACTTCGATTTCATTTTTTTTTTATTTTGACATTTTGATTTGTTTACCGCGTTGGTAAGTTCCGGAATGTATTAGCTCGCTCTATCCCGAACCGTTAGTCCTGGCGAGAGCTGGGCAGGCGGTCCGCCGAACCCTTTGGTTCGTCTTAGGGGGAGGTGGGGCTGTCACAGTTGGTATCAGAGCCAGGTTCGCGTGGTCTCTGCGCGGAGTGAGCCTGGACTAAGTGGTGAATAGGTATGAAGGATTAAGTGCTCGTTCGAGCCTAAGCTCTGAATTGTGAATGTTATAGGCCTTAACTTTTCTTGTGGAATCTAAGGATCATAGATCGGTACGTCTGGTGGGAATTTAGATTGTAGATGGTTTACTCTTGGGACTGGCCAGCCCGAGAGGTGAATTGTCTTATTTCGGATTCTTGTGCCTGAGTACTCCAGAGTTGAGGCGGTGTTATGTAGGTGAGAGTTGCATTTTGGGAACATGAATAGGCTTTGTTCGACTGGAATGAGTACAAGAGGTTAATGGATATTTCATTTGTATAATAGGTGATGTGAGAGACCGGACGGGGTTATTTTAGCAAGGTTTGGGACGATATATCCCTTTTCTTTTGATTCGCTCGTATATTGCTATTACATGCCGTCGGTTGTATAATTGTGTATATGAATAATTGCCTGATTTGATACGTATTTGTATGTTTGATCATTTGTTTCCTTGATATGTGGAGTGTTGTGTGCATACACGTTTATTTGTGTAATTGGTGGCCTCAATTTTAGATGCTTTAGTCAATTTCCTATTGCTATGTTTATTTACTAAAGTATCTTTGGGGGGGGAAGAAAAGAAAAGAGAGAAAAAACAAAAATATGTATATATATATATAATATCTAGCACATGGAAAGAAAACGGAGTCACGGACGTGGTCGTGACCGTGGAACTAAGCGAGGCCAAGAACCAAGAGAAGAAAAGGGAAACAATAGCTGGACAAGGACCGAGAATGCCACTTGTACTTAGGAATGTAATTGACCCATTGTATTGCCCGATAGGCTAGCATCTGAGTTCCAGCAACTCCGTACGATGACACATTGGGTTGATACGTATCAAGAAATTGCGGTTCTCCGAGACGAAATAGAGGTTCAAAGGAGGCTAACCGAGTACTAGGAAGGGCGATGGAAGCAAGTGTATTCGGAGAAACTTGAGCTCTTACACCAAAACATGGAGCTAAAGAGGAAATACGAAGAGATTTCCAAGGAGACAGTAGCAATGGCACAAAACAATACTTTTATGGGGATTCCAGAGGAAGCTCAAAAGACAGGAATTGCAAGGCCACAACTGAAGATCTTCCATGCAAAGAAAAAGGGTAAAGTTGGAAGGCCATTTGCTAAGAGGGGCCGTGGAGCGAGTGGTGTGACAAATTGTAGTTATTGTAGAAAATCCAATCATATTGAAGTAGATTGTTGGATAAAGGGGGAGGAGATGTCTGTGTTATGGGAGCGCCGAGCATCTGATTGCTAATTGCCCGGGTTTAGTGCCCGAAAAGAAGGGAACCCAGCAGCCAACCAAGACCGACCCTGGACCGTCAAGTGGAGAAGGGACTGGAATGAAGAACCTCGTTTCTTCTGACTCTGAAGACGGAGAAGGTACAGGCCATTGGTTACTTTAAATTTTGAAGGAAAAATTTCGAGGGCGAAATTTCCTTAAGGGGGAGAGAGTGTGAGAACCCGTAATTTTTCCATTTTCTAGGTTTTATTATATTTCTAGGTTTTCTTATCTTCAATGGTTTGTTTTCTGCACTTTCTGTATCCGGAAAATTTTCTAGATAATTTTTATGAGTAAATATAGTTTTTAGATGATTTTTCTAATATCGAATAGATTTTGAGAAATTAAGAGCGTATACCGGACGTGGGACCCACAAGTGCGAAAAGTTCGGAAAAATTCGGCCAACTAGGTTAAGTTTTGGATACTGGAATTAAATTATCGGGTGTTATGAGATATTTAGAGGTTGCCAAGTGGATAGGTGTGAGAGAGACAAAAGTTAGGCAAACCATTAATGCAAGTGACATGTGTCACTTAGAGATTAAATTCTACTTTTGACTTACTATTCATGCTTTTACCATTTTACCAAAATAACTCAAAAATTTGACCCAAAAATCCCCACAAATATCAAGCTCATAGCCGGCCCTCATTAGAGAGAAAAGAAAAGAAAAGCTCTTCCAAAATTGGATCCAAACTTGCTCAATCTTCCACTCCTACCGTTTAATTTTGGTTTTGCTCCACAAAACTCCTCCACTTGGTGATTTTAAAGTGATTGGTGAAGTTGTTTGGAAAGTTAAGGTGACCAATAGCTCTCTCTCTCTTGTTTCTAAGGTAAGTTGTGAAGAACCACCCTCCTCCTTTAATTGATGCTTAAATCATGCTTAGTGGTTGTATGAGATGCAAATTTATGGGTTATTTCTTGATTTGTGGTTGAAATTATGAAGTTTTATTATTTTTGGGGATTTTTCTGTTTTAATATAAGCATGATTGTGTGGCTATCTATGATGATTGGAAATGGTCTATATTGACTCTAGGAGGTGGAAAAAGTGATTAATTGCAACCAATTTCTGTTTTGGAAGAAAATTGAAAAACCTAGGGTTCTTAAGGGAGCATTCTGTACGAATTTTTAGGTCCTAGATAGAGGCCGAATTGGCCTTAGCTCAAAACATCAAAGTTGTAGGGAATGCCATTTTAGAGGTGCCTAAAACATTTCAGGTCAATCGGAGCAGTGTAGAATGAGATAAGTCGAAATTACTATTGCAGTTCTGGTTTTACCCGAAATTGAGAACTGCGCCTGTAATTGGTTGTTTTGGCTGGAATTGCTTCCGCATTGGTTGTTGAGGCCTTCTGATGAAATTTAGCCCTGTTTCTTATCTTTCAGCTGGTTTTGGAATTTCTAGATTTGAACTTGGAGAGCCTGAGTTATGATGTTTCCGCTAGAATGCGTTTTGGTGAATCTGTTTTACGTTTTGATGTAGTATCTTACATTTTTGACCTGTTTACACTCAAAACTGGGTTGAGTGACCTTCTGTGATGTTGTAGCCCTGTCTTTCAGCTTCGAAATGGTGGGTCTTGTACCCTCATCAAATAATCGTAGTGAAATTGGTGCCATTACCGCAAAATGAGGTCAAAAACTATTTTTTCACGGCTAAAGCTAATTCCATTTCCGGATTTTTCTGGTTTCCTCTAATGCTTATATATGCTTGTGGAACCCTATTGTGATCGTGTTGGCATCGGTTTATGTCTTGTAATCGAGTCTTCTTGTGCTTATTGGAATATTCTAGCGTTTGACTTTTATTTCCGGTCATTTTCCTAGCTAACTTTTGTACTTGGATAACCTTGAGCCTATTGAACGGCTGTGGTGATGAATGTATATTGAGTATGACTTTGGGAGTTGATTGAGGAAAATAATGAAACCGTGATGGCTGGAAAAGTAAGAAATGTAGGGGAGGTGCTGTCCAATTTTTCTAGGCCGATTGGTTCCTTTAAGTTTGAATTGGCTTGTGATAGAAATGAAGGGCTTTTGGGTTGTTGAACCTAGGTCTTCATGTTACCTTTTTGTTCCCAAAAATCATGTTTTGTACCCTTGCATTAGTAATTATTTGGCGAGGCATACGACTAGTAGTCGAGCCTCACATGTGCATTTTGTTTACTCGATTCTGGATGTGAAACCTTCAATTGGTTTACTTTGATTATTTTAGGGTTTCTTGGCGATTAAAGCCAATCCGAAGTGAAAACTTTTGAGGTATCTGTACTTGAACCGGTGAGTGTTCCACTACCTGCTATCCGTTATGTGAAATATCTGAATATCTGAATACTTGATTTATGACTATTGAAGCCAAATACTGTTTTGATAAAATGGAGGCGAGGGTGTACTTTATCACACTCGTTCTCTGGTCAGTTCATATGCCAATTTTGAACGCGTATCTGAATTTGCTATCTGTATCTGTATCTGTATATGTTATCTGTATCTAGATCTGTATCTGTTCTGACGTCGTTTGGAAGCTTGTGTCCAACGACCTTTCCGTGACCTATGAGTTCAAATCCTGTGGCTAAGTTATTCGAGTCGAGCCGGCAAGGGTCTGGACGATTAGATAACGAACCACGGTAGTCTGTTTTGGGATCTTTGGGTATTGAGACCCTTGATTCCGGGTATACTCGAGTATTACCATTTCTGTTTCTATTGAGGTGAGCGGGCCCGGTAAAGGGGTGTTTGGTGGACGGAATTTGGTGTAATGTGGGGTCTACGGACGTGTTGGTTCTATATACGTTGACGGAGAGTCAACCGGCTTGGATCAAGTACTGCGCTGGAAAGCTGGCTCCTGAGAGCCACCTGTATCCTTCTGATTTGAATCATTGGTTCCTTTACTTTACGTCTGGCATGTGTACCTGATTTGTTAAATGTGAAATGCCATGATGTTACTGTTATATGTTTGGTACCTCATTGAGCGCAAGCTCACCCCTTTCTGTTCCTTTTTGTTTTCCTTTCAAGAAAATAAATACTTTTGGACTGGATTTGACAATTGGCTGCCAAATTGAGCTAGTTGAACATATCTTTTGTATCGCTCATGTATTGAAACCCTAAATGTACTTTTGGGACCGTTTCCCATTTTACTTGGCAAACCAGACATGTATCCACTGTTGAATACTTTTGTATGCCACTTTGGCTTGTAAATGCTACGTTCAAGATGTGAATGTTTGCTTGATATTTGGTTGGGTTCTGACGGGTCGGTTACTATTCATAGCCGACTTCGATTTCATTTTTTTTTTATTTTGACATTTTGATTTGTTTACCGCGTTGGTAAGTTCCGGAATGTATTAGCTCGCTCTATCCCGAACCGTTAGTCCTGGCGAGAGCTGGGCAGGCGGTCCGCCGAACCCTTTGGTTCGTCTTAGGGGGAGGTGGGGCTGTCACAGTTGGTATCAGAGCCAGGTTCGCGTGGTCTCTGCGCGGAGTGAGCCTGGACTAAGTGGTGAATAGGTATGAAGGATTAAGTGCTCGTTCGAGCCTAAGCTCTGAATTGTGAATGTTATAGGCCTTAACTTTTCTTGTGGAATCTAAGGATCATAGATCGGTACGTCTGGTGGGAATTTAGATTGTAGATGGTTTACTCTTGGGACTGGCCAGCCCGAGAGGTGAATTGTCTTATTTCGGATTCTTGTGCCTGAGTACTCCAGAGTTGAGGCGGTGTTATGTAGGTGAGAGTTGCATTTTGGGAACATGAATAGGCTTTGTTCGACTGGAATGAGTACAAGAGGTTAATGGATATTTCATTTGTATAATAGGTGATGTGAGAGACCGGACGGGGTTATTTTAGCAAGGTTTGGGACGATATATCCCTTTTCTTTTGATTCGCTCGTATATTGCTATTACATGCCGTCGGTTGTATAATTGTGTATATGAATAATTGCCTGATTTGATACGTATTTGTATGTTTGATCATTTGTTTCCTTGATATGTGGAGTGTTGTGTGCATACACGTTTATTTGTGTAATTGGTGGCCTCAATTTTAGATGCTTTAGTCAATTTCCTATTGCTATGTTTATTTACTAAAGTATCTTTGGGGGGGGAAGAAAAGAAAAGAGAGAAAAAACAAAAATATGTATATATATATATAATATCTAGCACATGGAAAGAAAACGGAGTCACGGACGTGGTCGTGACCGTGGAACTAAGCGAGGCCAAGAACCAAGAGAAGAAAAGGGAAACAATAGCTGGACAAGGACCGAGAATGCCACTTGTACTTAGGAATGTAATTGACCCATTGTATTGCCCGATAGGCTAGCATCTGAGTTCCAGCAACTCCGTACGATGACACATTGGGTTGATACGTATCAAGAAATTGCGGTTCTCCGAGACGAAATAGAGGTTCAAAGGAGGCTAACCGAGTACTAGGAAGGGCGATGGAAGCAAGTGTATTCGGAGAAACTTGAGCTCTTACACCAAAACATGGAGCTAAAGAGGAAATACGAAGAGATTTCCAAGGAGACAGTAGCAATGGCACAAAACAATACTTTTATGGGGATTCCAGAGGAAGCTCAAAAGACAGGAATTGCAAGGCCACAACTGAAGATCTTCCATGCAAAGAAAAAGGGTAAAGTTGGAAGGCCATTTGCTAAGAGGGGCCGTGGAGCGAGTGGTGTGACAAATTGTAGTTATTGTAGAAAATCCAATCATATTGAAGTAGATTGTTGGATAAAGGGGGAGGAGATGTCTGTGTTATGGGAGCGCCGAGCATCTGATTGCTAATTGCCCGGGTTTAGTGCCCGAAAAGAAGGGAACCCAGCAGCCAACCAAGACCGACCCTGGACCGTCAAGTGGAGAAGGGACTGGAATGAAGAACCTCGTTTCTTCTGACTCTGGAGACGGAGAAGGTACAGGCCATTGGTTACTTTAAATTTTGAAGGAAAAATTTCGAGGGCGAAATTTCCTTAAGGGGGAGAGAGTGTGAGAACCCGTAATTTTTCCATTTTCTAGGTTTTATTATATTTCTAGGTTTTCTTATCTTCAATGGTTTGTTTTCTGCACTTTCTGTATCCGGAAAATTTTCTAGATAATTTTTATGAGTAAATATAGTTTTTAGATGATTTTTCTAATATCGAATAGATTTTGAGAAATTAAGAGCGTATACCGGACGTGGGACCCACAAGTGCGAAAAGTTCGGAAAAATTCGGCCAACTAGGTTAAGTTTTGGATACTGGAATTAAATTATCGGGTGTTATGAGATATTTAGAGGTTGCCAAGTGGATAGGTGTGAGAGAGACAAAAGTTAGGCAAACCATTAATGCAAGTGACATGTGTCACTTAGAGATTAAATTCTACTTTTGACTTACTATTCATGCTTTTACCATTTTACCAAAATAACTCAAAAATTTGACCCAAAAATCCCCACAAATATCAAGCTCATAGCCGGCCCTCATTAGAGAGAAAAGAAAAGAAAAGCTCTTCCAAAATTGGATCCAAACTTGCTCAATCTTCCACTCCTACCGTTTAATTTTGGTTTTGCTCCACAAAACTCCTCCACTTGGTGATTTTAAAGTGATTGGTGAAGTTGTTTGGAAAGTTAAGGTGACCAATAGCTCTCTCTCTCTTGTTTCTAAGGTAAGTTGTGAAGAACCACCCTCCTCCTTTAATTGATGCTTAAATCATGCTTAGTGGTTGTATGAGATGCAAATTTATGGGTTATTTCTTGATTTGTGGTTGAAATTATGAAGTTTTATTATTTTTGGGGATTTTTCTGTTTTAATATAAGCATGATTGTGTGGCTATCTATGATGATTGGAAATGGTCTATATTGACTCTAGGAGGTGGAAAAAGTGATTAATTGCAACCAATTTCTGTTTTGGAAGAAAATTGAAAAACCTAGGGTTCTTAAGGGAGCATTCTGTACGAATTTTTAGGTCCTAGATAGAGGCCGAATTGGCCTTAGCTCAAAACATCAAAGTTGTAGGGAATGCCATTTTAGAGGTGCCTAAAACATTTCAGGTCAATCGGAGCAGTGTAGAATGAGATAAGTCGAAATTACTATTGCAGTTCTGGTTTTACCCGAAATTGAGAACTGCGCCTGTAATTGGTTGTTTTGGCTGGAATTGCTTCCGCATTGGTTGTTGAGGCCTTCTGATGAAATTTAGCCCTGTTTCTTATCTTTCAGCTGGTTTTGGAATTTCTAGATTTGAACTTGGAGAGCCTGAGTTATGATGTTTCCGCTAGAATGCGTTTTGGTGAATCTGTTTTACGTTTTGATGTAGTATCTTACATTTTTGACCTGTTTACACTCAAAACTGGGTTGAGTGACCTTCTGTGATGTTGTAGCCCTGTCTTTCAGCTTCGAAATGGTGGGTCTTGTACCCTCATCAAATAATCGTAGTGAAATTGGTGCCATTACCGCAAAATGAGGTCAAAAACTGTTTTTTCACGGCTAAAGCTAATTCCATTTCCGGATTTTTCTGGTTTCCTCTAATGCTTATATATGCTTGTGGAACCCTATTGTGATCGTGTTGGCATCGGTTTATGTCTTGTAATCGAGTCTTCTTGTGCTTATTGGAATATTCTAGCGTTTGACTTTTATTTCCGGTCATTTTCCTAGCTAACTTTTGTACTTGGATAACCTTGAGCCTATTGAACGGCTGTGGTGATGAATGTATATTGAGTATGACTTTGGGAGTTGATTGAGGAAAATAATGAAACCGTGATGGCTGGAAAAGTAAGAAATGTAGGGGAGGTGCTGTCCAATTTTTCTAGGCCGATTGGTTCCTTTAAGTTTGAATTGGCTTGTGATAGAAATGAAGGGCTTTTGGGTTGTTGAACCTAGGTCTTCATGTTACCTTTTTGTTCCCAAAAATCATGTTTTGTACCCTTGCATTAGTAATTATTTGGCGAGGCATACGACTAGTAGTCGAGCCTCACATGTGCATTTTGTTTACTCGATTCTGGATGTGAAACCTTCAATTGGTTTACTTTGATTATTTTAGGGTTTCTTGGCGATTAAAGCCAATCCGAAGTGAAAACTTTTGAGGTATCTGTACTTGAACCGGTGAGTGTTCCACTACCTGCTATCCGTTATGTGAAATATCTGAATATCTGAATACTTGATTTATGACTATTGAAGCCAAATACTGTTTTGATAAAATGGAGGCGAGGGTGTACTTTATCACACTCGTTCTCTGGTCAGTTCATATGCCAATTTTGAACGCGTATCTGAATTTGCTATCTGTATCTGTATCTGTATATGTTATCTGTATCTAGATCTGTATCTGTTCTGACGTCGTTTGGAAGCTTGTGTCCAACGACCTTTCCGTGACCTATGAGTTCAAATCCTGTGGCTAAGTTATTCGAGTCGAGCCGGCAAGGGTCTGGACGATTAGATAACGAACCACGGTAGTCTGTTTTGGGATCTTTGGGTATTGAGACCCTTGATTCCGGGTATACTCGAGTATTACCATTTCTGTTTCTATTGAGGTGAGCGGGCCCGGTAAAGGGGTGTTTGGTGGACGGAATTTGGTGTAATGTGGGGTCTACGGACGTGTTGGTTCTATATACGTTGACGGAGAGTCAACCGGCTTGGATCAAGTACTGCGCTGGAAAGCTGGCTCCTGAGAGCCACCTGTATCCTTCTGATTTGAATCATTGGTTCCTTTACTTTACGTCTGGCATGTGTACCTGATTTGTTAAATGTGAAATGCCATGATGTTACTGTTATATGTTTGGTACCTCATTGAGCGCAAGCTCACCCCTTTCTGTTCCTTTTTGTTTTCCTTTCAAGAAAATAAATACTTTTGGACTGGATTTGACAATTGGCTGCCAAATTGAGCTAGTTGAACATATCTTTTGTATCGCTCATGTATTGAAACCCTAAATGTACTTTTGGGACCGTTTCCCATTTTACTTGGCAAACCAGACATGTATCCACTGTTGAATACTTTTGTATGCCACTTTGGCTTGTAAATGCTACGTTCAAGATGTGAATGTTTGCTTGATATTTGGTTGGGTTCTGACGGGTCGGTTACTATTCATAGCCGACTTCGATTTCATTTTTTTTTTATTTTGACATTTTGATTTGTTTACCGCGTTGGTAAGTTCCGGAATGTATTAGCTCGCTCTATCCCGAACCGTTAGTCCTGGCGAGAGCTGGGCAGGCGGTCCGCCGAACCCTTTGGTTCGTCTTAGGGGGAGGTGGGGCTGTCACAGTTGGTATCAGAGCCAGGTTCGCGTGGTCTCTGCGCGGAGTGAGCCTGGACTAAGTGGTGAATAGGTATGAAGGATTAAGTGCTCGTTCGAGCCTAAGCTCTGAATTGTGAATGTTATAGGCCTTAACTTTTCTTGTGGAATCTAAGGATCATAGATCGGTACGTCTGGTGGGAATTTAGATTGTAGATGGTTTACTCTTGGGACTGGCCAGCCCGAGAGGTGAATTGTCTTATTTCGGATTCTTGTGCCTGAGTACTCCAGAGTTGAGGCGGTGTTATGTAGGTGAGAGTTGCATTTTGGGAACATGAATAGGCTTTGTTCGACTGGAATGAGTACAAGAGGTTAATGGATATTTCATTTGTATAATAGGTGATGTGAGAGACCGGACGGGGTTATTTTAGCAAGGTTTGGGACGATATATCCCTTTTCTTTTGATTCGCTCGTATATTGCTATTACATGCCGTCGGTTGTATAATTGTGTATATGAATAATTGCCTGATTTGATACGTATTTGTATGTTTGATCATTTGTTTCCTTGATATGTGGAGTGTTGTGTGCATACACGTTTATTTGTGTAATTGGTGGCCTCAATTTTAGATGCTTTAGTCAATTTCCTATTGCTATGTTTATTTACTAAAGTATCTTTGGGGGGGGAAGAAAAGAAAAGAGAGAAAAAACAAAAATATGTATATATATATATAATATCTAGCACATGGAAAGAAAACGGAGTCACGGACGTGGTCGTGACCGTGGAACTAAGCGAGGCCAAGAACCAAGAGAAGAAAAGGGAAACAATAGCTGGACAAGGACCGAGAATGCCACTTGTACTTAGGAATGTAATTGACCCATTGTATTGCCCGATAGGCTAGCATCTGAGTTCCAGCAACTCCGTACGATGACACATTGGGTTGATACGTATCAAGAAATTGCGGTTCTCCGAGACGAAATAGAGGTTCAAAGGAGGCTAACCGAGTACTAGGAAGGGCGATGGAAGCAAGTGTATTCGGAGAAACTTGAGCTCTTACACCAAAACATGGAGCTAAAGAGGAAATACGAAGAGATTTCCAAGGAGACAGTAGCAATGGCACAAAACAATACTTTTATGGGGATTCCAGAGGAAGCTCAAAAGACAGGAATTGCAAGGCCACAACTGAAGATCTTCCATGCAAAGAAAAAGGGTAAAGTTGGAAGGCCATTTGCTAAGAGGGGCCGTGGAGCGAGTGGTGTGACAAATTGTAGTTATTGTAGAAAATCCAATCATATTGAAGTAGATTGTTGGATAAAGGGGGAGGAGATGTCTGTGTTATGGGAGCGCCGAGCATCTGATTGCTAATTGCCCGGGTTTAGTGCCCGAAAAGAAGGGAACCCAGCAGCCAACCAAGACCGACCCTGGACCGTCAAGTGGAGAAGGGACTGGAATGAAGAACCTCGTTTCTTCTGACTCTGGAGACGGAGAAGGTACAGGCCATTGGTTACTTTAAATTTTGAAGGAAAAATTTCGAGGGCGAAATTTCCTTAAGGGGGAGAGAGTGTGAGAACCCGTAATTTTTCCATTTTCTAGGTTTTATTATATTTCTAGGTTTTCTTATCTTCAATGGTTTGTTTTCTGCACTTTCTGTATCCGGAAAATTTTCTAGATAATTTTTATGAGTAAATATAGTTTTTAGATGATTTTTCTAATATCGAATAGATTTTGAGAAATTAAGAGCGTATACCGGACGTGGGACCCACAAGTGCGAAAAGTTCGGAAAAATTCGGCCAACTAGGTTAAGTTTTGGATACTGGAATTAAATTATCGGGTGTTATGAGATATTTAGAGGTTGCCAAGTGGATAGGTGTGAGAGAGACAAAAGTTAGGCAAACCATTAATGCAAGTGACATGTGTCACTTAGAGATTAAATTCTACTTTTGACTTACTATTCATGCTTTTACCATTTTACCAAAATAACTCAAAAATTTGACCCAAAAATCCCCACAAATATCAAGCTCATAGCCGGCCCTCATTAGAGAGAAAAGAAAAGAAAAGCTCTTCCAAAATTGGATCCAAACTTGCTCAATCTTCCACTCCTACCGTTTAATTTTGGTTTTGCTCCACAAAACTCCTCCACTTGGTGATTTTAAAGTGATTGGTGAAGTTGTTTGGAAAGTTAAGGTGACCAATAGCTCTCTCTCTCTTGTTTCTAAGGTAAGTTGTGAAGAACCACCCTCCTCCTTTAATTGATGCTTAAATCATGCTTAGTGGTTGTATGAGATGCAAATTTATGGGTTATTTCTTGATTTGTGGTTGAAATTATGAAGTTTTATTATTTTTGGGGATTTTTCTGTTTTAATATAAGCATGATTGTGTGGCTATCTATGATGATTGGAAATGGTCTATATTGACTCTAGGAGGTGGAAAAAGTGATTAATTGCAACCAATTTCTGTTTTGGAAGAAAATTGAAAAACCTAGGGTTCTTAAGGGAGCATTCTGTACGAATTTTTAGGTCCTAGATAGAGGCCGAATTGGCCTTAGCTCAAAACATCAAAGTTGTAGGGAATGCCATTTTAGAGGTGCCTAAAACATTTCAGGTCAATCGGAGCAGTGTAGAATGAGATAAGTCGAAATTACTATTGCAGTTCTGGTTTTACCCGAAATTGAGAACTGCGCCTGTAATTGGTTGTTTTGGCTGGAATTGCTTCCGCATTGGTTGTTGAGGCCTTCTGATGAAATTTAGCCCTGTTTCTTATCTTTCAGCTGGTTTTGGAATTTCTAGATTTGAACTTGGAGAGCCTGAGTTATGATGTTTCCGCTAGAATGCGTTTTGGTGAATCTGTTTTACGTTTTGATGTAGTATCTTACATTTTTGACCTGTTTACACTCAAAACTGGGTTGAGTGACCTTCTGTGATGTTGTAGCCCTGTCTTTCAGCTTCGAAATGGTGGGTCTTGTACCCTCATCAAATAATCGTAGTGAAATTGGTGCCATTACCGCAAAATGAGGTCAAAAACTGTTTTTTCACGGCTAAAGCTAATTCCATTTCCGGATTTTTCTGGTTTCCTCTAATGCTTATATATGCTTGTGGAACCCTATTGTGATCGTGTTGGCATCGGTTTATGTCTTGTAATCGAGTCTTCTTGTGCTTATTGGAATATTCTAGCGTTTGACTTTTATTTCCGGTCATTTTCCTAGCTAACTTTTGTACTTGGATAACCTTGAGCCTATTGAACGGCTGTGGTGATGAATGTATATTGAGTATGACTTTGGGAGTTGATTGAGGAAAATAATGAAACCGTGATGGCTGGAAAAGTAAGAAATGTAGGGGAGGTGCTGTCCAATTTTTCTAGGCCGATTGGTTCCTTTAAGTTTGAATTGGCTTGTGATAGAAATGAAGGGCTTTTGGGTTGTTGAACCTAGGTCTTCATGTTACCTTTTTGTTCCCAAAAATCATGTTTTGTACCCTTGCATTAGTAATTATTTGGCGAGGCATACGACTAGTAGTCGAGCCTCACATGTGCATTTTGTTTACTCGATTCTGGATGTGAAACCTTCAATTGGTTTACTTTGATTATTTTAGGGTTTCTTGGCGATTAAAGCCAATCCGAAGTGAAAACTTTTGAGGTATCTGTACTTGAACCGGTGAGTGTTCCACTACCTGCTATCCGTTATGTGAAATATCTGAATATCTGAATACTTGATTTATGACTATTGAAGCCAAATACTGTTTTGATAAAATGGAGGCGAGGGTGTACTTTATCACACTCGTTCTCTGGTCAGTTCATATGCCAATTTTGAACGCGTATCTGAATTTGCTATCTGTATCTGTATCTGTATATGTTATCTGTATCTAGATCTGTATCTGTTCTGACGTCGTTTGGAAGCTTGTGTCCAACGACCTTTCCGTGACCTATGAGTTCAAATCCTGTGGCTAAGTTATTCGAGTCGAGCCGGCAAGGGTCTGGACGATTAGATAACGAACCACGGTAGTCTGTTTTGGGATCTTTGGGTATTGAGACCCTTGATTCCGGGTATACTCGAGTATTACCATTTCTGTTTCTATTGAGGTGAGCGGGCCCGGTAAAGGGGTGTTTGGTGGACGGAATTTGGTGTAATGTGGGGTCTACGGACGTGTTGGTTCTATATACGTTGACGGAGAGTCAACCGGCTTGGATCAAGTACTGCGCTGGAAAGCTGGCTCCTGAGAGCCACCTGTATCCTTCTGATTTGAATCATTGGTTCCTTTACTTTACGTCTGGCATGTGTACCTGATTTGTTAAATGTGAAATGCCATGATGTTACTGTTATATGTTTGGTACCTCATTGAGCGCAAGCTCACCCCTTTCTGTTCCTTTTTGTTTTCCTTTCAAGAAAATAAATACTTTTGGACTGGATTTGACAATTGGCTGCCAAATTGAGCTAGTTGAACATATCTTTTGTATCGCTCATGTATTGAAACCCTAAATGTACTTTTGGGACCGTTTCCCATTTTACTTGGCAAACCAGACATGTATCCACTGTTGAATACTTTTGTATGCCACTTTGGCTTGTAAATGCTACGTTCAAGATGTGAATGTTTGCTTGATATTTGGTTGGGTTCTGACGGGTCGGTTACTATTCATAGCCGACTTCGATTTCATTTTTTTTTTATTTTGACATTTTGATTTGTTTACCGCGTTGGTAAGTTCCGGAATGTATTAGCTCGCTCTATCCCGAACCGTTAGTCCTGGCGAGAGCTGGGCAGGCGGTCCGCCGAACCCTTTGGTTCGTCTTAGGGGGAGGTGGGGCTGTCACAGTTGGTATCAGAGCCAGGTTCGCGTGGTCTCTGCGCGGAGTGAGCCTGGACTAAGTGGTGAATAGGTATGAAGGATTAAGTGCTCGTTCGAGCCTAAGCTCTGAATTGTGAATGTTATAGGCCTTAACTTTTCTTGTGGAATCTAAGGATCATAGATCGGTACGTCTGGTGGGAATTTAGATTGTAGATGGTTTACTCTTGGGACTGGCCAGCCCGAGAGGTGAATTGTCTTATTTCGGATTCTTGTGCCTGAGTACTCCAGAGTTGAGGCGGTGTTATGTAGGTGAGAGTTGCATTTTGGGAACATGAATAGGCTTTGTTCGACTGGAATGAGTACAAGAGGTTAATGGATATTTCATTTGTATAATAGGTGATGTGAGAGACCGGACGGGGTTATTTTAGCAAGGTTTGGGACGATATATCCCTTTTCTTTTGATTCGCTCGTATATTGCTATTACATGCCGTCGGTTGTATAATTGTGTATATGAATAATTGCCTGATTTGATACGTATTTGTATGTTTGATCATTTGTTTCCTTGATATGTGGAGTGTTGTGTGCATACACGTTTATTTGTGTAATTGGTGGCCTCAATTTTAGATGCTTTAGTCAATTTCCTATTGCTATGTTTATTTACTAAAGTATCTTTGGGGGGGGAAGAAAAGAAAAGAGAGAAAAAACAAAAATATGTATATATATATATAATATCTAGCACATGGAAAGAAAACGGAGTCACGGACGTGGTCGTGACCGTGGAACTAAGCGAGGCCAAGAACCAAGAGAAGAAAAGGGAAACAATAGCTGGACAAGGACCGAGAATGCCACTTGTACTTAGGAATGTAATTGACCCATTGTATTGCCCGATAGGCTAGCATCTGAGTTCCAGCAACTCCGTACGATGACACATTGGGTTGATACGTATCAAGAAATTGCGGTTCTCCGAGACGAAATAGAGGTTCAAAGGAGGCTAACCGAGTACTAGGAAGGGCGATGGAAGCAAGTGTATTCGGAGAAACTTGAGCTCTTACACCAAAACATGGAGCTAAAGAGGAAATACGAAGAGATTTCCAAGGAGACAGTAGCAATGGCACAAAACAATACTTTTATGGGGATTCCAGAGGAAGCTCAAAAGACAGGAATTGCAAGGCCACAACTGAAGATCTTCCATGCAAAGAAAAAGGGTAAAGTTGGAAGGCCATTTGCTAAGAGGGGCCGTGGAGCGAGTGGTGTGACAAATTGTAGTTATTGTAGAAAATCCAATCATATTGAAGTAGATTGTTGGATAAAGGGGGAGGAGATGTCTGTGTTATGGGAGCGCCGAGCATCTGATTGCTAATTGCCCGGGTTTAGTGCCCGAAAAGAAGGGAACCCAGCAGCCAACCAAGACCGACCCTGGACCGTCAAGTGGAGAAGGGACTGGAATGAAGAACCTCGTTTCTTCTGACTCTGGAGACGGAGAAGGTACAGGCCATTGGTTACTTTAAATTTTGAAGGAAAAATTTCGAGGGCGAAATTTCCTTAAGGGGGAGAGAGTGTGAGAACCCGTAATTTTTCCATTTTCTAGGTTTTATTATATTTCTAGGTTTTCTTATCTTCAATGGTTTGTTTTCTGCACTTTCTGTATCCGGAAAATTTTCTAGATAATTTTTATGAGTAAATATAGTTTTTAGATGATTTTTCTAATATCGAATAGATTTTGAGAAATTAAGAGCGTATACCGGACGTGGGACCCACAAGTGCGAAAAGTTCGGAAAAATTCGGCCAACTAGGTTAAGTTTTGGATACTGGAATTAAATTATCGGGTGTTATGAGATATTTAGAGGTTGCCAAGTGGATAGGTGTGAGAGAGACAAAAGTTAGGCAAACCATTAATGCAAGTGACATGTGTCACTTAGAGATTAAATTCTACTTTTGACTTACTATTCATGCTTTTACCATTTTACCAAAATAACTCAAAAATTTGACCCAAAAATCCCCACAAATATCAAGCTCATAGCCGGCCCTCATTAGAGAGAAAAGAAAAGAAAAGCTCTTCCAAAATTGGATCCAAACTTGCTCAATCTTCCACTCCTACCGTTTAATTTTGGTTTTGCTCCACAAAACTCCTCCACTTGGTGATTTTAAAGTGATTGGTGAAGTTGTTTGGAAAGTTAAGGTGACCAATAGCTCTCTCTCTCTTGTTTCTAAGGTAAGTTGTGAAGAACCACCCTCCTCCTTTAATTGATGCTTAAATCATGCTTAGTGGTTGTATGAGATGCAAATTTATGGGTTATTTCTTGATTTGTGGTTGAAATTATGAAGTTTTATTATTTTTGGGGATTTTTCTGTTTTAATATAAGCATGATTGTGTGGCTATCTATGATGATTGGAAATGGTCTATATTGACTCTAGGAGGTGGAAAAAGTGATTAATTGCAACCAATTTCTGTTTTGGAAGAAAATTGAAAAACCTAGGGTTCTTAAGGGAGCATTCTGTACGAATTTTTAGGTCCTAGATAGAGGCCGAATTGGCCTTAGCTCAAAACATCAAAGTTGTAGGGAATGCCATTTTAGAGGTGCCTAAAACATTTCAGGTCAATCGGAGCAGTGTAGAATGAGATAAGTCGAAATTACTATTGCAGTTCTGGTTTTACCCGAAATTGAGAACTGCGCCTGTAATTGGTTGTTTTGGCTGGAATTGCTTCCGCATTGGTTGTTGAGGCCTTCTGATGAAATTTAGCCCTGTTTCTTATCTTTCAGCTGGTTTTGGAATTTCTAGATTTGAACTTGGAGAGCCTGAGTTATGATGTTTCCGCTAGAATGCGTTTTGGTGAATCTGTTTTACGTTTTGATGTAGTATCTTACATTTTTGACCTGTTTACACTCAAAACTGGGTTGAGTGACCTTCTGTGATGTTGTAGCCCTGTCTTTCAGCTTCGAAATGGTGGGTCTTGTACCCTCATCAAATAATCGTAGTGAAATTGGTGCCATTACCGCAAAATGAGGTCAAAAACTGTTTTTTCACGGCTAAAGCTAATTCCATTTCCGGATTTTTCTGGTTTCCTCTAATGCTTATATATGCTTGTGGAACC